>NC_135377.1:7210000-7510000 GCF_049243985.1 Paroedura picta
GCCCCTGCCAGTGAATTATGGCAGGGGCTCATGGGCATTGTAGTCCATGGACATCTGGAGAGCCGCAGTTTGACTACCCCTGCCTGGAGGGTGAGCTCTGTTGCACTGTATCCAGTTCTGGTTTCTGTCCTCCCTAAGATCCACCTCCAAATCTCCAGGGATTTCCCAACCTGCATCTGGTAGCCCTCCAAACCCTTCTACCCAAAAGAGTCTCAAAGTGGTCCTAATTCTCTTCCCTTCTTCTCTCCACAAGAGGCGCCTTGCGAGTCAGGAGGGGCTGAGAGAGTTCTGCAAGAACAGTGACTGGCCCAAGTCACAGGCTGCGTGTGGGGAATCAAACCCGGTTCCCCAGATCAAAGTCTGCCCTTCTTTACCAATCCGCCATGCCATCTCCCATACTACTTTGCTGCTGCCTCTTGTGTTGAATTATTCACACCTACAAGGCTCGCCTTCATGTTGCTGTTCTCAAAAGGTGGCACCAGAGACGCATGAGGGAAGCCACTTCTTGATGTCACCCACTCCATGGATAGTCTGCAAGGAAAAGCCGTGGAAGGAAGAAGAAGAAGAAGAAGAAGAAGAAGAAGAAGAAGAAGAAGAAGAAGAAGAAGAAGAAGAAGAAGAAGAAGAATCAGGAGGCATGAAAAAGAGAGAGAGAGACGGAGAGAGAAAGAGAGCGAGAGAAAGGGAGAGAGAGAATATATTTGCCAATGCATTCAGCAAAGAGCTTATTACAAATACGATCTGAAACTAGTCAATAGCGTTATTGACTGTACATGGTGTTACTCAGATATTATAGCAGGGAAATCGAAGAATTCAGAAGGCTGTTTGCTGTAGGACAAGGGATTGCGAGAGAAGCACCGTCTCCTAAAGGGAGGGAGATCATCTTGTCATTTGCTTTTTGAGGTCACTGCAGGGAGCCTGGACAAGGAAAGAGTTTGCAGCACGTCAGATATGGAACAAGTATTGGCAGAATGCTGCCAGGGTAGTTTGGCAAGCCTTCCATCCATTTGCGCAATACCTGAGTCTGGATTTCTGTTGTTCTTGAGCAAGCGGTGATGGACAGACCTGTGGAACAGCGTAAAATTAGAGGTGGACAAGCTGGGGACCCATAAGGACAGCATTGCTTTCTGGTTGTATTTAAAAGGTTGTTACTTAGAAGAGGGCAGGGAGCAGTTCCTGTAGGCAGCAGAGGAAAGGACCGGCAGTAATGGGTGTAAACTACGTGTAGAACGATACCGCCTAGATATCAAGGGAAAAAATTGTTCATAGCCAGAGTAGTTCAGCAGTGGAAATCAACTGCTTTTGGAGGTGGTGAGGTCCCCCACCCCACCCCACTGCACTGTTGGTCTTCAAGCAGCAGCTGGACAGATCCTTATCCTGGATGCTTGAGGCTGATCCTGCATTGACCAGGGGGTGGGACTAGATGGCCTAGATGGGCCCTTCCCACTCTAGGATTCTGTGATACCTATATAAAAATGTCATTCCTATAATAAACTGTATATATTACTTTGAGCAGCTAGGTCAGACTTTCTCAACCTGGATTGTGAAACTCGTTGGTTTCTTGACAGCCCTGAAAGGGTTTCCTGGATGGATGGGAGTTAATTATTTTATATATATATTTTATATATATATATATATATATATATATATATATATATATATATATATATATATATATATATATATATATATATATATATATATATATATATATATATATATATATATATATATATATATATATATATATATATATATATATATATAATATATATTATGCCTGGAGGACGTGGGAAGGGGAGAGGTGGACGTGTCCACAGCGATGCCTCCCAGTCATGTTCTGCACCACGTGTCACTTCTGGGGTTTCTCAAAGCTGAAAGAATGGTTCAGGGGTTTCTCAATGGTAAAAAAGTCAAGAGAGGCTGAACTAGATAGATCCTTATCCGAGATGCCTTAGGCTGATACTGCAGTGAGCAGGGTGTAGGAATAGATGGCCTGTATGGCCCCTTCCAACTCTATGATACACATATATATATATATATATAGAAATATTCCAATAATAAACTGTGCATATTCTTTTGAGCAGCTAGACAGATACTTTTCATGAATGCTTTAGACTTGATCCTTCATTGAGCAGGGGGTTGGCCTGTGTTGTATTCTAAATCTATGATTCTAGAATGTGAAGTAGGCATCTAATTTTTCTCTGTCCCCCCCCCCGTATTCCTTCTCTTTCCCTCCCCCAGAAGCTCCCAGTGCCTTTCCCCTTTCCTCGCTTCCTTTTCTGCTGCCCACCTTTATCTGCTTCATCTGCTTCCTCCCAGACTTCATCTTTCCCTTTTTACTTCCTTTTTTAAGAATTCATGAGGCCCATAGCATCAGAGCTTCTTGTTTCCCACTGGCAAAGTTTCTGTATGCCTTTTTTCTATTGCTTAATGCTGCTCACTTCTCTGACTAGCAAGAAGTCCTAGAGAATCCACATAGATAGATTACTGCAATGCATGTTATGCGGGGCTGCCCTTGAAGTCTAGCACTATTTTATCTCATTAATTCTCAGTTCTTTCCCCTTGTTGTTTCTTTAATTTATTACTCCTCGTCATGTTGTCTTTCTTCTCATGATTTATTTCTTGTTTTATTTCGGATTATTGATTTTGGGGGGCATTCAGCTTGACTAATTGAAAGCACCGGAGTTGTCTCTATTCTTCTGAACTCAGATTGATATCAAAATATGGAAGATTAATCTCTATTTAGGGAATCTGTGAAAGCGCCAGAGGGAAGAAATCTTAATATTGCTCTCAGCAAGACATGACAATTCAAAAGGTGTCACAGTGGAAAAATTGTGCTAGCAAGTAACATCTATTCGTTTTGAATATTTCTTTCATGTGTGGAAAAAGCTATGATTCCGAATGCCATTCAAATATCCGTGGTCAATTTGGGATGCCAGCTCTGGGTTGGCATGGAGCCTGCAGAAGGCAGGGTTGGGGGAGTGGAAATATCTTTGCAGGGGTCCAATGACCCAGAGTCCACCTTCCCGAGCAGCCATGTTCTCCCACAGAATTGATCTCTCTTGACTGGACTTCATTTGTAATTCCAGGAATTCCCAAAGCCCCGCTTGAAGGTTGGAAATTGGTCATGTGAGATATGTAATATTCCCAAACCATAGAGTCAAAACTCATCACCAGTGCCTGGAAAAATAATTATGGGTTTTTTTGTTGGGAGAGTTTAAACGCGCAAACCTTTCGGAGCACCAGCTGCTAAAGAATAAATACCTTCATTGAGAAGTGGAACAACTTTGTAAGGAGAGGCAGAGAGTCCTAGCAGTCTAACTGACTAACTGTTCTTCATCTAAAGGCAAACAGACAAAGTGTGGTCAAAGGAGCAGGAAATCTCCAATTGAGCCAATCGGGATACACGAGGAGATTATTTGATAAATACCATAAAGTTCTTGATCTAAATATGCTAAATACACCTCTCTTCTGATGTCCCCTGTAGGATATTCTTCACACATGCTGTTGAATTATGCACACTGCACCTCTTGCATCTTCCAACACCATTTCACATGTTTAAAGAAGAGATGGACGCACAAACATGGGAGGGTGGAAGAATTCACCAACCCATCAGGAAACGGAGGCAGAGGAGAAACCTCTATAGAAATCTAGAATTGCCTTCTTGAACCCTTGCCTCAACTGGATGACCTATCAAATGCTTTCTTGCTGCAGGACGGCACTTTCCAACCAAGGAGAGATCCAATACAAACAGTTACATGTTTCTGAAACCCCAGGAGTTCTGGTAACCTGGAATGTGAGAGCACAAAGAACAAAATGATTCAGGAGGACTACCTACTGACGGTCACTGTTGCCCAGTCCTGCTCAGAGAAGGAGCAGGAGACAAATAAAAATGCAGCCAGCACTTCCAGATACAACCCCAAAGTGATATTGGGTCGTTCTAGGAATCACTGGAATCTCTATGGTAAATCATAGAGTTTATGGCAATTCCTAGAACTACTCCTTGTCACTTTGGGGATGTATTCGGAGGTGATGTAAGGATATTGCCAGTTTCACGTAACCCCCCCGCAAAGTAACTGCAAGCCAACTCTGCAAATGGTTTGCTTTGGCTCCTCTGACTGCATTCCGTTGTTTTCAAGGGAATTATTCATTACAGCACTGTCACGGGTTGCCCCTGACTAATGCCCGATCCCAAGAGAAATTAAAACACATGCAATTTATTTAAAAGTGTGGGTGCCCCTTACGTCCTTGCACAACAAGCAATTTTTTAAACCTTCACTTGTCAAAGGAAGGCTCTCTCCGTACCAAGTGGCTGTTAATTAGCATTCCCTAAGAACTGAGGCAATCCGGCTAAACTGTAATGGCAGGATGATTATGGCAGCCTTCTCTTTCAAAGCAGCTCTCCTCTCAGCCCTGTTAACACACTTGCAAATCACTCTCTAAAAGCTCTGGAAAGTTGCAGGTGAGTATATTAGGCAAGACACACTTTTGTTATCTGGGCCACTTCCCCCTGCATTAGCGTAATTCTGTATTAACGTTCGTTTTTTATCAGCCACAGAACGGTTTTTTTTCCGCAGGTCTACGCATGTGGCTTTTAGCAGAAATGGATCCCATTATGATGCTCTGCTCATTTCTATAAGGGCTTGCTTTGTGGAGCGAGTTAAGGAGCTCTTATTGGCATTATGCTTCAGGCCGGGAGGAAATTAAACATGGGAGAAAGAAGCAGCTAAGAGCTGGTGTGGGGGAAAATTGCATTAAAAAAAAAAACAGAAAGGCATTTTGACATTTTCAGATGATGAATATAAAAGGTGTGGATCAAGAGAACCTGACATTTTGTCTAAGAGATTTGGTTCTTGATATCGTCTTCTTAAGACATTCAGGAAGGCCATTTTGTAACTGGGGCTTCCACTGAAGTACTCAACGTCTAGCTATGGCTGATCTAATCTCCTTACAGGAAGGAAATAGAAGAAGAGTTGGTTTTTATACCCCACTTTTCAACACCCGAAGGAGTCTCAAGGAGGCTCGCAACTGCATTCCGTTCCTCTCCCCACAACAAAGACCCTGTGAGGGAGGTGGGGCTGAGGGAGTCCTGAGAGAATTGCTCTGCCCTGAGAGATCTGGGACCGGCCCAAGGTCACCCAGCTGGCTGCATGTAGAAGAGGAGTAGGGAATCAAACCCGGCACTCCAGATTAGAGGCTGCCACTCTTAACAACTCCACCAAGCTGATCTCCCATTCACCAGTCCAAGGCACATTATTGGCTCCCAGAGGAGTGGGAGGGAGAATAATGGACTTTACACAGCAACATTCTGTGGATGTGTGGAGGCCATTCTGTCTCCTGGTCCTCAATTTTTCAAGGGCAGGAAATCGAGTAAGATAGAAGAAGAAGAAGAAGAAGAAGAAGAAGAAGAAGAAGAAGAAGAAGAAGAAGAAGAAGAAGAAGAAGAAGAAGAAGAAGAAGAAGAAGAGATTTGCACTGCCCACAAAGTACACTGCTAGAGAGCAATGAAATCTGATGAAACTGCTGTTATCCAAGCCAAGTCTCAGGGCAGGGTTCCATGGGGGTGCCCTCTTGGACTCCTTCCCTCCACAGGTGTGCATTGTGAAGCAGACATGTGTGTTCAATTACACATCCCTGATCTTGTGCCATTTCCCTGTGCAGAAGGGAGATCCGTGTCGAGCTGCTTTTGTATCGGGAGCCCATAACAAGCCCGAGGGGAGACTCTTTGGCGGCGTCCTTTCTGAGCTTCTGCAATCGTGCCGAAGTCCCCTCCGAACAGTTCTATTGTCATCATCTTTGTGCTACGCTCATTAGGCGATTTCAAGAGAAAAGTCAACACGATGGGAATGGGAATTTGGGAGGAGACGATCGGCTGGATACTTTGGCAGGGCTGCTGAGGGGTAATCGGGAGAAGTGGGCCAAATGGTGAGCGCCGATCGCTATTGTTGAGCAGATGGCCAAGCACAAAGTGTCTGCTGGCTCCTCTGGTCGAGAAGTGAATTGAGCAATTACCTATTGAATTTTCCAGTGGAAGAAAAATGATGGATATTGATTTCCCCGGGCATGATGCTAAGGAACACAGCATCCGTCACTTGGCAGCTGTAATTGTATTCTGTTTAGACAGTCCTGATTTAGGATACATGAATTAATAATGCCCACATGCACAAAGGCACGGCAGTTGAAAGGAGAAGGAGAGAGCTGTGAATCGGAAAACTCGGAACTAAGTTTACAGCAGAATCTCACACGACTTCCAACTTTTCTAAGCACCGATGGAGGCCTCTCCGCTGTGGAAGGATGGTTGCTGCCAGAGTTCCCAAGACTGCAACTCTTCTCCAGATTGCAGAGGTCAAGGAATCATAGAGTTGGAAGGGGCCTCCAGGGTCATCTAGTCCAACCCGCTGCAAAATGCAGGAAATTCACAACTGTCTGCCCACCACATTGACTCTAATTCCATGCCCAGATGAGACCCCCCCCCCTGCACAAAAAAAAAAAATCCAGAATCCCAGGCTAGTCTGGTCTGGAAGAAATCTACCATTTGACCCCAAAGTGGCTATCGGCATTTCCCTGGGCATACAAGAAAGGACCACAAGAGTCAAATTCAGACACAATCCCCTCTCCCCGCCTACTTGCCTAAATTCACAGAATCAGCATTTCCATCAGTGCTGTGGTGAGCCCAAGGTCTTGAGGGCCCTGGAAGGGTTTTCCAAATGGGTGGGAGTAAATTAATTTTTAATATATATTTTAATGTGTTAAATGTTTATTGGGTGATATAAGCATGTTTGGTCATGCTGACCCACCCTCCACTCCTGAAATGACCAATGATGGCCTGGAGGGGGTGGGAATGGGAGGGGCCCAGGGTGGGCGTGTCCACAGCTCTGCTTCCCAACCATATTCTGCATGATTGGGTCACTTCTGGGGTTTCTCAAAATCTGAAGAATGTTTCAAGGATTTCTCAATGGTAAAATGTTGAGAGAGGCCCTAAGGTCATTGTCAGGTCCTTTAAAGGAGCAGCTGGGAAACTTCGAGGTCGGGGAATGCTTGGAGGTTTGATGGTGGAGCAGGTTGGCCAAACTGTGGCTCTCCAGATGTCCATGGATTACAATACCCATGAGCATGTGCTGGCAGGGACTCATGGGAATTGTAGTCCATGAACATCTGGAGAACCACAGTTTGGCCACCCCTGGTGGAGCATATGGAGGGTGGAGTTTGGGGAAGAACCTCAGAGCTTTACCATCCACCTCCAAAGTAGCCACATCTTCAAAAGGACTGACCACTGTTCTCTGGAGGTCAGTTACAATTCATAGAGTTCACCATATCCCAACTGGAGTTTGGCAACCATAGCAGTGGTAGCAAAGGTAGCAAAGCCATTCGCAGTTGGAAGGTTGCAGTTGTCCTTTTTTTCTAGATGAGATATTCAGACAGATGAATGGTATGTAGAACAGAAAGTCAGTTTTGTATCATTTTCTGCAGGCCCCTCATGGAGCGAAGGGTGCTATGCCACTGCTGCTGAGACCCCTTTGTCTGATCCCACCGTTCCACTCCATGTCCCTTTGACAATCAACTAATTGCATTTTTTACTCAAGACAGATTAATTTGGGGTTGGTGTGCTGCTCTCCCAGTGATTATGCATTGGTAATTGCATTTACCTTGGTAGTTAACTATTATTCATTTTTATATTGCTCGCTAATGAAGCGACGGAGGCCGCTTAATAGGCGCACGTCTGATAAATTCATAATGACTTGCATGATTACTTGTGCTCTAATTTGTTTAGGTGAGAGTCACACAGGCTTAAAATTATCCAATATGGATAGATAGGTAGATAATTTATTTATCACATGGCATGTGTGTAGTGTGGCCAAGAGATCCTTAGATTGTCTGGCAGCCAGGAAAGAGATGTTCAGAGCTGGTTTGCCATTGCCTGCCTCTTTGGAAGTTTCCCATGTAAACACTAATCAGGGCTGGCTGTGCTTAATTTACAAGTTCTAGCAAGATCGGGAATTGCCTAGGCTATCCTGGGCTGGTTCTGCACTTACATTTTTTTCCTGTTGTCGATCCTGCTGAATTCAGATCGATCTGAACCTGTGTCTTCTGCCTTTGTTTTTTCTCAAATTGAAACATATGTTGCATTCTACACAGAATTGTCTGGCTGCTCTGTTCTTCCCGTTTGATTGGGAAAATTAAGAGGGGGCAGGGGAGTGGTGGTTGTGAAGCTCCAGCCGGCATTGAAATAGCATAGGGCTGGAGAGGGTTTTATTTCCTGCCGTTTGTCTCCTCTACAGCCAAAGCAAGGAAAGGGGGGGGGGGCACAAGGTTGCTTGTTTATTTTTCTTTTCCTGAATTAGTGAGGGGTAAGGAGAATGAGGGTGGAAAGGCAATCCAAAAGGCAAATCTCAGAACATAGAAGTGTGAGCTTGGAGCACAATCACTTTAGAAATGAGAGCAAAAATAAGTCTTGCGAGGGAATGGCAATTGGGAACCAGTTTTCCTGCAGTGTTTGTATTGATGCCCTGACCAATCAGCAATAGACTACTTCACTAAATCAGTGTTGGAGGTGCAGAGAAGGGGAAGGAAATTAATCCGGCAAAATGCAGACATCTACACTTTGGAGTGGTTTTCTCAAATGTAGTGAGTTATATCCACTCCTGGATATTGCAGGGGGAAGGTAGTGACACCACGGATCAATCATAGACATTGCAAAGGGAAAATTTAAAGCACCCAAAATCAAAATGGAAATCGAATCAAGTGTGGAGGGGAGAGGTTTATTTGGCCTGGGGGAGAATAAAAAGCAATAAAATAAAAAGAATAAACTCGCCCCAAGTCAGGGATAGGTGGGTAATGTCATGTAGCCCCTGGCTCATGCCATATTTCCAGGTAACCCATTGAGGCATCTGACCTGTGATTGCCCTGTCATCCTTCCCCCTCCCCTTTTCTCAGGCTCTGGAACCATCTGCCCCCCTATCGCACCTACTGGGATGTTATGTCTAATTCTCCAAGCCCTGTGGGGTCAAGCTGTAGACTGTACTGCCTTTGATGATCAGGGCACCTCAAAGAGAGGCTGTTTTACCGTATATCAGCTAAGTGTTTGCAGGTCCCCAGCTTCAGCAATGTAGGGTCTTTGTGTGCCATATGTAGTTATCCTGAATAAACCTCCAAGTTCCCAATCTGGACTTTGAATTTGCCTTTTTGGGGGAAGAAGAAGAAGCGTTGGTGTTTATAATTGGATCTCAGTGCATGGGCAACCTGAGACACCAAATTCTGGCTCCTCTATCCTGTCATTGCACCTGGGGGAAATGTGATAGTAAACTCAGAGGAAAGAGTTATTGAGGACTTACACTCTTTCTATCTCACTAAGAGACAGATGGAATGCCACCATCTTTCGGTGAACAAAGAAATTTGACTGGCTGATGTTCCTGTTTGCTTTTCATGGCTGCTTTTACTGTCATGTTAATTAACTGGAAGGTAGCCAATAGGACAGTCCTCTCATATATGCCAAGGCTTGAAGAATCCAACAAGAACCTATCATCCAGGGGTGTCCTCTGTCCCAAGAGAGCAGCATTTCAGAGTAGGAGGTCCCTGGGCTGCAGCTAGGGTTCCCAGCCCCCAGGCCAGGCCTGGAGACCTCTTTGGTTTACAGTTCATCTCCAAGCAACAGAGATCAGTTCCTCTTCAGAAAATGGAGGGTGAACTCTAGGGCAATATACCTTGCTGAGATTTTTCCCTTCTCCCCAAAGTCTACCTTTTCCAGGATCCATACCCAAACCTCCAAGGAATTCCCAATCCGGAGCTAGCAACCCTAGTCTCAGCAAATAGGGCAAAGGAAGCCCTTCTATCTGCTGTGATTTTTTAAATGACAATTTCAGAGAAACCGAGATGGACTGGAATAAATTTATTGGCAAAGAGCGGAACTGTATGTTCCTATTCCACAAATATCTCCAACATGACACTTTCAGAAGGCATAATGAAATCAGAATATGAAATACCAGTTTTCTGCTCCTCGCTCTCTACCAATATAATTATTTCCCCTCCTTTTATGTTCTCTGTCAAATACTTAATGCTTGCTTAACACTCTTCATAGTGAAGTCAGTTGTGGGCAGGTTTCTCTCTCTCTCTCTCCCCCCCTCCCCATTAAAGGAACAGGGTCTCTTTGAAATGTCTCTATTCAGCAGTGGGAAGCTGTCAGAAAAAGATGCCGCGGCTGTAGGATGTTCTCTCACCATGTCGAAACGGGAATTGTCATGTTGCCGGCGGGTGGTCTGAATGGAGAGGTTGCTTCGGACGTCAACGAACCATTCACCGAAAACATTTGCTCGATGGAATCTCCTGCTAAATATGTAAAACAGTGAGTGGTTTCAAATGTCATTTGAGCACTGCAAATCCAATGGGGTGGGTGAGGACTATACCACTTTGGAGCACAGTAGGCACAATCCAACCTGACCTGGATGGTCCAGGCTAGCCAAATCACACAGATTTCAGAAGCTAATTGTCAAACAATTATCAGGTAATAGGACTTTGTATGGTCATGTCGACCTTTGCCCCCAAATGGCCAATGATGGGCCTGGAGGGGGTGGGTAGGGGAGGGGTATTCTCCCATCCAAGACTTATGGCAATCTCAACAAGGGGGTTTCAAGTCAAGTGAGAAGTGGAGGTGGTTGGCCATTACTTTCCTCTGCAGGGTCTTCCTTGGTGGTCTTCCTTCCAAGCACTGATCCTGCTTAGCTTCCAGTTTATAGTGACCCCAAGCAAGGCGCTTCGAAGGCAGGTGAGCAGAGGTGGTTGGCCATTACTTTCCTCTGCAGGGTCTTCCTTGGTGGTCTCCCCTCCAAGTACTGATCCTGCTTACATGCTGATGAGATCAGGCTATACCATGCTGCCGTCCCTCTCAAAGCTGTTTCCTTCATTGGGCTTTTTGTCCCAACAGTTTTCCTTGCACACTCTCTGGTCTGATCCCATTGTCTGTGAATGGCATGATTTGGTTGCCACCTTTGATGTCCTGAATTCAGAGACTTGTCAGGTTCACCTGGCAAATGAGACCAGGGTTAGGGTTAGGCAATGGCAGGCAATGGCAAAACACAGAGGCAGGCAATGGCAAAACACAGAGGCAGGCAATGGCAAAACACCTCGGTTGACCTCTTCCCTTGAAAACCCTACTGGATCAACATAAGTTTATGGTGATTTGATGGGGGAAACAAAGAAGTACGCAGAATCCTAAGTACAGTGTTTTAGGAGAAGGAACTTGTGGGTAGGGCATGAACTTTTCTTCTTATTCCAGGTGGGGCATTGAGTTACCCCCAAAGAAGAGACCAAAGGACAATCTCAGAGGCAGACAAAAGAATATTTATTGTGACACCAGAGACAGAACGATGAGCTATCAGCCTCCTGTCAAAATATTTTAGTATTACCTTTGTGAGAATGTAAATTACTCGACAGCAGATGCGGCCCTTCACCTTGAGATAAAGAACGCACATCCCGTTACATTTTCCAAAAAGTCAAACAGATAAAGCGAGAGGGAAGGTAAGAGGTGGCTTCTTGTTTTCAATCTGCACAGTACGGAGGTAGAGTAAAAAGAGAACGGGAGAAATTGCAGGCATGGAATACAGTTCTAATTCAGCTAGATCTTAGTCCAGGGCCCTTTCTGCACTAACATTTTTTCCACTGTAAATCTTGCCGAATTCTGGTCGATTTGAACCCATATCTACAGCCTTCCTTTCCCCCGATTTTAAACACGTCACCCTTCTGCATTTGCCTTGTCCCAATGGGGTCTCCTTCTCATTTGATTGGAGGGGGGGGGGTTCAGGCAGCATTGAAGGAGTACAAGGCTAGAGAGTGCTTTATTCCCTGCCTTTTGACTCCCAGCAGTAACAACCAGAGCAAGCCGGGGGACAGGCTTTACCTGTAGGAGCGGGGTGGGGAGGGGAGGGGAGGTAGCAGCTTCACAGAGGAGGGGAAATTAAATCCAAGAGGCAAATCTCTGCTGAGAGAAGTGTGGGATTTTCAAGTGCAGTCACTTTAAATCCCCAAATGAGGGCAAACGTAAGTCTTCTGATGGAATAACAACTGGGAACCGGGCAGTCTTTGAACTGAAGCCCTGACCAATCAGCGACAGACTGCTTCGTTATGTCTGTGTTGGAGGCACCAGGGAGGAAGTTAATCTGGCAAAATGCAGAGATCTACACTTACTATTGACTATGGAATTTTGACTTCAATAGAAAGCAGGCTAGGCTGCTTGCAAGAAGAGGAAAGTTCACCTGGCCACTTGAGAAAGTCAAGCAAAATATCTTCCGCAGGGCTTGGCACCCATAGTGGTGGGGGCACAGAACTCGGTGGTGCCCCCCCACCCAGATATGGCCATCGTTTTGCCAAAAGGAAAACATGGCAGAAGCTGAAGTGGAGGCATACTTACAGGAATGATCAGAATTTAAAAATCTCTCAAAGAACCATGACTCTTCCAGGTTCTGTTTTAATCTTGTGTTCAGTGGGTCTCACAATGTCATCTCTCCCTGGTGGAACCAGGGCCCTGTGGGACCTAGGATAGTCCCACATGGCCTGCAAGTCAGAGCTTTTCCACCAAATATAATACCGGAATTCTGGCCTGCCTGAAGCAGCAGCCCACCCAGAACGTCAGCTAAAATATCGTCCCTCTTATTACTCCTCTATGTTTCCATCACCCCTCTCCCAAGAAGAGAGGAGGCAGCTTGGAAGGATCCATTTCAATCTAATTCTGAATTATTGATGCTTTAGGATGCTTAGGGCTGATCCTGCGTTGAGCAGGGGGTTGGACTAGATGGCCTTTATGGCCCCTTCCAATTCCATGATTCTGTGATTTTCATGATAATGTTTATTGAATTATTATTGTTTATTTATATGTTACTTGCTCTGAGCCTTTGAGAAAGTTTATCATCATCATCATCATCATCATCATCATCATCATCATCCTAAGCACAGTTATGCCCCCTCCCATGCCCCCTGAAGTAAAGGGCTTATTTATTGATTTTATTTTTCAATTTATACCCATTCCCTCCCAGAATGCTGGCTCAGCTTAGGAGAGGAGACTTCTGCTTAGAAGAAGAAGAAGAGTTTGTTCTTATATGCCACTTTTCTCTACCCGAAGGAGTCTCCAAGCGGCTTACAATCCCCTTCTCTTTCCTCTCCCCACAACAGACCTCTAGTCCAACCAACAGACCAGATAGAATAAATGGAGGCCTCTAAATACTCAGAAACAGGCCCTGGTTAAGGCAAGCAGGAATCTTGTCCCAACTTGCACTTCCTTCATCCATGTCAGTGTCCTCCGCTAGATATTATACCATAGAGCAGGGGTAGTCAAACTGCGGCCCTCCAGATGTCCATGGACTACAATTCCCAGAAGCCCCTGCCAGCATTCGCTGGCAGGGGCTTCTGGGAATTGTGGTCCATGGACATCTGGAGGGCCGCAGTTTGACTACCCCTGCCATAGAGTTTATCCTCCAAAGCTCTTCTCGAAGAGAACTGATCTCTGTCATCTGGAGCAGCAGGGGACCTCCAGGCTCCATCTAGAGGTTGGCAGCTCTGTTCCGAAACTCACAAGTCACTCCTTGGTTATGTGCTATGTTATTTTTGTGGGAAAGGATCTGAGCAATATTTCTGATAGACACCTGAACACTACACAATTCCACGTTGCGGTCGATAAACCATAAGATGAGCTCCACAAGGGGAAGGCTCGACTCGTTAGCGCATTTCTGCCAGTCAAATTACCTGCCACTTGACAGCTTAGAAAGAAGGGATTCTTGCATTCTTTCCCCTCCAACAAAGAGTGCATTCCTTTCCATTAAGGTCCCATGCGTGGAGAAGACACACATTCCCATGCCTTTCCCGGGTTTGTGGCCATCCTTCCCCCCTTGTACATTCGCAGGCCCTTGCCAAGCTGTTGCTGGCTGCCACTGCTCATCTTCCCAAGAGGAACAATCAGCTTGTTTTTGTCTCCGCCTGATTGATAAATACCACTCTGGCTCGCTCGGCAGATGAATCACCTTGCCGGCACTGAAAGGCATCTGACTGAGCTGCAACACACTAAACCGCACCTCCGGCTAAGCCAGGTTGACAGTCAGCCAAACCAAACATGGGGTCTTTGTGTTATTCCATCTCTGTACATTAAAGCTCCACATATGAGCAAGAGAGTAACACTGCCATCCTAAAAGGAACACTGCCAGCTTGGTGTAAGGGTTAGGAGTGCAGACTTCTAATCTGGCGAGCTGGATTCGATTTCACAGTCCCCCACATGCAGCCAGCTGGGTGACCTTGGGCTCACCACGGCACTGATAAGGCTGTTCTGACCGAGCAGGAATATCAGCGCTCTCTCAGCCTCACCCACCCCACAGGGTGTCTGTTGTGGGGAGAAGACAGAGAAGGCGAATGTAAGCTGCTTTGAGACTCCTTTGGGTAGAGAAAAGCGGTATATAAGAACCAACTCTTCTTCTTCTTCAGTGATATCAGGGCTCTCTCAGCCTCTCCTCCCTCACAGGGTGTCTGTTGTCAGGAGGGGGAAGGAAAGATGAATGTAAGCCGCTTTGAGCCTCTTTCAGGCAGACAAAAGTGGCATATAAGAACCAACTCTTCTTCTTCTCCAGTAATATCAGGGCTCTCTCAGCCTCACCCGCCTCACAGGGTGTCTGTTGTGGGGAGAGGAAAGGGAAGGCAACTGCAAGGCGCCTTGAGACTCCTTTAGTTAGAGAAAAGTGGCATATAAGAACCAACTCTTCCTCTTCTTCTTCATCCCTGCTTTTCACAACGTCCCAAAACGAATGGGAAAGCCAAGCAAACGACAATCCCATCAAATCCATGACTCTTTTAAGGTCTTAGCTTGTGCTACCTGCAATCCTACCAGTCCCTTGACTTTGAATGACTGTACGGATGCAAATAGATTTGAAATATTTCTTTTTTTAAAATTGTGGACAAATTACCAGTGCGAGCCTAGGGAATTCGTGTCTCGATAGAAAACGGGCATGATAAGCACAGTAAATTCAATTTTCGATTCCAGTCGGATAACTCTCTGCCGTCTTCAAAATTGGCCCGCATTTTGCGGGACCTTAAAAGACTCCTTTGCCCCAGCGTAAGACATTATAAGAAAAGAGGGGTTAGATTTAGATGAACGTGCGGTGAAAATCAGTGGGAAGATCATTCGCCATGTGCGGTCGTGCTGTCCGCAGGACCGTTTATGCACTGGAGGTTTCATGCTGGGCTGCAGGCTGGAGTTTTAGTCATGGCAGGTTGCCCCACCACTTCCTGCACCCACATGGGGGAGCATTTGGCCTGGTGCACCTCATCTGCCCCTAATTTGTGCTCCTGCACAGGAGCTGGGGCAATGAAGTTCCAGGTGCGTAAACGGTCCAGGTGGCACCACACTACTGGCAGAAAGTCGGGAAGAACCTGAAATGATTACTGATGAAGGTGAAAGGAGAGAGCACCGAAGCTGGTTTACGGATGAAAGTCAAGAAGACAAAAGTAATGACTGCTGGGGAATTTCGCCATTTGAAGTCTGGTAATGAAGAAACTGAAATTGCTCAAGACTGGCTGTTCCTTGGCTCGTTGTCCGCCTAAAGGGAGACTGTGATCAGCGAACAGAAATCAGAAAGCGTTTGAGACTGGGAAGAGTAGCCACAAAGGAGCTGGAGAAGATTCTTCAGGGTAAGGGCGTGTTGCTGGCACCCCGGATCAAACTAATTCATGCCAGAGTGTTTGCTGTTATTAGGCGCAGATGGGAAGCAGGACAATGAAGAAGAAGAAGAAGAAGAAGAAGAAGAAGAAGAAGAAGAAGAAGAAGAAGAAGAAGAAGAAGAAGAAGAAGAAGAAGAAGAAGAAGAGGAAGAGGAAGAGGAAGAGGAGGAGGAGGAGGAGGAGGAGGAGGAAAGGAGGTTGAGAGGGGACATGATAGCCCTCTTTAAGTATTTGAAAGGTTGTCACTTGGAGGAGGGCAGGATGCTGTTTCCGTTGGCTGCAGAGGAGAGGACACGCAGTAATGGGTTTAAACTACAAGTACAACGATATAGGCTAGATATCAGGGAAAAAATTTCACAGTCAGAGTTGTTCAGCAGTGGAATAGGCTGCCTAAGGAGGTGGTGAGCTCCCCCTCAGTGGCAGTCTTCAAGCAAAGGTTGGATACACACTTTTCTTGGATGCTTTAGGATGCTTTTGCTGATCCTGCATTGAGCAGGGGGTTGGACTAGATGGCCTGTATGGCCCCTTCCAACTCTATGATTCTATGATTCTATGATTCGAAGAAGAAGAAGAAGATTCTTATATGCTGCCGTTCTCTACCAGAAGGAGTCTCAAAGTAGCTTACATTCTCCTTCCCTTTCCTCTCCCCACAACAGACACCCTGTGAGGGAGGTGAGGCTGAGAGAGCCCTGATATCACTGCTTGGTCAGAATAGTTTTCTCAATGCCATGTCAAGCCCAAGGTCACCCAGCTGGTTGCATGTGGGGGAGCACAGATTCAAACCCGGCTCTCCAGATTAGAAGTCCGCACTCCTAACCACTACACCAAGCTGACTTTCTGTTGAGAAGGAAATGTGGTGTCAGGAGAGGAGTTTTACAGAAACCATGCACTGTCCCAAAAGCAAACCAGTGGGTTCTTTGTTGATGAAATCTAGCCTGAACTCTCCCTTGAAGCTAAAGGGATAACCTGAGGATACCATACTTTGGTCACATGATGTGCTATTGTGTTTTAGCAGTGAACATTGTAGTCTTTTTATTGAGAGGGGTGGGAAGAGAGAACTGGACCAATCACTTGAGAGCCAGCTTGGTGTAGTGGTTAAGAGCAGCAGCTTCTAATCTGGTGATGAGGGTTTGATTCCCTGTCTCCTCCTCCACGTGTGGCCAGCTGGGTGACCTTGGGCTAGTCACAGCCCTGATAGTATTGTTCTGACCAAGCAGGCTCTGTGGTCTTACAGGCCCTGTGGAACTTGGAGAGTTCAGACTGAGCCCTGATCTCTTTCGGGAGCTCATTCCACCAAGCAGGAGCCAGGTAGAGACCAAATGTATTTCCTTAGGTCCAGGGGATCGTCAGCTGGTTTGCTTTGCTTGATGAAACTCAGAAGGAATCCCCCCCCCCCCCGGGCATCTGTGGTGGTATAGGCAGATCTGCCAGCTTAAAATGGCTGAGGTATGGTTCAGGCCTGGGAGTGTCCTGCATAGTGCAGGGGGTTGGACTAGATGACCCAGGAGGTCCCAACGCTATGATTCTATGATTCTATGGTGGGTTCTCCATCTTTGGAAATGTTTAAACAGAGGCTGGATAGCCATCTGATGAAGAGGCTGAATCTGTGAAGGCTTAAGGGGATGGCAGATTACAGTGGATGAGCGATAGGGTTGGGAGTGTCCTGCATAGTGCAGGGGGCTGGACTAGATGACCCAGGAGGTCCCTTCGAGCTCTATGATTCTAGGATTCTAAAGACCTTGCTGTCGTCTCCTTCCTAGTATGAAGGGATTCAATTGCTCCTGGCGTCACTCTTCACTTTCATGAGCAAACGGCAAACAAAACAAGTCTAAGCGGAGATGCATATTAATAATGGTATGAAAAATTGTATGCAAGAGTGCCGAAAGATATTGCTTGGGGAGGGAGCTGCGTAGGAGTACCGTGTGATTAGACAGACGACCCAAGGGGGAAATGGCACATTATTGCGACGCTGTAAGCCTTCTTTGATAAGCATTTGACACGGGGTCCCTCAGGTTTCATATGATAATTTTGCATGTGAGGGGAAAATAAATCCTTGAACTCTGTGTACATTTTTCAAAATAAATAAATAAAATAAAAATGACAAAACAGAGCCGTTGCTGGCTTTTGTGAACAGATTAAAGTGTTTAACTTTGTCCGTCACTTTTTTGACTGACACTCCCGGGAGGAACTAAAGAGTGACTTTGTAGCCATCAATCACGTTGCTATTAAACAGAGAAAGGGTAGTGTATCTTTGAGGAGTGTGTGTGTGTCCTCTTGCTAGTCACTCCCTCCCTTTATTGTGTCATTGCACAGAACTACAGAGGGGAGTCATCTGAGCTAGAAAGTGTCCGGGGAAGGATTTCTCATGTGTGACTTTTCAAGAGAAAAATGGATTTTTGTCCTGGAATTGTAGAGCCACAGAGTTGGAAGGGGCCAAACAGGCCATCTAGTCCAGTCTCCTGCTCCATGCAAGATCAGCCTCGAGCATCCAGGAGAAGGATCTGTCCAGCTGCTGCTTGGAGACCACCAGTGAGGGGGAGCTGCCCACCCCCTTAGGCAGACCATTCCACTGCTGAGCTACTATGACTGCAGGAATTTCTTTCCTTCCTGATACCTAGTTCTACACAAAATTTAAATTCATGACTGCGGGTCCTCTCTTCTGCTGCCAACAGGAACCGCTCCCTGCCCTCCTCCAAGTGACAACCTTTCAGATACCTAAAGAGATCCATCCTGTCCCCTCTCAACCTTCTCTTCTCCAGGCTGGACATTTCCAGGTTCATTGGGCTTGGGCCCCTGGTTTATCCCTCCCTCCCTTGGAGAGTTGGTTTAAAACCCCACTTTTTATGATCTGAAGGACCCTTAAAGCAGTTTACAGTCACTTTCCCATCCTCTCCCCACAACAGACCCCCTGGGAGGTAAGTGGGGGTGAGAGAGCACTGATAGACTTGCTCTATGACAACAGCTCTACCAGCACTGTGACTAGCCCAAGGTCACCCAGCTGGCTGCCTGTAGAGGAGCGGAGAATCAAATCCAGCTCTCCAGACTAGAGGCTGCTGCTCTTATCCACTACACCCAGTCCACCTTTAGCATCTATGTGGTGATAACTAGGCATGCCAACCTCCAGGTGTCACCTGAAGGCCTCCCAGAATTCGAGTTAATCTCCATAAAACCAAGGTTGCTTCTCCTGGAGAAAATGACTGTTGTGGACAGTGGGCTATATGGCATTATATCTCCCCTGGGGGTCTTCTCTTCCCCATGCTGCCCCCTCCCCAGGCTCCACCCCCCAAATTTCCAGCTTTGTTGCTGAGCATCGGCTGCCCCTCTCTGAGGCAGTCCCAGAATCCTTGGGGATCCACCTTTGATAGCAGCTGATATTCCTATCACAGAATCATAGAGTTGGAAGGGGCTATACAGGCCATCTAGTCCAACCCCCTGCTCAACGCAGGGTCAGCCCAGAGCAACCTAAAGCATCCAAGAAAAGTGTGTATCCAACCTTTGCTTGAAGACTGCCAGTAAAGACTCCTGTCTCCTGTTGAAGACTCCTGTTCTAGCACTTTACCTGCCATTGGCTTCTTTGCTCACACCCTCCTGGTTCAGACCAGTGATGCCCTAAGTTTTGGTTCTGGGCCATGGGGGCTACAAGTAGGAGTCTGCTTCTGCTTCCTTTGCTGCCCGGGGAGACCAAATAGTCCAGGAGTAGAATAAATGAGGAGGCATCATTCAGACAATCAGCAGACCAGCTGTCAGGCCCCTTGGGGATCAAAGGTGGGGGGAGAGATACCTTCATGGAGGAGGTTTTGCCTGATTCTAGATGAGGTCTGTGGTTTGGCAGTCACCTGACTATTTTGGGGGAGGCCTGAGATATGACAGCTTGTTAGCCTGCTAACAAGTGCATGTTTTACGTAGTGGTTAGGAGTGCGGACTTCTAATCTGGCATGCTGGGTTCAATTCTGCGCTCCCCCACATGCAGCCAGCTGGGTGACCTTGGGCTCGCCACGGCACTGATAAAGCTGTTCTGACCGGGCAGTGATACCAGGGCTCTGTCAGGCTCACCCACCTCACAGGGTGTCTGTTGTGGGGAGAGGAAAGGAAAAGTGACTGTAAGCCCTTTTGAGACTCCTCTGGATAGATAAAAGCAGCATATAAGAACCAACTCTTCTTCTTCAGTAATCTCATGGCTCTCTCAGCCTCCCCTCCCTCACAGGGGGTCTGTTGTGGGGAGAGAAAAGGGAAGATGATTGTAAGCCCCTTTGAGACTCCTTCGGATAGATAAATGTGGCTTCTTCTTCTTCTTCTTCTTCTTCTTCTTCTTCTTCTTCTTCTTCTTCTTCTTCTTCTTCTTCTTCTTCTTCTTCTTCTTCTTCTTCTTCTTCTTCTTCTTCTTCTTCTTACCAGTGGAAGCTTATGCCAGAAGCTTCAGCTGCCAACGGATCTATGAGCTAGGCCCTCTGCTGTATACCCCTTTCTTCATCTGACTAGGGCTGCCAGGTGTTTTCTACCTGGTGACCTTGTCCCAACCTTTGCAAAAGAGCAAGAAGGAGCACAGGACTGACCTGTTTCACTGATCTCTGTTTGCTCTAGCAAGCAAGACTAGCATCGCTCCACATAACAGATACAGTAACAGGATGGGTGTGCTGTTGCATTTAGATGGGTCATCAGGAGGCCTGGGTTAACATAAGAACTCCAGGCAATGCCAAACATGTATATTAGTTGCTGGAGATTTTCCTCAGTTTGCCAACTTTTGCAATGGCCCCTGTTTGCATGCTCAGTCACCCCCTGATCTGGCTCAGTGCCTAGCTGCTGGTTGCAGGCAAGTGGCCAGTCATTTGGCAAGCGCCTTGGATGCCTTGCAATGAATCTGGAATTTTTTTTAGCTGACTTCCTACTTAGACACCTCTGTGAACCTTCAGTGGTTGCCCAAGAACCCACCTAACCTTGCAAACAGGGATGCTGGTGGTTGTCCACTGGATGAAACAGGATGCTGGACTAGGCGAGCCACTGGTTTGATCCAACAGGATCCCAATTCCTGCCATCTACCTTAAATCAGTCGTTAGCAACCCTGGTGGTACCTAAAATTCAAGAAGGTGAACACAATCCATAGAATATCTTTTAATAGGAGCCACCCAATGCCATGTGACAGTGCTGGAAGGAAGGAAGGAAGGAAGGGAGGGAGGGAGGGAGGGAGGGAGGGAGGGAGGAAAGGAGGGAGGGAGGGAGGGAGGGAGGGAGGAAGGAAGGAAGGAAAGGAAGGAAGGAAGGAAGGAAAGGAGGGAGGGAGGGAGGGAGGGAGGGAGGAAGGAAGGAAGGAAGGAAGGAAGGAAGGAAGGAAGGAAGGAAGGAAGGAAGGAAAGGAGGGAGGGAGGGAGGGAGGGAGGAAGGAAGGAAGGAAGGAAGGAAGGAAGGAAGGAAGGAAGGAAGGAAGGAAGGAAGGATCTTTTAGACATGGTTTTAAGTCCTTGTTCAATCTGTGTAGGATATTCAATATGGAGAAATTTGCCAGAATCCCGTGACACCCGGCTACTGCAAGCAAGAGGTGATTATAATGTCCCTTTGAAACTACCAACAACAAAATCCAATTCACTGGAAGCCTCCTGAGTGAGGGTTACGGCAGATATCTGAGCTGGTACTCATAGCACCAGAGCTGGGAAATCAATTTTAAAAACTAAATTGAAAAGATCTTCCTGTCTAATTGCTTTACAGGAGACACCTGGAAGGACGGGAATGAAACGAATAACGGCAACAACAACAACAACAACAACAACAACAACAACAACAACAACTTTATCAGTATCTTTTGCCCCAAACCTGATTTTGCTTTCGGAGCTGTCGGAAACGCAGCTGATACAGCTGTGCGCACTGTTTGAGCATGGGGCTCCCCGTCCAATCCCATTAATCAAGTGTCTGCATCTGGCGGTGCCAGAGAGCACAGAAATGTCAAGTTGTGCATCAGAATGTGGGATATGCAGAGGCGACTGTGTGCATTTCAAGCGTCTTTTGCTCAGCCGCGGAAACGTGACCCGTCGCCCTTCTCTCTACAGAAGGCATTCGGAAGAGTTTAAAATAATAACACGGGCAATAAGCTGTCTGATTCGTTTCACCATTAAGGGCAATTCCACCCTCCGTAGGTGTGGAATTGCTCTCTCCGTTGGAGCGCATGGAGAAACTTGAGCACACGGGGGAGATTGACACAGGTTTCCGAGGAGTGGGCAGAAAGAGGCTGCCGTACGGAAAAAAAGAGACCTGTTTGCATGCTTGAAAATCTTCTTTTGATTTTCCGAAATGGCGCTGAACTGATCACAGGGGATCTCTGCCGCAGAAACGAACGCAATGTATGAATATCTGCAGCAGAAACATGCAGGGGGGGCGGAATTATTATGCCTGCTGTGATCACAGTTCTTGTGGATTGCAGGTGAATGTAATGTCTTGTTAGTCTCCTTCTTCCCTCCGAACTCAAGAGGAAGCAATTTTTCCTCCCCTCCCCTTGGGTAATGAATTACCAAAAAAAAAAAAGGGGAGGCAAAATGGATCTGAATTGCAAATGAACATCGAAAGGACGCTGCCTGAGATTGTCTGCCAGAAGTTATTCGGAATTTGTCTAAACAGCGAGAGCAGCATGGCAAAAATGTTTCCGCACAATGGGCCGCAGCAAGGAATCGAGTGCTATGCTGCTATTGGGAGTTTTTTTGCCGCTTTCGATTCGTGAAAATGGCCCCCTCCTTTAGACTCATAGAATCATAGAGTTGGAAGGGACCTCTTGGGTCATCTAGTCCAACCCCCTGCACTATGCTGGACACTCACAGCCCTATCGCTCATCCACTCATCCAGTGGATCTTAAAACTTGAGCAAGACTGCTTGTTGGATATTTAGTCTCCATTGCAAGAAGCCTGTTGTCTCAGGCCACGGATGTGGCTGGGTATAGGCAGTGTGGTTCAGTGGTTAGGTGCCAGGCTAAAACCTGGGAGACCCAGAAACAATTCCTCATTTGGCCAAGGAGCTGGCTCGATGACTTGCTCCAGTCGCTCTCTTTGTCTTGGCCTCAACTAGCTTGTGTGGAGGAACAAATGGATGTTCTTAGGGATGAATAAATCTGTACGTTGGGCCCAGTCACAGATGCTGTTTAGGATTCTGCAAGCCCTGAAGATGGCCCTGTCTTGGTGGGAAAATGCTCATTTGGTAACTTCTCCTCTCTGCCTGAAGATAGTTTCAGGTGGGCAATGGCATTTGGCTTCAGCAGATGAGCAAGAGTTGAGACTAGGAGCACCTCAAAGATCAACAAGATTTCCAAGAGATACGAGCCAGAGTGGTATAGTGGTTAAGAGTGGCAAACTCTGATCTGGAGAACAAAGTTTGATTCCCCACTCCTCCTCCACAAGCAGCCATTGGGTGACCTTGGGCTAGTCACAGCCCTGATAGTGTTGTTCTGACCAAGCAGTCATGTCCGGGCAATCCTGTCAGAGCTCTCTCAGCCTCACCTCCCTCACAAGGTGTCTGTTGTGGGGAGAGGAAGGGAAGGCAATCATAAGTTGCTTTGAGACTCCTTCGGGTAGTGAGAAGCAGGGTACAAAAAACAACTCTTCTTCTTCTGTGATTTAAAGCTGAAGCATGGAGTATTTCCTTGATGCAAATTGATTCTCTGTTTTCAGCTGGGGTGGGGGAGGGACAATGCAAGCCACCCTTCAATTTGCATGTAAAGAAAGCAGGGGGTGGGAGCAAGCATCTCAAGGGAGCCGAACCCTGCCCCTCGCCCCCTTTCCTGCTGGCCCCACTGACTACTAATTGGTTGTTATGCACAATGCCGGTTCAGCTCCCGTTCTGTTTTCCAGGACTAATCAGGGAGCTGAGCATTTGCCAGGCGGTTCGGAGGCTCCTG
The DNA here is from genome assembly GCF_049243985.1 of Paroedura picta. Classification (NCBI taxonomy): domain Eukaryota; kingdom Metazoa; phylum Chordata; class Lepidosauria; order Squamata; family Gekkonidae; genus Paroedura; species Paroedura picta. The sequence goes on from NC_135377.1 coordinate 7,233,561, forward strand.
AGTGCATTCCAATGTGACCATTTGAGTCATTCCACCACTTTCGTGCAACTAGCCCCAGTTCTTAGAGGAAATCCACATTCTTGTGTTTCCCTGCTGGTTCAATGAATGGGGATTAGTCCATGTCAATGGGCAGTGTATGCACAGTTCCCCAGGCAAGTCTGCATAATCTGGCTAATGAGACACGAATGACCCCAGAGAGCAGCTTTGGAGGAAAAGCTTCCCCTTCCTTGCTAAACGGCAGTTGTCGGAATTAAAACTCCTTAGCCCTGGCAATCACTTTCACCTCCTATTAGAATAAAACTACCTTCTGCAAATGAGCCTCTTGTGGCGCAGAGTGGTAAGGCAGCCGTCTGAAAGCTTTGCCCATGAGGCTGGGAGTTTGATCCCAGCAGCCGGCTCAAGGTTGACTCAGCCTTCCATCCTTCCGAGGTCGGTAAAATGAGTACCCAGCTTGCTGGGGGGTAAACGGTAATGACTGGGGAAGGCACTGGCAAACCACCCCGTATTGAGTCTGCCATGAAAACGCTAGAGGGCGTCACCCCAAGGGTCAGACATGACTCAGTGCTTGCACAGGGGATACCTTTACCTTTACCTTCTGCAAATAACCATGGTCTAGTTGGTGTGAGGCACCATCCACTGAGACCTTCACTAGAGGATTGTCTATCCCAGGGGTGACCAAACTGTGGCTCTCCAGATGTCCATGGGCTACATGTCCCATGAGCCCTTGCCAGCACTTTGGCCAACCCTGCTCTACACATCTATCTTCAGACATAAATGGATACCTACCAGAGATACATTTCTTGGGAGTAGTTGCCCTTGGTTTCCCTCCCAACCCAAAGCTAGGGTTGAATCCAGCAGACCAGGGGATAAGCTCCAGGGGATAAGCTTTCATGAATCCAAGCTCCCTATATATATGACTAAGCTAGCCCAATCTCATCAGATCTTGGAAGCTAAGCAGGATCAGATCAGGACCCGTTCTGCACATGTTGGATAATGCACTTTAGAAGTAGATTATCCTGTTTTGCACAGGAAAATCCAGCTGCCAAAGCACCTTGAAAGTGCATTATCTGACATATGAAGAATGGGCACTGGTTATTACTTGGATGGGAGGCAACCAAGGAAGATCAAATTAGCAACTTCAGAGGCCGGCAATGGCAAACCAGCTCTGAACATCTCTGTTGTGAGCCCAGGCTCTGTTAGTGAAGACTACTCTGAAGAAGCATCTAGCCAGGAACTCCCAGATTTACTTGAGCCTCAGCTGAATGGAAGCTTAGCTTAGCCAGATATTCAACAGGCAGAGAGCTCTAATCAGCAGAAGGATACTCAGCTGCAGACAAACCAAGGCTTTGACTCCGAAGTGGTTGCAGAAGCTCCCCATTCCTCTGCCCAGTCTCTGTTGGCTATTAAGAAGCTCCTGGCTTTGTCAGCCCACCTGGCTCACCCGAGTTGATTAACCTATGGATACTTGTTCAAAGAGAGCTTTAGTCTAAATGGCCCAAGACCAGGGCTGATTCTGCACTTACTCTCTCCCCCCCCCCCCATGTCTATCCTGCTGAATTCAGATCAATTTGAACCTGGGTCTTTCTCCTTCCACCCCCCCCCCCCGCCATTGAAACAAAAAGGCTTCTTCATTTGATTGGGGAAGCTCAGAGGGGGGAGGGGAGTGCTGGGCAAGAAGCTGAACTACCTTTCCTGAAATGGCGAGGGATGGGGGAGGGGAGTTCTGGTGAAATCCAGCCAGCACTAGTGCTTCATTTCTTCTCTTTTAACTCCCAAGCTGGCAGCAGCCTCTCAGAGAATCTCTGCGGAGAGAAGCGTGGGCGTCTGGAGCTCAGTCACTTTAAAACAGGGAGGGAAAGCCTTGCATCCAGGAACAGGGAAATCTTTGAACTGACGCCCTGGCCAATCAGGGAAGACTGCTCTGGAGCAGGAAGTTAATTCGCAAAAATGTATCAGTAAGTGTTCACTTACTTTATGGTGTTGATTAGATTGCAGACAGGCGCCTGTTGAAAAGTGGGCTTGCAGTATAACAACCAGTAATACCAAATTGCAGCCTGGGGAAATGTAAGGGCATTCTGCTTCAATACAGGAAGGAGTTCTTCCTAATGTTTCATTTGAGTAGATTTATAATACAGGTATGGGCAAATTACCGAATTGACTTTGTCATATTTTCGTCATTTTTAATATTTATATTGCATTTATTATAACTGTGTGACTGTATTGCACTCTGATGCATACCTTATAGATTGAAACACGTTAAGTCCAAGCTTTCTGTACTCATGGTGTACGTGTTTGTCTAATATGTGTGTGACCTCTGGGGAAAAGAAGTGTTCCCTTTTTAATTGCTGCAAGATGTGTTTAATAAATGGTTCATTTAATATGGTATAACGCTTTTGGGTCCCTCAACCTCTTGGGTTCTCATCTATTTGAGGACTCGGCTAAACCGAATAAAATGAAATTCAATAGAGATGGAAAAACCATATGCAACAATATGGGATGGGGGAGACTCGGCCTCACTTGGAGTGCTGTGTTCAGTTTGAAGAGGGACGTAGACAAACTGGAGCGTGTCCAGAGGAGGGCAACAAAGATGGTGAGGGGTTTGGAGACCAAGACGAATGAGGAAAGGTTGGGGGAACTTGGTCTGCTTAGCCTGGGGAGGAGACGACTAAGAGGGGATGAGATAACCATCTTCAAGTATTTAAAAGGCTGCCAGGGATCAAAATGTATGTGTGGGGTGAGACCTAGCAACTTCAGCTGGAAAGTTTCTACATAGTAAGACTGAAGCCATTGAGCGCTTGATTTGAACAGAAAGGAAATGCCAAGACTGTTTATTTAGAGCCCTGTTTTCTTTTGTTGCAATTTTGTGCCATTTTCTTTGAAAGAGTCTCTCGAGGAAAATGACGCACGACCCAAACATGGTCTTCATCACTGACACACACACACACATACACAGAGATGTAGCAGTTCCTTTATCATAAAATGATCTGGGGCCAAGGGACCAAGCCCTATGAAGATAGGTTGAGGGACTTGGGAATGTTCAGCCTGGAGAAAAGGAGGTTGAGAGGGGACATGATAGCCCTCTTTAAGTATTTGAAAGGTTGTCACGTGGAGGAGGGCAGGATGCTGTTTCTGTTGGCTGCAGAGGAGAGGACATGCAGTAATGGGTTTAAACTTCAAGTACAACGATATAGGCTAGATATCAGGAAAAAAAATTCACAGTCAGAGTAGTTCAGCAGTGGAATAGGCTGCCTAAGGAGGTGGTGAGCTCCCCCTCACTGGCAGTCTTCAAGCAAAGGTTGGATGCATACTTTTCTTGGATGCTTTAGGATGCTTAGGACTGATCCTGCGTTGAGCAGGGGGTTGGACTAGATGGCCTGTATGGCCCCTTCCAACTCTATGATTCTATGATTCTATGAAAATGTGTTTGCTGTATTAAGAGATTTTGGCATCCAGACTAGGGGGTTAGGATTGCAATTTTGGTAATGCAGCCATGGAGGTGGTATAGGGAACTTGCATCATTATATTAGTCCTTTAGCTGGCTTATTTTGCTAGGATGTGTAAAAGCCCCATCATTGTATATTATATAGATAGCGTTATAATGGCGCATCATCAAAGTACATCGACACCATTATGAAAGTGATTTCCCCCCTTGCCTTTGAAATGGTATTTTCCCCAATGATGTAATTCCGGAAAGATCTGCCCAAAAGATAAAAATAGGGAGGGCCCTGACCAATGAGTCTATTCTCATCAGAAACTAAGTGGGGTTGGCTCTGATTAGCACTAGGATGGGAGACCACCAAGAAAGTCCAAGGTTGCTAGCTTAGTGTAGTGGTTAGGAGTGCAGAGTTCTAATCTGGCAAGCCAGGGTTGATTCCCCGCTCCTCCCCCACATGCAGCCAGCTGGGTGACCTTGGGCTCACCACGGCACTGATAAAACTGTTCTGACCGAGCAGTGATATCAGCGCTCTCTCAGCCTCACCCACCCCACAGGGTGTCTGTTGTGGGGAGAGGAAAGGGAAGGCAAATGTAAGCCACTTTGAGACTCCTTCGGGTAGAGAAAAGCAGCATATAAGAACCAACTCTTCTTCTTCTTCTTCTTAAGTAATATCTGGGCTCTCTCAGCTTCACCCCCCTCACAGGGGTTCTGCCGTGGGGAAAGGAAAGGGAAGGTGAGTGTAAGCCACTTTGAGATTCCTTCGGGTAGAGAAAAGCAGCATATAAGAACCAAGTCTTCTTCTTCTTCTTCTTAAGTAATATCTGGGCTCTCTCAGCCTCACCCACCTCACAGGGTGTCTGTTGTGGGGAGAGGAAAGGGAAGGCGAATGTAAGCCGCTTTGAGACTCCTTTAGGGAGAGAAAAGAATCCACTCTTCTTCTATTTAACGTTTTCCAGGTCCTCTAAAACGACACTATTCCACTAGGCATACAGTTGCAGCCACAGCAAACAAACAAAATCAGTGGGCCTCCCCCCTCCAGACATAGTAGGAAGAACAAAGCTGAAGGGCACAGCATTCACGGTTTCTGTTTTATGGTTTTATTGTCTTATTAGAATTTTATATTTACAGAGAATTTTAAAATGTTGCATACTGCCCTAAGCCTATTTAGGGAGGGATGACAATGACAACGACAACACATCAGCTCTGACGGCACTTTCCACCATTCTCAAAATAGCCCTGCCTATTTCTGCACTGACCTGGGTGAGATCCTGACGTTAAGCAGGGCCTAGTCTGCACACAATAGATAATGCACTTTCAATGTACTTTAGAAGTAGATTTTCCTGTTCTGCACAGGAAAATCCAGCTGCCAAAGCACATTGAAACTGCATTATTCTATGTGTGCGGAATAGGCCCTGGATCAACCCTGGTTAATCCTCGGATGGAAAACCACCAGGGGCATCATGACGCAGAGGTAGCCAACTAACTTTGAATGTCCCTTGCCTTGAAAACCCCATGGCAGGAGTGGCCAAAGTGTAGCTCTCCAGATGTTCTTGGACTACAATGACCATGAGCCACTGCCCGGGACCCAGTGCAGATGCTCTTGGGAGTTATCAGGGAAAAGGCAGTCCCGTAAGTACGTTGGACCCAAATCAAAGAACATAACCTCAAGTCCTAGCTCAGCCTGGGGGTCGGGATCCATTTGGGGGTCGAACGACCCTTTCACAGGGGTTGTGGCAGGGCGAGCAGCTTGGTCATGAATAAATCTTTGTTGGTCTTAAAGGTGCCCCTGGACTCAATTTTTGTTCTTCCAAATCATTGGTTTTCATTACTCGGTCCGTACCCCGCCCTTCAAGGGGGTCCTAAAGCGGTTCTTCCATTTCATGCACACAACAGCCTTGCGGGGTAGATCGAAATAGAGCGTTCGTCTGTCTGGAGCAGCGGAAAAGTGTGAGATCGGCATGGTGGGACAAGAGGCAGAACTGAACTGAGAAACCCCGGGGGGAAAACAATGGATTTTCACACCATTGGTCAGTTTCGGTTTAATTTCTGATAAAGAACCCTGGCATAATTTTATGGTTGGGGGTCACCACAGCAGGAGGAACTGTATTAAAGGGTCGCGACATTAGGAAGGCTGAGAACCCCCATTTGTGTATGATGAGACGCTGAGCCGCAAACAAGTTCTTTCCCCCCATCTGTGTTCACAGATGTCGAGCTGATTTTCTGTATGAAAAAAAAAACCCTCATCAAGAGGAGAGAACCCTTCATAATGTCCCTGTGATTGCTTCCCCTTAGAAAGAGGTGAAACAGAGGGATAAACAAACAGAGGAGATGGTTTGTTTCTCCCTAAAAGAAAATCCACTCTTCTACTTCGAGTTTACCCTGTGGAGAAGTTTTATGTGAACAAAGAATGAGATTATAAAGCCAATTAGACCAGCCACGCAGGAGGGGAAAAGATCAGGAGGAATAATATAATTCGTTAATAAATCCCCCCTGAAAATTCTGGCCAACGTGACACCAAAATCCACTCCGCTTGCAGTTCTCGTCTTTAAAAAAAATCTTCAAATGCACACTATACAACTGGCCACGTGGTATTTATGGAGGCAGATCTTGTTGCCCTTAGAGACAATCTCCAAAAATCACTGGATCTCGGCGAGTCGGCGCTGCTTGGTGAAAGCCAGCTCGGTGTCGTGGTTAAGAGCGGTGGCCTCTAATCTCGAGAACTGGTTTTGATTCACCGCTCCTCCACATGCAACCCGGCTGGGTGACCTTGGGACAGTCACAGTTCTTTCAGAGCTCTCTCAGAGCATTCCCACATCAGGAAACACACCTCACTTAAAATTTGAAATTTCATCTTTATAGATAGAATAAATAGAAAGATAGCATTTACAAATAATGGAGAAAGTTGCCCCAGTGTCTAGCTCCATACATAACTGGAAGAGCCAGGGTTTCGGGCCTGGCTCCTCCCCCGACCTATGGCATCCCTGCAGGGACACCTCTCGCCCCTGCTAACTCCACAGCTCTGCAGAGCTGACAGAAGTGTCCCCACAGCATACTGCTCCCCACAATCTGGCAGTGGAGGCCCCATACTTCCGATCCCCCCTGCTGCTGCTGCCGCCGTGGCAGCGGAACACTCCTGGTGCTTCTGGCCCCACGTTGCATGCACGGGGCCATTGCATCAATGCAGCCAGCTTGTGCTGGGGGAGCCCCTCCCCTGCGCATACATGGGGAACGGCGGGGCTTTTTGCCCTGCCACAACGGAACGGCACCAGCCCACTGTGGCCGCTGGCATGCATAATGGGTCATGATTTCTCTTATTGCCCCCCCCCCCTGTACTGTGCAGCCCATTCATTTTGTGTCTCCCCCCCGGGAGGTTGGCAACCGCGAGTAGAAAGGAGAAATCTCAACTCCGACCTAATTCGGCTAACCGCAAGGAGAGAGAACTTTAGAGACAAATGTTCTCGAACACTTTGAGGGGTGTTTCAGTTTGCTTGCAGGCGTTTCTTCTTCTCTTTTTTTTGGTTCTGTTTTGCTACTGATATCAAGAAGAAATGGAATTCCGTGGAAGAAACTTAGCATTAAGCAATCGATACCGAAGATGGCAGTCAGGGCGCCATGGGAGTAATCGCCAGCTGGTGTGTCTCTCTTGCCTCTGGCTCCGGGATTAGATGAGAGCGTACTTAATGTTGACAAGGTTGAGTGAAGCAGGAGAGAGACGGCATTAGAATGCAAGCAGAGAGTCAGCAGAGACCGCATAATAACTCTGGGCCACTTAACCATGTTCATCATTATCTTGGGTGACAATAGAGACCGAGATAAAGGAGAAATTAGCAGAACAATAAGATGGGTGTCACGCAAAGTGGAAGAAGGAAATATTGAGACGTTTGCTTGTCAGACGACGGCAATCAAGTGCCATCGGCATGTAGCCACGAGACAGGGAGAATCTGAGAAAGGTACATTTACTCCTAAATACAATTGGATGCTGTTAAGTCGCCAGGTATGGTAGACACAGCTCCAAAGTTCTTTGAAACACAGGTCTTTCATTGAAGTAAACACTAAACAGCATGAACAATACCGGACACGGGCCAAGGACAAAACCGCAAATTTATACACACTTTAGTTAGCCAGTCAAGAGCCCTGATTGGCCCTTAATAGAATCATAGAATCATAGAGTTGGAAGGGGCCATACAGGCCATCTAGTCCAACCCCCTGCTCTACGCAGGATCAGCCCTAAGCATCCTAAAGCAGGGGTAGTCAAACTGCAGCCCTCCAGATGTCCATGGACTACAATTCCCAGGAGCCCCTGCCAGCAAATGCTGGCAGGGGCTCCTGGAAATTGTAGTCCATGGACATCTGGAGGGCCGCAGTTTGACTACCCCTGGATTAGAACTGCCGCTCTTAACCAGTAAACCAGCGAATGCTGGCAGGGGCTCATGGGAATTGTAGTCCATGGACATCTGGAGGGCCGCAGTTTGACTACCCCTGTCCTAAAGCATCCAGGACAAGTGTGTATCCAAGCCAGTGAGTCCCTTTGATTGGTCCATAGAGTCCCAGCCGTTCGCGTTTACGATTGGTTAACTCCTCAAGCCCTGATTTGCATAGTGCTTTGCATTAGAACTATTCTGTCTCCTACCAGAATAAAATCAGGGTCCAGCAGCACCTTTAAGACCAACAAAGATTTATTCAAGGCGTGAGCTTTCGAGTGCAAGCACCCTTCGTCGGACTCCATTCGCTGTCATAGTCCCACTGTATACGGCACTGGTCAGACCACACTTGGAGTACTGTGTGCAGTTCTGGAGGCCTCACTTCAAGAAGGACGTCGATAAAATTGAAAGGGTACAGAGGAGAGCGACGAAGATGATCTGGGGCCAAGGGACCGAGCCCTATGAAGATAGGTTGAGGGACTTGGGAATGTTCAGCCTGGAGAAAAGGAGGTTGAGAGGGGACATGATAGCCCTCTTTAAGTATTTGAAAGATTGTCACTTGGAGGAGGGCAGGATGCTGTTCCCGTTGGCTGCAGAGGAAAGGACACGTAGTAATGGGTTTAAACTTCAAGTACAACGATATAGGCTAGATATCAGGAAAAAGTTTTTCACAGTCAGAGTAGTTCAGCAGTGGAATAGGCTGCCTAAGGAGGTGGTGAGCTCCCCCTCACTGGCAGTCTTCAAGCAAAGGTTGGATACACACTTTTCTTGGATGCTTTAGGATGCTTAGGGCTGATCCTGCGTTGAGCAGGGGGTTGGACTAGATGGCCTGTATGGCCCCTTCCAACTCTATGATTCTATGATTCTATGATTCTACTCCTACCAGAATGCCTGCCTTCCCTGCATCATCACTAGGTCATAATGGAACAGTGGGAGGGAATTGCATGCAATGACCCTCAAGGATGGCAAAACATGACAGCTTGCCACAGTAAAAAAGTTTTCTGATAACTGGATGTGCTCAAGATACTTTGTTTTAGAATTACTTTAAAAAGAGAAATGAGGACAGAACAGAATACAGGAGGCGCACAGAAAAGGGGGCTATGTAAGACTTCAGCAGAGGCATCACACTGGAATCACAAGAATATGCTGCATACATCAGACCCCACCTGGAGTTCTGTGTGCAGTTCTGGAGGCCTCAATTAAAAAAGGACATGGACCAAATTGAGAGGTTGCAGAAGAGGTTGCATGAGGATGATTCGGGGCCTGGGGACCAAGCCCTGTGAGGAAAGGCTGAGGGACTTGGGAATGTTCAGCCTGGAGAAGAGGAGGTGGAGAGGGGACAGGATGGCTCTCTTGAAGGATTTGAAAGGTTGTCACTTAAAGGAAGGAATGGTTCCTGTTGGCAGGAGAGGACAGGACACACAGTGGTGGATTTAAACTATGTGTAGAACATTACTAGATAGATATCAAGGGGAGGAGAGGAATGTTCACAGTCAGAGTAGTTCAGCAGTGGAATGGGCTGCCTAAGGAGGTGGGGAGCTCCCCCTCACTGGTGGTCTTCAAGCAGCAGCTGGACAGATAAATATCCTGAATGCTTTAAGCTGATCCTGCATTGAGCAGGAGGGAGGACTAGATGGTCTGGATGGTCCCTTCCAACCCTAGGATTTTATGACATATAATTATTTAACAATTTACACTACACACTATATTGGAGAAAAAAGAAGAAAAGAAGTTTCCCCAACATCCTCTTTCTCATGAGTCTTTGCAATACTCTTTGATTCATTTCTTATAACCAGTTTATAGTTTACCACTATTATTATTATTATCATTGTTTTCATCCTTACTATATATATCATGTTGCACACCACATCAGATGCTAACTGTGACTTGTAATATGTTAAAATCCATTGAAATAAAAAACATCCATTAGGCAATTCGCAGTAAAAAAAAGTGAATAAAAAAAAAGGTATTATCCTTCAGATTCTTTATACATTTATGTTCAAATTTTATTCTCCCGCTTTAACGTAAGTACTATACTTACTATATAATTATATACTCTTTTACATTGCTTCTCATTCTAAATTTATCTCCTACTTCCACAATAAACATTCCATTAAGATTCTTAATCTATACTAGAGAGTTTAGATTCAAAGTTAAAGAGGAACCAGCTCTACATTCTGCAGAATACATATTCCAGGAATCTAAATCACAGGTGCTTTGTTTGACTAATATTAGGAACTTCTCCAGGTTGTAAAGCAGTAATGTCAGGTTAGGAAATCCTACGGTATTAATTTCTTGGGATAATATGCTGGCTGCTAAAGTAGCATAACTACAGGGCGCATCTCTACAGCCAACAGTCAGTCAAAGGTTTAGAGCTGTGATCCTTGAATTCCCTACCATAAACCCACCGTCAGACTCATCACTTGAGAATTAAAGTCAATGCACCTGTCATTCTGAAGATGGTTGATTCTGAGAAGGGAGGGATTGGGAGAGGGTGAAAGTGGAGCTCACAAGCTTGTAAAGTGATCCTTTTCTTCTAACTAGAGATAAAAGTTAGGGGTTGCGCTGATCTCAGGTGTCAGTTCTTTGCTGAAAGGAAGCACAGGCAAGCTGATGGGAGGGCAGAGAGAATCAGTATCCAAAAACGGAATGCCAAGCGATCGGACAGGATTCAAGGGTTTAGTCAGCCAGCCCAAGAGCACAGGGAGAAGGCACAAATCAAAGATAGCTGCAAAATTGCATCCATAACTTAGGCTTCCTAGCCCCGAGTTAATATAGGTGTCAGCAGCCTCTTTGTCTTCATTCTGTGTTGACTCACAGGCTTCTGCAGTCAGCTGCTCTCTTGCTAACCTGGCATGGTGCCCTTTAGACTGGAATTCTCTTCAAACATGTAGTCAGCGATGCTTATCAGCTCAGGTGACCCAGGTGGGCTGATGAGACAGGCAGCGGCAGCTGAAGGCTGGCCAAAGGAATAAGGAGCTTCTGCAACCACTTTGGAGTCTAAGCCCTGGTTTTTTCTGCCGCTCCATTCCTTTCTGCTGTTCTGAGCTCTCTGCCTGTGGAACATCTGGGTGGGCTAAGCTCTCATCCAGCTGAGGTTTGGGTGAAGCTTAGAGCCATTCCTGGGCTTGAGCAACCTGTCTGGCATGGAAATGTTTACCAATGGCTCAATTTGACAAATAATCCTTTTTGAAAACAGCCTAACCTGTACTCCCAAACTGTACGTGTGGGCTGAGGTTGGTAACACTGAAACAGGCAGTTTCTCTGCATTCTTGCTGATCCCTTATACAGAATTTATGCCGCTCTGCTGGTTCACTGCACTTTGGAGACCACTAAACTTCTAAAGATGCCACCACCAGTGCTAACTAAAGATGCCACCAGTGCATCTGTCCGCACAGCAGCATGATGTGATACAATGAATATTACATCCCTCCACCCCAACTTTTCCCAGGCATCTAAACAGGCTGCCTCCATTCATCAGATCGCTTCCCGGCTGCAAAACTGTAGAGGCCCGGGCCAGGATGTTGACACCAGCTGGAGGTCCCCATTGATTTAAAAAAAATCGGTAGAGGTTTAAAGAAAACACTTGTAGTATAGAATCATAGAATCATAGAGTTGGAAGGGGCCATACAGGCCATCTAGTCCAACCCCCTGCTCAACACAGGATCAGCCCTAAGCTATATGTTTAATTGCAGAATTTATATCCATTGGTTTCCAGTAAGGCTCAGAGGCATATTAGGCAATCAGTGAGGATAGTACTCTAGAGCAGGGATTCCCAACCTGGAGTCTATGGACCCCTTGGGCATTTGCAGCCTTTCCCCTCCTGCCTTAAAGGATTCAGCCATAAAGTAGAGCAGGGGTAGTCAACCTGTGGTCCTCCAGATGTCCATGGATGACAATTCCCATGAGCCCCTGCCAGCATTCGCTGGCAGGGGCTCATGGGAATTGTCGTCCATGGACATCTGGAGGACCACAGGTTGACTACCCCTGAGCTAGAGTTCCAGTTGCTACCATTGCTCCCCTCCCAAGTGCAGGGGGCATTGGAGGAGTTGTGTATTTAGCATAGTTAGAACAGGAACTTCCTGGTATATTTGCAAATTATCTTCTCCAGTGTCCTGATTGGCTCAATAGGAGACTTCCTGCTCCTTTGAGCACACTTCCTTCCTGCTTGCCTCCAGAACCGACAGAAAGAATGACGGCAGACAACAGTTAGAACAGTTAGACTTAGGACTCTCGCTCCTCTTTCTATAAAAAGTGGTTTCTCTTCCAAGTAAAATTATTTTTTATTTAAGCACTCTGGTGCTTTGCTCCTCTTTTCATATTGAAACTCTTGCCTTCGTTTTTACAGGAGAGGCCTGTAGAGATGTATGTATCAGGTTGGCACCTGGAACCTGCCACGGTGTTCCTGTATGCATCATTTGTGTCTCCGTGTTTTCTCCAGGAAAAGGGAGTGTTTGTTGATCTTGGCTTTGCTTTGATGCATGAGTTGTTTATAGTTTCGCTTTAATCTGTGCGTAGGCTGTGTATTAACCTTAGGTTGATAGATGGGTGCCTGTGAGGAGAGGAAATTTTTGGTGTTATCTATAATGCAATGTCCTTGCAGGTACAGAGTCTGGTGGTTGGAATTCACACCTGGATGTTATAGCCGCGTCTGGAAAATTGGGGAGGTTTTCTTACATTGAGGGGTGTCTGTGACATGAGCTGAAGGGAAATATATAGCTCTGTATGTATATTATCAATCAATCTTAACAAAAAATATCATTAGCTTAGTTATGTCTACAATGAAATATAGTGTCTTTCCTCGTATGTTTTCTTTGATGATAACAGGGAATGGAGGGGGGGGGTCTGCATTGGCGGAGGGACACCTGGAGGGACCAGGCCCTATGAAGATAGGTTGAGGGACTTGGGAATGTTCAGCCTGGAGAAAAGGAGGTTGAGAGGGGACATGATAGCCCTCTTTAAGTATTTGAAAGGTTGTCACTTGGAGGAGGGCAGGATGCTGTTTCTGTTGGCTGCAGAGGAGAGGACACACAGTAATGTGTTTAAACTACAAGTACAACGATATAGGCTAGATATCAGGAAAAAGTTTTTCACAGTCAGAGTAGTTCAGCAGTGGAATAGGCTGCCTAAGGAGGTGGTGAACTCCCCTTCACTGGCAGTCTTCAAGCAAAGGTTGAATACACACTTTTCTTGGATGTTTTAGGATGCTTTGGGCTGATCCTGCGTAGAGCAGGGGGTTGGACTAGATGGCCTGTATGGCCCCTTCCAATTCTATGATTCTATGATTCTATGATTCTAAGTTGTTTAAACAGCTGAGCTGGACCTGTGTGTTGCAGTGGAAAACTCGCAAGCACATGTTCTGGGGGTTCCTTTGTTTAAGGTGGGCTCCCACCCACTTTTTCCTTCTTTGGGAAGAGGAGACCAGTGTGAGTGCTCTGAAGCAAGGATCAGGGTCCTCCATTAAGGCTCTCCACTGATGTGTAATCATGTAGTCAGCTTGAGTCGGCCATGGGGGCTTGCAATGTATTTTTTTCTTTTAAGCTTTTGTATTCTGCTTCAGTAAGGAGACTGAAGCAGATGAATATGATATATTTCTGTAAATAATCTTTCCAGTAAAGTTATCTCTCTTTTAAACCTCAAATCCCTGTGAGTCTGGATCTGTGCCTCATCCACAAACGATGCATACTTTCCAAACACCCTCTGCAGCTCTAATTTTCTGGAGGAACCCAGCCACATCCAAGAGTCCCAATAGAAAAGCCATTCAAATTCATCTGGCTCTGGGGCTGAATCATTTTAATAAATCCCTCACCCCTACAGAAATTTGTTATCCATGTAAGTCTCAACCCAAGCAAACACTGATTTGTCCATGAGTGCATATGTAGGGTTACCGGGCAGTGCCTGGAAACTGCAAGAGGATTGTGGGAGTGCAGCATCCCAGGGTGGAAGGGGGAAGGCTGTAATAAGAAAAGAGAAAAATAAGACCAAGACTATAGAGTTCCTGGAAATTCCTAGAATGACTGGCAAATGACAAGTGCAGCACTAGAAAGATAAAGGCTGCATAAACAGGCAAATGGGACCACAACTGATATAGCCATCAATTGATTTGAAGACCTATTCTTATCCAAACCCCAACTCTTCCTTCCTTCCTTCCTTCCTTCCTTCCTTCCTTCCTCCCTCCCTCCCTCCCTCCCTCCCTCCCTCCCTCCCTCTTTCTTTCTTTCTTTCTTTCTTTCTTTCTTTCTTTCTTTCTTTCTTTCTTTCTTTCTTTCTTTCTTTCTTTCTTTCTTTCTGGGTGTCTGTTGTGGGGAGAGGAATGGGAAGGCGACTGTAAGCCGCTTTGAGCCTCCTTCGGGTAGGGAAAAGCGGCATATAATAACCAACTCTTCTTTCTTTCTTTCTTTCTTTCTTTCTTTCTTTCTTTCTTTCTTTCTTTCTTTCTTTCTTTCTTTCTTTCTTTCTTTCTTTCTTTCTTTCTTTCTTTCTTTCTTTCTTTCTTTCTCTTCCCCGCATCCCTTAACCGACGGGGGGTGGGGGAGAACCTCCTAAAGAGTGCGAGTCACTTGAATTCTCTCCTCGGAGAAGCAGATGGACAATTACGCTCAATAAATAAAGATATTAGCGCAGAGATCACTCAATTAATCGAGGCTTTATCTGAGCCAAAAGAAGGAAAAACAAGATGCTTGCATGTTGTCAACAGCTGTGGGTATAATTTACCACGTTAATGCTTTCCCCTGCTGAATCACTACCCTGAGAGCAAAGGGTCTGGGATTTAATTCATTTCCGTGATCAGCGGCACTGAATTCTAAGGGTGACATGTAGCGCTTGTTTGCTAGTAAATCTCACATCTCCAGCAATAAAAAGCAGCTCTCTTTAATAAACAGCCGTTTTTTTCCTCCCCCGGAGAAGAAAAGATAGCTTGGGATTTAAATTCCTTGGCTGCTCTTTAGTTATCTAAAGGGATTTTCGATCTGAAGTGCTGTCAACAGCTATTTTTCCTCTTCAATTAAAGGAAAAGGCACGTTTTTTAAATGGACTGGAGGAAGTTCTACCAGGAAGTTCTGCTGTGGATGCCCTGAGTAAAGTGGAATGCACATCACAGGGTGTTAACAATGTGAGGGGTAGATGTGATCGTTCCCCATATGCTGTCACATCACAACCCACTTATGATGGGCCCAGGAAGGAGCTTTCAGGGCAAGGGATTAGGAGAGGTGGTTTGCCAGTTCCTTCCTTCTCCAAGTCTTCCGTGGTGGCCATTCATCCATACTGACCTTGCTCAATCTCTGGGATCTGACAAGGTTGCCTGTTGCATGATATCTTCCCTCTGGGACATTCCCCACCATCCCCATAAGGGTTAAACCATGAGGAAGATCTTAGCCCCGCCCCTCCGGAACTCCGATAGCCTATAATATCACCCCTGGACCAGATTCCAATCAGTAGAAGGCTTGGTGGGAGGTAAAGGGTTTGGACGGGTAGGGGGGTAGGGGGTGGTAGAGGGTAGAATATTTTTTTGGGGGGGAGGGTAGAATATATTTTTTTTTACCAAGGTTTTATTGAATTTTTCTGAAATGTTTTAAAATCATTATTAGTCAACTCGAGCTGGCTGGCAAGAAGCAGTAGGTTAGACATCAGATAGATAGATAGATGATAGATAGATAGATAGATAGATAGATAGATAGATAGATAGATAGATAGATAGATAGATAGATAGATAGATAGATAGATAGATAGATAGATAGATAGATAGATAGATAGATAGATAGATAGATAGATAGATAGATAGATAGATAGATAGATAGATAGATAGATAGATAGATAGATAGATAAGGAGGCCAGTTTTCTGTGGGGTTTCTTGTTGACCAAGCATGAGGAACCCCCAGGAGATATTTTGGACACTTGTCGTTTCTTCAGCTGGGTGGGTGCCAAATCAATCTTTCATGAGGAAGGATCATGAGGCCTGGAGCCATATCTCATGCCTCAGTGGCCACAGTTAACCAATAATGTTTCCCAGCCTGCTACTCCATCAAGCAGTATTTTAAAGGTCATTGGGACTCCGTTGCAGAGCCCATGCTTGGCCCGCTGAATCCTAGAGTTTGGTCCCATACATTCCCAGGTACAGGACGTCATATAGCAGGTGTGTGGGAAGTCCGTTTTCTATCTGAGGTCCTGGGAAGGCAGAGTAGACCAGGGTTTCCCAACCACAGCATCAAGGTGCAGTACTATTAAGGCCCCTTTATGGTACCATGGGGTGGGTTTTTTCAAAATGGCAGCTGGGGGGGGAGCTGTCCCACCCTGTGAAATAAAAGGGTTTTTAA
This sequence comes from Paroedura picta, assembly GCF_049243985.1. NCBI lineage: Eukaryota > Metazoa > Chordata > Lepidosauria > Squamata > Gekkonidae > Paroedura > Paroedura picta. Next base: position 7,249,730 of record NC_135377.1, read on the forward strand.
TGCCCTAACCAAAGGCCTGGTGGAAGGCCACTGTTTTGCAGGGCCTGTGGAACTCTGTTATTTCCATCTGGGCCTGGGTCTCAACTGGGAGCTCATCCCACCTGGGCCAAGCCTAAGAAGACCCGTGCTGAGACCAAGCAGATTTTCTTGGGCCAGCAATTACCAGCAGACTGTCATTTGCAGGTCATAGTGCTCACTAGGACAGGGCTAGTCAACCTGTGGTCCCCCAGATGTCCATGGACTCCAATTCCCATGAGCCCCTGCCAGCAAATGCTGGCAGGGGCTCATGGGAATTGGAGTCCATGGACATCTGGAGGACCACAGGTTGACTAGCCCTGCTCTAAAGAACATACTGGGAGAGGTGGTCCTGTAGGTACACAGGGCCCAGACCACATAAGACCTTGAAGGTTAATACCAACACCTTGAACTTGATCTGGAATTCCACTGGTAGCCAATACAGCTGACAGAGGGATGTTTTGGAGGGTAGACTCTATGGCAGAGGTGTTGGACTCATTTGTTACAAGGGCCAGATCCATCATAATGTTACTTTGCCAGCCTGGGCCATGCGTGCCCTAAAATGTAATGCCAGGGGCCAGAGATATAAACTTTATAATAGACACAGGGGCACCTAATTAACAATATCATTTTTTTTTACTTAGCAAACAAAAAAATGGATTCCTAGCAGCAAAAGTCATTGATTTACTGGGGCACCCACAAAAGCCAATAAATGTATTTAATCATAGGCAATATAAGGTTTTTTTTCCCCAAAAGGGAAAAAGGGATACCATAAAAGGGTGGTGCTGAAGAACCCTATTACCATACAAATTACATTTCTGTGCAAATTAGTTACTTTTGGTATATATAGGAATTTTCGGAGATAACCCTTTCAAATAAATAAGGTAGTTTTTCAGGTAGTTTTCACTTTATGGCCAGTCTCAGGGGGCAAGCATGGCCATGATCCGTGGCTCACTCTTTGTTTTCTCTCTTCCCATTTCCTGCCTTGGAGGGACTGTTTCCCCACAAGCGATATCGTTCTGATCTGCATTTTTAAAGGGCCGGCTCATCTGTTTCTGCACTAAAATTTGCTTCTTCATGCACGGTCCTGAATCCCCCCTCACTTGCACTGCAGCAAAGGAATCCCCCCAAAAAACAATTTCAAGTGGGGTCTAACGGGGTCTACTTCATGACTGCCTAATGTGAAAATGCATGCAATTGGGTTTTTTTCCCTGCGCCCGCCATTTTGAGTAATTTGGGCATGCCGCTTTCTTTGTCGCTGTCCTCTATGAGAACAGCTCTAAGAGAACTGTGAGTGGCCCAAGGTCAGCCAGCTGGCTGCATGTAGAGGAGTGAGGAAGCAAACCCACTTCTCCAGATTAGAGAACGCTACTCTCAGCCACTACAACCACACTGGACAGGCCCATTTCAAGCCCCGGGAACTCAGTTATGACAACCCTACTCTATGGCATTGTAACCCACTGGGTTGCTGTCCTGGCCAAGCTCCACTCCTGAAATCTCCAGGTATTTCTCAGTCTGGATTTGTCAACCCTACCTCCTACTCTGTCCTCTCCTGGTGGCCAGGGGAGCATCCCTGTTTTCCCAAAGTGTCTTTCTAAAATCTCGTGGAATTTCTGAATCTGGAGTTAGCAGCCTTCCACGGGTCCTTTGCTACTTTTGAGACAGGCATGGATTATATCGATTCTTCCTACAGTTTCGTCTCCAAGTACCCAGCCGCCGTTGCCTTTGAGGTTCAAACCATTTATCCATTACAAATCCATTTCGATTCCATTCCCGCCTCCCTCCCTCGCCTGCTCTCACAAAGATATTGAAAGCCTTTTTCATAATATATTTCCAAGGAAAAGAAGACGAAATCAGCGATAGATACACAAAATTGCTGGTGCACGCTGGGCAGGCTCGAGGAACGGGAGATAAGTCCTCCTTCCAAGAGATAAGGCATCCTACCGTGTGGCACAGCCACTTCAGGCCCTGTTAACGGGCAATTCGGATTCCAGAAGTGTTTGAACATAATGTTACCATCCTGCCGGCGACGGCTCCTTCCCCTCTTCTTCTTCCCCTCCCCAGCCTTTTCCTCCCTTACATTGAAGATCAGGGGGGGGGGGGTGCACTTACACGGAGAGAAGAAGCACTCTTTAGACAACCTGTAGAAAATGTTATATGCATGAAGTTCTGCTTTCACTCTTACAAGCTTACAAGTGAGTGGTCCAAGGCCAACCAGCTGGCTGCATGTGGAAGACGGATCAAACCAGCTCTCAAGGTTAGTGGCTCTGCTCTCCACCACTGTACCAGGCTGGCAATAGCAAGCCACCTCTGGAAATCTCTTGCCTTGAGAAGCTTATAAGGTTACCATACTTGGATGGGACTTGATAAAATTTTCCACGAGCAACAGTATTGGGGGGGGGGGGGAGCTACAACAAAGCTATGTGAAATCTAAGATATGGATCCTAAGTTTTTTTGGCAGAATTACAAGAGATGATAGAAGGCAGCTCTCTGATCCCACGAGTTCATGGCCGACCGCCTTTTGACTTTTTGTACTAAAAAAGGAGGCATGGGGTGGAGAGAGTTGACTAGAAAACCCTATCAAAATACCAGGACATGGGCCAAAGCTGGTGAGCAGTAGGTTCTGTATGGACAAAAGTATAACCTTGATGGATGGAGGAGACTTGTCTTGGCAGTAGTATGTGTGAAAAGGATATAGGAGACTTAGTTGACCATACATTGAACATGAGTCAGTAGTGTGATTTTGGCTATATCAAATGGAGTCTCGTGTCCAGATCACGGGAGGTGATGGTACTGCTTTACTCTGTTCTGATTCGGCCTCACTTGGAGTCCTGTGTTCAGTTTTGGGCACCAGAGTTGAAGAGGGATGTTGACAAACTGGAGCATATCCAGTGAGGGGTTTGGAGACCAAGATATATGTCTGTTTAGCTGGAGAGGAGATGACTGAGAGGGGATCTGATAACCATCTTCAAGTATTTGAAAGGCTGCCATGTGTTCTCTCTTGCCCTAGAGGGACAGACCAGAACGAATGGGATGAAATTAATGCAAAAGGAATTTTGTCTAAACATCTGGAAGAAATTCCTGACAGTTAGAGCGGTTTCTCAGTGGAAGAGGCTTCCTCAGGAGGTGTTGGGTTCTCCAACTTTGGAAATTATTAAACAGAAGCTGAATACCCATCTGACGGAGAGGCTGATTCTGTGAAGGCTCAAGGGGGGTGGCAGGTGACATTGGCTAAGCAATAGGGTTGTAAGTGTCCTGAATTGTGCAGGGAGTTGGAGTAGATGACCCAGGAGGTCCCTTCCAACTCTATTATTCTATGAATCTCTGACCTCCAGATCCAGCTGGATAAGGGTGGATTGGCCAGACTCATTAGCCGCATTTGATGAGGTTTTACATGAGTTATTGGTACATCACCTCACCAGGACTAGGATTTGTGGGACAGCCTTTCAGTGGCTGACCTCCTTCCTACAGAACGGGACACGGAGGGTCATAATGGGGGAGAAGTTGTCACACCCTTTCCACTACCATGTGGGGTTCCTCAAGGGACAGTCCTCTCCCCATACTTCTCAACATCTTTAAGCGCCCTCTTGCCCAGCTGGTCTGGAGTCATGGGCTGGGCTGTCAACAATATGTAGATGAAACCCAGCTCTTTCTCTCCTCATCCCTGTTAGTTGTCTCTTTCCTAAACTGAAAAGCCCATACATATGTCTATGGTGCTGGTAAAGGTATCCCTGTGCAAGCACCGAGTCATGTCTGACCCTTGGGGTGACGCCCTCTAGCATTTTCATGGCAGACTCAATACGGGGTGGTTTGCCAGTGCCTTCCCCAGTCATTACCATTTACCCCCCAGCAAAGCAAGCTGGGTACTCATTTTACCGACCTCGGAAGGACGGAAGGCTGAGTCAACCTTGAGCCGGCTGCTGGGATCAATGATGGTGAGCATTCTTAATTCTTTCCATTTTCTTAAGGCATAAAACTGGTCCCGCTCTGCATAGCCAGCTGATACTCTCCCCTCCCCCCCCATTGGCTGGTGCCTCCAAAGTTCATTGCTCCAAACGTGAGCATTTCCATTGTTCCTGTTCCATATAATGAATCCGGTCTTTGTTTCCGAAGCTCTTTATCTCTTTCTGCATCTCCAACATGTAAAAATTGATACATTGGCCCATCTATCTTACTGTTTTAATTAACAAAGGATTTTCTCCCCATTGCTTTCTTTAAGTGCTCTGACTTCATGGAGGGTTTCTTTTTTTAGAAAAAGAATCTCAGTGCTGTTCATTTGCATTGTTGCAACGAGAAGAGAAATCGGAGCTGAGGTTAATAGTATTTTGCAAAAGACTCTATCGTCTTCGGCCCGGATTCATCAATCATCCTGCCTCCTAAATGCATATTCCGTGCTAGGACTGCCATCCTTCAGGTAGGGCTGGAGATCTCCTGAAATTACAACTGATCTCCCAAATTATGTCTGTCTGTCTGCTTTTCTGTCCGTCCATCCCTCCATCCCTCCATCCCTCCATCCCTCCATCCCTCCATCCCTCCATCCCTCCATCCATCCATCCAACTACCTATCCACCCATCCCTATATCTGTCTGTTTGTCCATCCATCCAGGTAGGGCTTTTGGCAAAAGGCAGGTGCTTTGTGCAGGGGTAACATCCTGGGAGAAAAATAATGCCTAATCTATTTACAGGAAGTGCTGACTATAGAGTTTCTGGAGTCCTAGAGTTTCTAGAGTCTTAGGTAGTGACAAGAATAGCTGTAGCAAATTGCTAGAAAATCTATGGTAAGATTGCCATCGAGTTTCTAGCAATTGCAAGAGCCACCCTTGCCACTCCTGTGTAGTTCTAGGAATCATCAGGAACTCTATGGTCAGAACTTCCTGTAAATAGATTAGGCCTTTAAAAACACCCCCCTGCTTCTTGCTTTTACCCACTGATCAGCTGAGCATCAGAAGGCAAGAGGAAGCATTGATTGGGAGTCTCTTGCCATAAGCAGATAAATGGGGTGTGTGAACAACAGACAAATATGGCTCCCTCTCTGGAAGACATTTAGCCAATCTTGTAAAAAAATTCCTTTTCAACACTCTTCACTACCCCTAAAGACTTCCCCCCCCCATCCCGAATGGGCAGCTTGAGGTTGTCTGGTGCTTGAAGTGGTCTTGGTTATCTCCAAAATTTCCACTTGACGACCAGAAACCTCGGCACCCTCCCACCGCTTTCTCTGCCAACTTTCCTTGCTTCTGACTCCCTCTCTTTCACGGCACATGAAACCTCAAGCGAGTGCCCTGTGGGAAGACCTATCCTTTTGTTTCCATACTCTGCCGTTCTCGGGTTCCTCTCCCTTTCTCCTGGACGGGCGTGATAGGCGCATTTATGAAGGGTGCCTAATAGGCCAGCACACAGCTCCGTGCGCGGCAATGAATTTTCTGTCATGTTGTTCATTATTCCGTCAGACTTTAATAACATTCTCAGCTTGATATGGTAAGGAATAATGAAGCATTAATTCTAATTCAAGAAGCTAATTAAAAGGCTCGGGGTTTTGTTTCTGTGAGGTGTGCTGATGGCTTAATTATAGTTGTAGTGTTTCAAAATCTTCCCCTCGTTATTTTGCTAGGGCCTGAATGGGGCTGCTCAGGGCTTGTGCCTCCTCATTTTCTCCACCTGAGCATGAATTGCACAAGGGAAGGCAGATTATGGGACGGAGAAGCGCTGCTTTGCTGTGAAACTGGGATGGTTGGTCCATTTCCTTGTTACTGTCCCCATGTTTCTTTTGTGCGTGTGCAAAATATAGGTGTGCTCCCCCATGCTCTTCCCTCCAGTAGGAAGGAAGATTCCCCGAGAGTAGCAATCTTCACATTACAGCACAATAAAATCAGAGTCCAGTAGCACCTTTAAGACCAGCAAAGATTTATTCAAGGCGTGAGCTTTCGAGTGCAAGCACTCGAAAGCTCACGCCTTGAATAAATCTTTGCTGGTCTTAAAGGTGCTACTGGACTATGATTTTATTGTGCTACTTCAGACCAACACGGCTACCCATTTGAATCTTCACATTACAGCAGGCTTTCTCAACCAGGGTTTGGGGGGAAATGAGAAGCAGGGAGTTTTTGTTGTTGTTGTTGTTGTGTTGGTTGATCCACCCGTCCTTCAAGGCAGATGTGCTAAGCAGGCAGCAGAAAGGTTCTTTAGCCTGCACATGTTTTCCATTGGAGCAGACTGCCAACTGGAGATGTTCTACTCAGTAGCCGTGTCTAATCCTGACCACTGTGTACGGGGAAGACGGACACAGCCTACACGCCTGTCATTATTAACAAAGGTTTCCTTTGTTAATAAGGTCAGAGAAAGAAAGAAAAGAACTAAGGCAAGAAAAGAAGGGGGGGGAGGAATAAGGACCAAGAAAGGTCACTTGACTTCACTCGTCAATGGGTTTGATATTTAAACTAATGAGAATAGCCAGTTGTTATTTTGAAGCCATGCCATTCACATTTTAGGTTAGGCTGAGAAATGTTGACTAGTCCAAAATCCTCCAGTGAACTTCATGACTGGACAAGGATTTGAATCCAGGTCTTCTCAGCCCCAATCCCCAACACTCTGACCTCACTCTATATCATGTTAAAAGAATACAAAAAACTATCCTGACAGTCTGAATCTCAGAGTGTACGTGGGACGCATACATGCTCTGGAACTACTCTGGGCCCCCTCCGTCACAAACACACATACACATAAACACACACAGAAACTCCCTGCCTTTTCCCCCTCAGCTTTTGGTTCCCCAACCACCTTCTTGCTTTCTCCTCCTCCCTCACCTGTAAACACAGTCACACAGACACACAGATACTCCCTCTCCCCCTCCTGTTTCCTCCTTTACCTGGTGGGATCCCACATCAATAAATTTACTGAGAATTGAAACAATTCCATAAAGAGAGAGAGAGAGAGAGAGAGAGAGAGAGAGAGAGAGAGAGAGAGAGTCATTTCTAACTGACTAACTGTTCTGCATCAGAAAACAAACAGGGAGGAAATGTGCTCAAAGGAGCAAGAAGTCTCCAATTGAGCCAATCAAGACACAGGAGCAGATTATTTGAAAATTATTTGAAAAGACTAGGAAGTTCCTAGTCTAAATATGCTAATATCCTGCTGTAGTATATACTTCATATATGATGCTGAATCATTGATGCTGCATATGCCAGCAATTGGATAGGCCATTCCATGAAGTGGGGACCGCAAGACAGAATGCACATGTATGGGCATTTGTTGATTTTTTCCCAGTTGCCAGGCAGCATCCACAGAAGGCCCTGATCCGACGAATGAGGCTGCCATAGTCCAGCTGGGATGATACCCTAGGACAAGTTAGAATTCCAGCATCCCTCTGCCTTGTTTGGAACGAGTAGCTGCAATTTCTATCAAATGTTAATATCGGTGAAGCTATTAATTAGGCGGCACTCGCAAATTTTAATTATAATTGCCGATGATTGGCCTGTTAATTTGGAATTACTGTATAAACACGAGGAGCTCGGGGTGAGTAAATAAAGGAGCTGCCAATTAGCTTTCTGAGACAACAGAAATGGGATGACGGTTCATTGGAACAGCAGCCTTCAATATTATTCTTCCAGGGCGGTGCAGAGGGTCTGTGGGATTCAAATCCCCTACTCAGCCTTGGAAAGCACACTAGATGACTTCGGGCTCGGCCAGCCCTTCTCAACTTTTCTCAACTTGCTGTTGAGAAGCCCCTGAAACACTGATCTTCTGACATGGTAGCTTCTTGTGAAGAGTTAAAAGGTGTGTAGGCAGAAAGTAAATATGCCAAAGCTGCCAAGCGCCAGCTGCTTAAAAGAATAACATGCTTTTATTGAGAGAGAATATTTTATTAATAATTCATAATTATTTATTTAGAAGAAGAAGAAGAAGAAGAAGAAGAAGAAGAAGAAGAAGAAGAAGAAGAAGAAGAAGAAGAAGAAGAGTCGGTTCTTATATGCCGCTTTTCTCTACCCAAAGGAGTCTCAAAGCGGCTTACAATCTCTTTCCTCTCCCCACAACGGACACCCTGTGAGGGAGGTGAGGCTGAGAGGGTCCTGATATTACTGAAGAAGAAGAGTTGGTTCTTATATGCCACTTTTCTCTACCCGAAGGAGTCCCTGTGAGGTGGGTGAGGCTGAGAGAGCCCTGATATTCCTGCTCGGTCAGAACAGCTTTATCAGTGCCGTGGCGAGCCCAAGGTCACCCAGCTAGCTGCATGTGGAGGAGGGGCGGGGAATCAAACCCGGCATGCCAGATTAGAAGTCCGCAATCCTCACCACTACACCAAACTGCCTCCCTCTCCACCGTGGTTGAGCCATTCAGGTCACACAGGATGAGACTATTTGAAAAATACCATGAAATTCCTAATCAAAATTGGCGCACATCTCCTTCAGTGGCCCCTGTAGCATATTCTTCTGCTGCTGCTAAGTCATGCACAATATAGATCTTGCCAGTTCCAACAATGTGCATTGCATGACCGGAGGGAGGAGCTGGAGCAGCTGTCACTTAGGTTTGTTCACAATCTGGACCCTCTCGGGGCTCTCTCAGGCCCATCAACCTGTTGTGGGGAGAGGAAGGGGAGGTGATTGTAAGTCCCTTTGAGAATCCTTCAAATAGGAAAATGCATTGTATAAAAAAGCAGCTTCTTCTTCTTCTTCTTCTGCTTCTTCTGCTTCTCCTCCTCCTCCTCCTCCTCCCCTCTCTCTCTCAGATAGTGATGTAGCTAGGACCCTGTCTCCATCTCTCCCCTTTCCCCAAATAACACGTGTTGTGCACATGGTTTGCTATGAAAATTACCCAGCCAACAGAAAAGAACAGCAGTGCTTTCTGAAGTTTGCTGGCATTTCCTGTCAAATCTCAGAAGCTAAGCAGGGTCGGCCCTGGTTGGAATCTGGAGGGGAGACATCCCCCCCCCTCACACACACACACACACAAACACCCAGAAGTCTAGGGTTGCTATTTAGAAGCAGGCCATGGCAAGCCACCTCTGGAGTGTCTCGCCTTGAAAACCTTGTAGGACAGGGGGAGTCAAACTGCAGCCCTCCAGATGTCCATGGACTCCAATTCCCATGAGCCCCTGCCAGCTGGCAGGGGCTCATGGGAATTGGAGTCCATGGACATCTGGAGGGCTGCAGTTTGACTCCCCCTGTTGTAGGGGGTTCACTATAGGTCATTTGTGACAGCACTGATTCCTTAAAATCCAGAAGGCATCCAGAACCATCTTCCAGGAAATTTGTTTGTCTGTTCCTTGCCTTCCTTGAAGATTCTGCGGCGAGTCTTGAAGTCATCCGCAGTTGGTCGACGGCGCCAAAAGGAATAGCATCACAGATGGTACCACAGATGTTGTTTTTTAAAATGTGTTTTTTTTCCTTTCCTAGGCACTTTGCTTAAGGGTGAGGGAAGCAAAGAGGCAAACGGCATTTACTGTCAGAGTTATTTTCGGGAAGCCAGGCTGAGCCAAAGTTTTGGAGATGGGGGGAAGAAACGTGAGGACAAGGTGCTTTCTCTTTTTTTTTTTAAATACCGGGTTGTTGGTTTTGTTTAAAAAAAACACACACAAGAGTAGCAGACTTGGGGGTGAAGGCAGATGGCACTGAAGCAAATTAAATTGGGGATATGACGAAAATGATCAATCTTTTCCTGAAGACGGATGGGAACAGAAGAACCTTGGCAGGCTAATCTTGTCATCCTGTTCCATCAGAGTTAATGTGGCTGTAATGGAGGCAGATGTGTTGGCCGAGTTTGAATTTGCAAAGAGGAGCCGAGCACCAGGATGCTTACAGAATAAAATAGTTGTTGTTTTTTAATTGTGAAGAGAGAAGCAGCTATGGGGTGGAGCGATCCTGCTCTGTCTGCTACTCATTCCAGGGACGGAGACTTGGTTGGGAGACCAACAGCTTTTATTGAGCCGCATCTGTTGCGGAGTCAGTTCCGACTGGTTCCGAGAGGAATGGGGCGTGCCTCTTTTTGTTCTTGCTGGACTCCGGCGCTCCTGAATAATGCATGGAAAAAAGCAAAGCCACATGTCCAGGAGTGCTCAATTACCTTCATGCGCAATCATCTTTCCCTGGCAATTGGACAGATTTTGGGCAATTCAGATGCAGATGAGCAGTTTGGAGAGCATTCCGCTTCCATAATTGCTACCGATGAGAATGACTCGAACCGCCAGATTATTACATGGTGTTTTTTGAGGGGTTTTTGCACAGCTGTCAGTGGCTGGTGCTGCTAGCAACTGCCTTCAGCTCAAAAGACCGGCTGAAAACGGGAAAATTAAGCAATGTTTGACATTTTGAGCTGAGACTTACTGCTTTGGTGTCTCTTTGGCACCTCATTACACTAGTGTCATTTAACTGGCATTAACTCTTGATGCGGTGGCTGAATCCGGATGCAGTTTAAAATTTTTTTTAATTTAGATTTTTATTTCCTGCCACTCCCGGAACTGGCTCGTGGCAGGTTACAGAGAGTCCATAAATTAAAACCCCAGTAAAACCCCAGTAAAATACCAAAACAGGACATCAAAATTACAGCATATGAATAAGAAAACATGGCGGTATAATCCACTACTCAGGGATCAGGGGGAGCAAATGGCCAATGGCTATCCATCGGACCTATCCTGTTCTGGCTCTGGAGAAACATCTCAGCTGGAGCAACAGAATGAGCCAATCTTGGTTTCCTTGGCCCCAGATTACCAGTCCTGGAAAGTACGATAAACACCATTGCCGTGGCCTACAAAGTCCAGATCATTGAAGCTTAATTTGTTCTCTGTATGTGCCAGTAATTTACACCCAGATAAGAAAGCCATAGAAAACTCTCTCTCTTTTTTTTTTATTATTGTGCATCTCTGGCAAAGGCGACCGGCTCATAGGTTTATCGCCGTGTGACATTCTCAACGGACGAGCGCAGAGGGCAAGTGCAAGCCGAAGGAAATACGTTTTGGCCGGAATTAATAGAGCGCTTAAGAATATTGAATGGCAGTTCATCACTGACATTTTCGCACTCCTCAAGAAGAAGGGATCACCAGCGGACTCCCATGCCTTTCCTTCAGCAGGCAGAGAAAAAGGAGATAGGGTGGCCTTTCAAACTTCAATATCGCCCGTTAGCGCGTTCCTGCACAAGGGGAAGTTCAGATGGATGACACAAGGAGATCAAAAGTGGGTTGCAGATGAGTCCGAGTCATGCGTTTGGCATGCAGGCACCCCAAATGAAGAAAAGGGCAGGCTTGTAGAACCATGCCTCCAGAGACTAACTAATAAGGCACCACAGAAGTGTAAACTTCTTTACACAGCAAGTGATTAATGTGCGGAATTTGCAGCCAGCGGATGGAGTGAGGGCCATGAGCATAGACCAGGGTTTCGTGAAACCCTGCAGGTTTCTTAATGTCCCTGGAAGGGTTTCCCAAATGGGTGGGAGTGAATTAATTTTTAATATATTTTTTAAATTTGTTAAACAGTTATCGGGTGATAGGACTGTATATGGTCATGTTGACCCCCCTCCCCCTCCCAAAACAGCCAATGATGGACTTGGAGGGGATGGGAAGGGGAGGGGCCTCAGGTGGGCATGTCCACAGCTCTGCTTCCCAACCATATTCTGCACAATTGTGCCCCTTCTGGGGTCTCTCGAAGCCTGAAGAATGTTTCAGGGGTTTCTCAATGGAAAGAAAGTTGAGAAAGGCTGGCATAAAGAGGATTAGGGAGACCCCTGCAGGATAGGTGGCTACTAGTTGATAGTTAAGAGATAGATATTTATTGTATATGGCCAAAGGCCTTTACAAAGCATAATTAAAACAATAGAATACGAAAATAGAACCGTATTTCCCTAGTTAATACATTAAAATTGTGAGAATAAAACAATGCATCACAATAAGATATATACAACTGAACTGGTGGCTACTAGCCATGGTGACTAATGGTGACCTCCACATTCCTGGGCAGTCAACCTCTGAATACCAGTGTCAGGAATTAACATCAGTGGGCAGCTGCTGTGCTCTGTTGCTGGACCTCAAGAGGAGCTGGTTGGCCACTGTGTGAGACAGGATGCTGGTCTAGAGGGACGACTGGTCTGATCCAGCAGGGCTCTTCTGATGTTCTTATTGGGGAAGGTGGCCTCTATGCCCAGTTGTTGGCTCTCCAGAGGAGCTGGTTGGCCACAGTGTCAGACAGGAGGCTGGACCAGATGGACCATTGGTCTGATCCAGCAGGGCTCTTCTGATGGTCTTGCTTGATGTTCTTCTGATGTTCTCTTCTGATGACCTTGTCTCTCTGCCCTGCTGTCTGCCACAGTTAGCCACTGTAGGAGACAGGAGGTTGTACTAGATGGACTACTGATCTGATCCAGCAGGGCTCTTCTTATGTTCTTAGGAAGGCCTCGGCCTCTCTGCCCTGTAGTTTGCCCTCCAGAGGAACTGGTTGGCCCCTGTATGAGACAGGAGGCTGTACTAGATGGACTATTGATCTGATCCAGCAGGTCTCTTCTTACGTTATTATGAAGGCTTTGGCCTCAATGCCCTGTTGTTGGCTACTGAGTAAGACAGTCTGATTTAGCAGGGCTCTTCTTATGTTCTAATGAAGGCCTTGGCCCTGTGTAAGACAGGAGCTGGTTGGCCACTGGGTAAGGCAAGAGGCTATACTAAATGGACTACTGATCTGATCCAGCAGGGCTCTTCTGATTTTCTAATGAAGACCTCAGCCTCTATGACCAGAGGACCTGGCTGGCCACTGTGTGAAACAGGAGGCTAGGCTATATGGACCCCTGGTCTGATCCAGCAGGGCTCTCCTGATGTTCTAAGGAAGACCTCGGCCTCTCTGCCTTGTGGCTGGCCCTCCAGAGGACCTGGATGTCCACTGTGTGAGGCAGGATGCTGGGCTAGATGGACCACTAGTCTGATCCAGCAGGGCTCTCCTGATGTTCTTATGATATCCAGGCAGTTCTGATCCGAATCAGTAAGAACAGCAGTTGACAATGGTTTGCCAGATCCCATTCCACAGCAATCTTTTTCTGAAGAACTTCCCTGGGGTTTCTGTGCCCCAGTTTTCAATCTACAATACAGGAATAATCCTTCACACAGTTTTCGGGAGAAGAGATTTGTTAACTTTGATCGGAGCTGTTCAAGGGTCCTGGATAGATGGCCCCGGGAAGAGGCAAAGAGATGCAGTTTGCCTGATTTATTCCCTTTCTGAAGGTCACATTTAACTTTGGCATCCTCTATCGTCTCTGAGCTTCATTTCCATATGGATTCACCCTCTCCCCCCACAACCCCGTCTCTCATCCTTTCCTCCCCCCCTGCCCAATGGAAGCATAACAACAAACTTCAGCATTCACAAAGCCCAACATCTCCCTTCTTTGCAGGGCTTCAAGGATGTGCATGGATCAATCCTCTCAATCTCCCTATGCATCAAGCGACTTTTATTAGGAGCCATCGGGAAAAGAAAAACGGATGGGAACCTCAGGAGAACGTCTCATCCCATGGGATGCTCTGCCTTCCTCCACGGCCGACAATCCCCATTCCAAGGATGACTGAGCATATTTGTGGCATTGTAGAGAGCATTAGAGAAATCTAATGCCGTCCTCACCCCGCCCCGCCCCCCTCCGCCTGTGCACTGCATCCTATTCTGCCTGCTGCAAATTAGAACTATCCTGTATGGTGTTCTAACACTCAGAGCTGCACAAATGGAATATCACCACCACTGCCCCAAAGGCAATGGAGGAAAATATAGATGCGCTGGAGACACAATATGGCAATAAAATATCCAAAATGGACTTACATATAAAGGAATCTCTTGACAGAGAATGCTTCTCTTCACCCTGATTCAGGTACCTCTGGAGCGCCACAAGCTAAGTTTAGCTATTGTTAGCATGACCTTATACTCTGTCTAGAGATTCCTTTATAAAGTTGGTCCTTAAATATAAAAACGATTGTCCCTTGAAAAAGCTGTAAGGCGAAACGCGTCAGGATTTGTGTGAAATTATCAGAATAAAGAATTACTGAAGAGAGAAGACTCTATGTAAGTCCATTTTGGATATTTTATTGCCATATTGGTTCCCCGGTGCATCTATATTTTTCTCTATTTGTTTCTTCACTGGGACCCACCCCTCCCAGTTCATTATTTTTGCTTCTCCAAAGGCAATGTAGCATAGCTGTAACTGCGGTTGCTCTAGGCCAGGCTTTCTCAACCACGGTTTGTGAATCTCTGGGATTTCTTGATGGCCCTCGAAGGGTTTCCTGAATGGGTGGGAGTGAATTAAAGTTTAAAACATATATTTTTAATATGTTAAGTATTTATCGGGTGATATGACTGTATATGGTCATGCTGACCTGACCTTACCGGTCTCCCAGAATGGCCAATCATGGGCCTGGAGGGGGTAGGAAAAGGAGGGGCCCACACCCACAGCTCTGCTTCCCAACCATATTCTGCACAATTGCCCCACTTCTGTTGTTTCTTGAGGTCTGAAGAATGTTTCAGGCGTTTCTCAATGGAAAAACAGTTGAGACAGGTTGCACTAGGATCTGGAAAACCAGGGCCCATTCTGCACACAGAGGATAATGCACTTTCAATGTGCTTTGGCAGCTGGATTTTCCTGTGCAGAACAGGAAAATCTACTTCTAAAGTGCATTGAAAGTGCATTATCTATTGTGTGCAGACTAGGGCCAGGTCCAGATCCTGGAATCTGTTGCAAGGTGACCTTGGCTTAGTACCTTCACTTGCAAACCTGCAGGTGGCACCCGGAGAACCCCCACTTTTACAAGCCATCTGCAGATGATGGCGATCAGTGCCCCTTGAGGACATTGGAGGCTTTGGAGGGTGAAAGGTGTGACATTGTAGGGTCCCTCCCTTCTGCAAACCCTGTCATCTCCGGGCGCCTCCCCCTCACCTGCAGGAATTTCCCAACCAAGAGGAGGCTATACCACCCAGGCCTTCCCTCCCTGGCTTCTCCTAGTAAGGAGGCATTAGTCATGTAAGGGAGCAGCGGTTTTCTGTGGGACATTGCAGCTACCATCGTTACCTTGACATGCCTAATTCTGTGCTGCGTAAAATTATCTTAATAACAGTAAATTATGCAAACGAAGACTAAATTATGCATTTATTGTCCTTTAAAAAAAAAAATTATTCCGCTGCACCTTCTAAATGGAAAGCCAGCAGTAAGCATATTTATAGATGACATTTTTATGGGCACTGCCTTTGCATAGGAAGCTCAGTGAATGAATTATTCAATGACAGACATACCTTAGCCATTTTATGGAAGTGTTGGGGGGGGGGGGGAATATCTATCTTCTGTATAAGAACATCAGAAGAGCCCAACTGAACCGGACCAGTGGTCCATCTAGTCCAGCATCCTGTCTTACAAAGTGGCCAACCAGTTCCTCTGGATGGCGAACAACAGGGCACAGAAGCTGAGGCCTTCATGAGAACATAAGAAGAGCCCTGCTGGATGAGGCCTGGGGTCCATCTAGTCCAGCCTCCTGACTTACAAAGTGGACAACCAATTCCCTCTGGATGGCCAACAACAGGGCACAGAGGCCGAGGCCTTCCTAAGAACGTCAGAAGAGCTCTGCTGGGTCAGACCAGGGGTCCACCTGGTCCAGCCTCCTGTCTCACAGAGTGGCCAACCAGTTCCTCTGGAGGGCCAACAACAGGGCATAGAGACCAAGGGCTTCGTAAAAGCATAAGATGAACCCTGCTAGATCAGATCTGTGATACATCAGAGGAACAATTTTAGGGGACACTGCTTGGCTTGTTCTGGATAGGATTTCTTAGAACATTTGTTTGTGGCATAAAAATGAAAAGAGAACAGCTCTTTGGGGAAACTTATTGAGGAAAGCAAAGTTTGAATTCAGGGGCACCTTTAAGGCCAACTCGTTTCCCTCAAGCTATAAGCTTTTGTGTCCATGCACACTTCTTCATGGCATGCAATCAGCCATATACAACGAGGGGGGAAGTCCTTTTCCTTGAGATATGGCCTAATCAGAGTAAGCAGTTTGGAGCATTATACTTATTGGTTCAGGGTGCTTCCGCAGGTGAAAGGATGAATGCCGTGGAGTACAATTTTCTCACATGACCCTTTCTATAGCCCCTGATCCTCCCCCCAGTGATGTTCTTAGGTGTCCCTGTTAGCAAGAGCCAGCCACAGACTGTCAGTCAAAGAGTTAAACTGCTTGTTTACAGTTGCTGCTAGTGGGGACAGGCAGATGGTCTGTTTAGATAGGTAGATTTGTTTTGTGGGGCTATAACCTGACTCAGATTTGTCACCATCCACAAGTTTAGCAGGAAGAGAAGCCTTTTCCTTCCTCCCTTTGTTTGAGAAGATATCTGCTTTAGGCCGATAGCCAGATCCATCTTGAAGCTTCACCATGGAACAGCTCAGGTGTAGAGCTCCTGAATGAGCTATCGGAAGCTATGCATTTTCTTGTTTTGTCTTCCAGGTTCCCCTATCCTGTTTAGCTAGTAAAATTGTCTTTTTATATACAGTATACCTGCCTTGTCTGGTCTCATCATTCATACATTAACTCTGCTATTTTTATTACATTAACACAGCCAGACAGATATATATATATTTTCCAACCGCCCCCCCCCCCCCACACACACACACAAGGGGCAACATTTCTGGCTGCAGGCATTGGGGGCTTCATCAGGAAGGGGGAGGAGAAAACGTCTTGTTCCATGGTAGAAATGCTCTGGTGAAATTAAAACCTGAATCTCTAAGGCGGTGCCTATGGATGCCATAGGGACTACCAACAACTTTCGTAGGGCCAGGTGGGCCCAGGTGACTCTTTTGCCCATTGAGGTGTCTGATTTCCCACCCACACAAAGTCTCACCTTTGCCACAGATTCTGTTACTCTTTAAGAGGCTCGTTCTACCCAAAGAAGGGAGCAGGGAATCTTAAAAACGCCTCCCCTGCCACAAACTTAGTTAGTTTTGAAGGTGCTCCTGGACTCTGGCTCTTTTCTCCTCAAAGAAGTGAGCCGTGACTCTCTTCCCTTGCCACAAATTTGGTTTGTGCTATTGGAGTCTCGCTCTTTTCAGTTGATCTCCAGATGACTGAGATTGGTTCCTCTGGAGACAATGGCAGCTTTGGTGCGTGGAGTCTATGGCATTCATAGAATGCTAGAGTTGGAAGGGCCATGAAGGTCATCTAGTCCAACCCCCTGCTCAATGTAGGATCAGCATAAAGCATCCATCCACCTCATGATACCCTGCTGAGGTCACTCCTCTCACCAGATCCCCTCCTCCACAGGCTCTCCCTCCCAAATATCCAGGTATTTCCAAATCCAGAGCTAGCAACTCTCACCTAACCAAGAGTACTTTTGGGTGTAGTCTGCACAGGGCTTTTTACCCACTCCCAACTCAAATAAATCCCTCCTGTCTACACTGTATTAGATTTCCATTTTGATCTTGGGAGTTTTAAATTTTCCCTCTACAACAATCATGATTGATCCCCAGTGACCCTACCTTTCCCCTGCAATATCCAGGAGTGGATAGAAGCCTCAATACTTGAAAAATCACCATCAGTAAGTGTGCAGATTTCTGCTTTTTGCAAATTAACTTCCTTCTCCATGCCATGTAGCAAAGCAGTCTTTCCTTATTAGCCAGGGAGTCAGTTCAAAGACTTCCTGGTTCCCCTTGCAAGGCTTCCCTCCCTGTCTTAAAGTGACTGCACTCCAGAAGCCCTAACTTCTCACAGCAGAGATTTGCCTCTTGAAAAGTAAGAGAGAGAGACTCCTCCTGTGCTTGGTTCCCCTCCCTGCTCTGAGCTTCTCCACTCAAGTGCAGAACAATTTCTGTTTCAATTGGTGCGGGAGGGATAGAGGAAGACCCGAGTTCAAATTGATCTGAATTCAGGAGGATCCACAATGGAATAAACAAAGTAAGTGCAGAATCAGCCCTGGTCACATATATCACTCCTCCAACCAAAAATCTTTTTGAGGCAAGGAAGTGCCCCATATGGAGATACCACTTTGTCGAGGGATGCTAGCCTCGGTTTCCTCACCGTAGACATTCAGCTTTCTCCCTCCCCCTCTTTCCGAGGCAAATATTTACCGATCTGCAGGCGCTGCGCAACAAACACATTCTGTCTTCTCCCGTCTGATTATGCTCACACTAGGGAATGAGGCTTGCAAAATAACAAGCAAGCCTGTTTCTCAGGCGCCCTGGGGGTGGTGCGTGCGTGTGTGTGTGTGTGTGTGGGGGGGGAGAGATTCCCTTGCCTTTGCTACAAAGAGTGCGGGCGGTGACATCTTAAAAAATGGTTCCTGGCACAAAGGCGAGGGAGCTGCTTGGCAGGGAATCAAACAAGCCATTCCGTCTCAGGAGTTCCAGAGATGCTTATCGTGTTCGCCGTTTTGACCTTATTTCTGTTTCTGTTCTCGAGCGATCCCTCCCCCCATGAACCACAAAGACAGGAGGGTTGAAATATGAGTGAGGAACCCCCTTCCCTCCCCCTCCATATCAGGTTATCTCTTGCTCCTCTGTCCCAGAATCTCTTTTTGGTACTCAGGACGCCGCAGGTTAAA
The DNA here is from genome assembly GCF_049243985.1 of Paroedura picta. Lineage (NCBI taxonomy): Eukaryota > Metazoa > Chordata > Lepidosauria > Squamata > Gekkonidae > Paroedura > Paroedura picta. The sequence continues at coordinate 7,268,257 of NC_135377.1, forward strand.
ACAGACGAGATCTTGGGATTGTTTGATCTGCCTTGTTTCCTTGAACACTTTGGCGCATGTTTGGGAAAGTGCTCAAGGGCCCAAAATGACCATTTATGCACTCGGAACTTTACTGCCCCAGCTCCCATGCAGGAGCATAAATCAGGGGCAGATGAGGTGCACCAGGCCAAATTCTCTCCCATGTGGGTACAGGAAGAGATGGGTCAACCTGTCACAACTAAAACTCCAGCATGCAGTCTGGCATGAAACCTCCAGTGCATAAACGGTCAAAAAGCCTTTCTCAGTAGTTTTACTGTTGAGAAACCCCTGAATCCTTCTTCAGGCTTCCAGAAACCCCGGAAGTGGTGTGAGCATGCAGAATATGGTTGGGAAGCAGAGCTGGGGACACGCCCACCTGTCAACCTGACCTTCCCAATGGCCAATGATGGGCCTGGAGGGGAGTGGGCATGTACACAGCTAAACTTCCCTACCATATTCTGCACAATCACACCATTTCTGGGGTTTCTCAATGGTAAAAATATGAGAAGGGCTGGTCTGAATGGTGTCAGCCTGTTTAGACGGTTACGCAGAGCTATAGCTTGCTTGGCTTCCCTCTTGAGATTACATGGTTTGGACCGTGGACTTCAATTCTAAAACTTGGCCAAGGTGGCCCTCCTGGTGGCGGCCCTTAGCAGCCCCATCCAGAGGCAAGCAGAGCCAGTTTAAGGATTCTTTGGTCCCGTAGCACAAGAACCAGATTAAGGATTTGCCGGGCCCTAGCAGAGAATTGAGGCTTTTGAACTCGGGTGCTGGAGAAGACTCTTGCGAGTCCCTTGGACTGCAAGGCGAACAAACCGGTCAGTCCTAGAGGAGATCAGCCCTGACTGCTCCTTAGAAGGCCAGATCATGAAGGTGAAACTCAAATACTTTGGCCACCTCATGAGAAGGAAGGACTCCCTGGAGAAGAGCCTAATGCTGGGAGCGATCGAGGGCAAAAGAAGAAGGGGACGACAGAGAATGAGGTAGCTGGATGGAGTCACTGAAGCAGTCGGTGTGAGCTTAAATGGACTCCGGAGTATGGTAGAGGACAGGAAAGTCTGGAGGATCATTGACCATGGGGTTGCGATGGGTCAGACACGACTTCGCAACTAACAATAACAAGCAGAGCAAATCTGCAGAGGGAGCAGCCAGACTGGAGGCAGAGCCCCCCTCCCAGCAGAAAGGGGTGTCACTTCGAGTGTCCTTAAAGAGCTCCATCAACCAAGCTCACTTTTCATAAAGGCCCTTGCCATGAGACCGTTTCAAGGAGAAAAGGAGTAGGGGATCCGACTCACCCGCTTCTGCCTCATTTGTGGTCCCATGTTGGGGGGGGGGAGGCAGTGGAGGCATGATGGGCGCAGGGCACAGAGGAAGCATCAGCTGCAGAAGCAAGGGGCAAGAAAGCATCTTCTACTCCCTGCTGTTGTGTGGAGACACTTTGCCTTTAGATGGGCACTCAGTTCCCGCTGCGTCTCTTGGCTCTGCTTCTTAGGGCTGCACCTGCGTAATGCAGACACTTTCCTTCCTGCCCCAGCACTTCAATACTGCCATCCTAATATCCTTGCCCCATAAAAGGTTGAGGGAAAAGGGAGGGAGATGACAGAGGCTATGGGCCCGACCTATGGTGGGGAAGGTACCGTGCTGGGCCCTAGAAGCGTGGAGCCTGTAGCATGTACTCAATGAGCTACATCAGCCTTTCTCATGTTTTTTACCATCCAGAAACCCCTGAGACATTCTTCAGGCTTCGAGAAACCCCAGAAGTGGCACAATCCTGCAGAATACGGTTGGGAAGCAGAGATTTGGACACGCCCACCCTTGGCTCCTCCCCTTCCCACCTCTCCAGGCGTGTCATTGGCCATTTGGGGAGGGTGGCGGGTCAACATGACCATATATGGTCAAATCCCCTTAGAAGTGTAACAACATTTTAAAAATATGTTAAAAATTAATTAACGGCCACCCGTTCGGGAAACCCTTCCAGGGCCGTCAAGAAACCTCAGGGTTTCATGAAACCCTGGGTGAGAACGCCTGGGCTACGTAGATGAACCAGCCCTGGAGGCAATCCTGACCGTTTCCACCCCTGAAGGATTTGAGGGCATGGCGTTGTTCCACTTGCAGTCGATTGATCACAGAGTGCCAAAAGGTTGCTAGAAACCAATACGGCCTTAATGAGATGCTTCCGGGCATTCCACAGGAAGGCAAACATTTGACTTCTGCAAATTGCCACAACGAAACATTCCCCAGAAGGGTGCCATGCCATACGATTGTCTCCCATTTCTGCTCACGTTTGCCCCTCTCTTCCCCGCCTTCAACAGGAGATGTTTCACCCCCCCCCCTTTGAGGAGTTCTAGTGCTATCCAGGGGTAGTCAAACTGCAGCCCTCCAGATGTCCATGGACTACAATTCCCAGGAGCCCCTGCCAGCGTTCGCTGGCAGGGGCTCCTGGGAATTGTAGTCCATGGACATCTGGAGGGCCGCAGTTTGACTACCCCTGCTATAACCGTTGTTTGGGGGGGGAAGGTTAATGAGGAATGTCAATGTTATCCTACGCATTCCCCTCCTTGTGGCGTTATCTGCTTGGCGCACGTTCCCGAGCTCAGCATTGTTCAGAGTGTCATTTGCCTTTTAATAATAGAGTGATAATTGAAAGGTCCGTGGAAAGGAGGAGTGGGAAAGCGAAGAGCGTTTATCTCAGCTGTCAGCAAGATGCAGTTAAACTTCCAGAATCGGGCATTCTGCTTGAAAAGAAAAGGTGGAGGCTTAAATTAGAAGAATTTCAGGGTCTAAGAACGATGGTCACTTTTTAGGGAGACAGTTTGGTGTAGTGCTTAAGAGCGGTGGTGTCCAGTCTGGTGAGCTGGGTTGGATTCCTGGCTCCTCCACATGCAGCCAGCTGGGTGACCTCGGGCTAGTCACAGTTCTGTTAGAGCTGTTCTCGCAGAATATGAGAGCTCCCAGCCCTATCTGAGAGAGCTTACCTCCTGTAGAAGTCTGAATGCCTGAAAATTGTAATCTGTTATTCAGGCCTCTGCTGTTTTAAATTTTATGTGTACACTATATGACAAATATTTTATTTGGTTTTATTTCTTTGTTGTGTCCTGACCCAAACTAGAAGATTTGGGGTTGAATTTGTTTCTTTGTTTGTCTGTTTTCAAATTTATATACCGCTGCTCTCAATTTGTCGCGCGGCAGTTTACAATAAAACGATAAAATACAATACAACCCCTTAAAAAACTCTTAACATGTTCTCCTCTTGGTGTTGTGGTTAAGAGTGGCAGCGGCTTCTAAGCTGGTGAACCAGATTTGCTTTCCTGCTCCTCCATGTGGGTGACCTTCAGCTAGTCACAGTCCTATTAAGAGTTGTTCTCACAGAGCAGGTCTGTCAGAGTTCTGTCAGCCCCACCTACTTCACAGGGTGTCTGTTGTGGGGAGAGGAAGGGAAGAGGATTTTAAGCCACGTTGAGATGCCTTCTTTGACAGAACTGCTCTGTGAGAACACCTCTAACAGGACTGTGACTAACCCAAGGTCCCACCCAGCAGACTGCATGTGTGGAGGAGCAGGGAATCAAACCTGGGTCACCAGATTAGAAGCTGCCACTCTTAATCACTACACCAAGCTGCTCTTGGTAAGTCACTTCCTGGCCAGCTGAATGGCAGTGTGGGGGAGGGCCTGGGGGTGGGGGATCCCCCAGCTCCAGTGGAGGGCTGGCAACCCTTTCACTTTTAAAAAATGAACATAAGACCTTACTGGACATTCTGTCAGGCCTTCAGTCCAACAAGCTCAGTATCGAGTGATCAGACCTATAACATCTATCCAGAATCTCAGGCAGAGAAGTGTCTTTCTTAATTCTAGGTATCTTTTAAATTGGAAAAGCTGGGGATTGAACTAGGCCTGATGACTCTGGACTGGAGATTTGGGAATGGAACCGAGGGAGGTCATTGTAGTCCATGGACATCTGGAAAGCTGCAAATTTGGCCACCCCTGGCCTTCAGTGACTGTACAAAAAGAAACCAAGAGAATCACATCAAAATCACAAGATGTCATAGTCCCGTTGTATACGGCACTGGTCAGACCACACCTGGAGTACTGTGTGCAGTTCTGGAGGCCTCACTTCAAGAAGGACGTAGATAAAATTGAAAGGGTACAGAGGAGAGCGACGAAGATGATCTGGGGCCAAGGGACCAAGCCCTATGAAGATAGGTTGAGGGACTTGGGAATGTTCAGCCTGGAGAAAAGGAGGTTGAGAGGGGACATGATAGCCCTCTTTAAGTATTTGAAAGGTTGTCACTTGGAGGAGGGCAGGATGCTGTTTCTGTTGGCTGCAGAGGAGAGGACACGCAGTAATGGGTTTAAACTTCAACGATCTAGGCTAGATATCAGGAAAAACATTTTCACAGTCAGAGTAGTTGAGAAAGTGGAATAGGCTGCCTAAGGAGGTGGTGAGCTCCCCCTCACTGGCAGTCTTCAAGCAAAGGTTGGATACACACTTTTCTTGGATGCTTTAGGATGCTTTGGGCTAATCCTGCCCTGAGCAGGGGGTTGGACTAGATGGCCTGTATGGCCCCTTCCAACTCTATGATTCTATGATTCTAATACAACATTGACATTGGGGCAGAGCAGGGATCCAGTGTGTAGCTGATCATTTCTCCCGGAACAGTGATGCCCGGAGCCAGCGACAGCTGTGGTTCATGTTGCCAATTGCTGTTTGTACTAATCTCGGTGTTCAAGTTCCTTGCTAATGGGATGCGTGTGCGCAAGGATCATTTGACACCAAAACAGTGGAGAGAAGCTCTTCATCCGTCACTGTCCCGAGTGTCTGCAAAGTGCCACCTGCTACATTATGCAGCGCACAGAGCGGCTAAACACTGTGGAAAGCCATCGGCACCCAGGGGCTTGTGAGAGGCATTGATTACCTCACGCATATAAATTGTCACGCTGACAGCAGATCTATGAATCTCAGGATGGGGGGGGGCTGTGGGGGGAGCCCTAAAGGTCATTCAGTTTTTTTTTTCTTCTTTCTTCTTTTGAACTACAGCTGCATCTTCCTCTCTACTCCCCAAAGAACATTAAGATCAAGTGATCAGCACTTGCTCAGGATCCCTGGAATTTTGCCTCCTTGTTCCTGAAAAGCCGGCAGAGGGAACCGTGGAGAGTTTGGGGGTAGGTTAGCGCCCGAAGCAGCCAGCGCTGCGGCTCAGGGGGGATGGGTGGCACGGGTGCAGGCACACAGAGATCCGGGAGCTACCACCCAAATTCTTGAAGGTCTCCCATCCAAATGCTAGCCAGGGTTGGCCCTGCTTCACTTCCAAGGTCTAAACGGATCAGCCATGATTTCACCATCCAGGGCAGAGTCTCCACTTACTTTCTTTATTCCATTGTCAATCCCGTTGAATTCAAATTGCTTTGAACTCAAGTCTTCCTCTCTCCCCCCTCCCCATCGAAACAGGAAAGTCTTCTGCACGTAGTTAGGGTAGTTCAGAAGGGGGGGGGGGGGGAGCCAAGTCTTTTTCTTTCTTTTCTTGAAGGGGGGGGGAGGGAGAGGAGCCAGGCAGGGAGCCTTTTTCTTTTCTTGGAGGGGAGGGGGAGAGGATCGAAAAAGGCAGAGGAGGGAGGAAAAATCCAGGACCGACAGAAGTTGAGAGAAATTAGGGGCTTCTCCTTTAAGGCAAGTTTGTCACATGACCAGGTGTGACCTATCAGAGGTTCTCTACCACTGAGCTTTCTTTCCCAATCCGGAATTGAAAAATATTGAGCATTAAAAGCACTCTAAGATATTGCACCAAGGTCGACTCAGCCTTCCATCCTTCCGAGGTCGGTAAAATGAGTACCCAGCTTGCTGGGGGGTAAACGGTAATGACTGGGGAAGGCACTGGCAAACCAGCCCGTATTGAGTCTGCCATGAAAACGCTAGAGGGCGTCACCCCAAGGGTCAGACATGACTCGGTGCTTGCACAGGGGATACCTTTACCTTTACCTTTTTAAGATATTGCACAATAAATGTAGGGTCACTCCGGATCAATCCTTCTTGCTGCAGAAGGAAAAATTTAAATCGCCCCAAATCCAAATGGAAATCGCATTCTGTGTAGAGGGCAGGGACTGAATCGACCTGGGATCGGAATAAAAGCTCCGTGCAGTTTACACCCAGGTCAGGGTTCTTTGGGGCAATTCAGCTTGAGTTCTGACCTTTCTTTTAAAAATTTCAATTGCCTCGGTTGACTCAAGACAAAAAGTTCAATAAGGCATGTTATAATGTGTTTTTTTTTAACCCCCAGAGGACAACAAAAGTCTTTTCTCTCCTGGAAAAAAAAAATTGCATAAGCTTTAAAAAAAAACATTTTTGAGGGTGTTTTTTTGTTGTTGTTGCAAGTTTGAAGAGATGGATTTTGTTTAAAATTGCATATGTATTAAAGCAAGCAAGATGGCTCAGACATAAATTACTCTGATATATTAAATGGGAAGGCAAATACAATCTTCTCTCTTCATTTTCAGATGTTGTGCTCGGCAGAGAGGTGATGATTTATCACTCCCTCTCCCGGTTCTGACATGGAATCTATGTGCGCATTTAACTATACGGCTGGTCTGCTGGAGAATAAACACTGACAAAATAATGACGCCGTTTGGAATATCTGCACTCTCTGGAAACCGGATTGCACAAGGGGAGGTTATATTTATGGACTTCGGGCCAAGCAGGGGAGAGGTGGGCGGTTTGCCTTAATGGAACTCATGTCATTGCTGTGCTCTTGTGGCCCTTTCTTGCATGCCCAGGGAAATCCCAGTCATCACACTGGCCAGGGATTCTGGGTTTTGGGGGGGCATCATCTGGGTATGGAATTGGGGTCACAGTGCGTGGGAAGGTCATTGAGAATGTCCTGCATTCTGAAGGGGTTGGACTAGATTAGCGATCCCCAACCTGTGGGCTGCAGACCACATGTGGTCCTTCGACTAATTGGAGGTGGGCCGCAAAGGACGCCTTCTCCCCCCCACCCGGCCCTTTACAACACACTTTGGGTATCATTGTCTCCCATCACTCCCAGATGAGACTTTCTCATTGCAAAGAAACAAGCTCAGGGTTCCCATTGATTTGTCATTGTCATGAGTTACAATTTCCATGAAAATATAATGTTCCTTATGTTCATTGTTGTCATGTGTCTGTATCTTATTTTGAAGGGATGTTTAAACATTACCATAGAGATCAGAGGCAGTGGTTGAGAGTAGAGGAGTAACCTACCCACCCCCCACTGGACCTCAGTAAAGGGCGTTGAGTGGTCCCCGGTGATAAAAAGGTTGGGGACCACTGGACTAGATGACCCTGGAGACCCCTTCTAACTTTATGATTCTACCAGGGCCCAAGCCCATTGAATTCAGGAATACAATGGGCACTAAATTAGGGGAGTGGAGTGGAAGAACTCTGTGGACGGCCTCCCCCTCGCCCCAGGACCTGGAAAGGCTGCAGGCAGCTGTTAGGGAACTCACCGGCAGGGGCAGCTCTCACGCAGCAGGGATCTGCAGCCTCCGAGCCTCAGAGGGAAGTGGAAGGAGGAGGGGATGGTCAGGGGTGGGGGACAGAAGGTTGATTGGTTGGCCACTGGACAGACAGGCAAGCCGGTTGGAGGAGGAGGCAATCAGAGGTGGTGTTAAGGTCTGAGTGGCCCTTAAGCCATGAGACATGCTCCTCCTCCAAGGCCTTGCCAGAAATATATAGTGCATCCTTCCCAGCACAGAGCACTAAACCAACCCCCAGCCTCACAGCTGAAATCATGATGAAATGCTGCTTGACAATCGGAAGGTAGGGTGACCAGATCCAGTTTGGGAATCTCTTGGGGATTTGGGGGTGGAGCCTGGGGAGGACAGGGACTCCAGTGGGGTACAATGCTAGACAGTCCACCCTCCAAAGCATCCATTTTCTCCAGGGTGTTGGGAATTTTTCCCTCCAGAGAAACAAAGCTGCAGAATAACATAGCATTTTGAAATTATGCAGTTATTATTTACCTTTATGGATGAACCACAAATCCAGACTCACTGCACTTTGAGCGGACCTTTACTGAAAAGATTACATGTGAATATATATCATTCATCTATTTCAATCCCATTACTGAAGCAGAGTACAAAAACTCAAAAGATTGTTAGAAAGAAAACACATTGCAAGCCCCTATGGCTGGCTCAAGCAGACTACATGCCTACACATTAGCAGAGAGTCTTAATGATGCTGTTCCTTGCTTCAGAGCACCCACACAGACCTTCTTCTTCCTAAAGAAACAGGATGTGGGTGGGAACTTAAATAAAGAGATCTCCCAGATGTGCTGGAATTTTTCCACTGCAACCTCAGAGTGACCATTAGGCATCGCTAGTGAGCACATAGGTACGGCTCAGCTGCTTAAACAGCTTAACAACAGCCCTTCAAGGATGACTTCACCAAATTACTTGCCGGTTGCAATTCCAACACAAGGGAACTGATCTCTGTAGTCTGGAAGTGAGTTATAGCTCTGGAGGATCCCCAGGTCCCACTTGGAGGCTGGCATCCTCACCAATCCCCTCCCCTCTCTGTACAGTCTCATCCAATAAGACTAGCCATGCCTCATCAAAAAGCAAAGGGCAGGAAAGAAAATGTGTTGACAATAAACCAGAAATTGGGCATAATTAAGTGTCTCGGAACTGGAGCTAGCCAGAGACACCTGGCAAGAGAATTTGTCATTAGTTCATCAACTACGTATGATGTGAAGACAGAACTGATGAGATGCACGTCCAGTTCCAAGACAAGGAAAGCAAGTGAGAAAAGATTTAATCATGTTTTTTTTTAAACACAATATTTTCTTTTCTTTTAGCAAAGTAAGGGAGGGAGGTATCAGGTACAGCATGGTATAGTAATTTTGATATTGTACATTGTATAACTTGACATTCTAATAAGCAGTTCCAGCATTGGAAAAACTTCTCTGGCGTTGCAAAAACTTCTCCCTTTAATCATGTTTTAATGCTTAACTTGGTCTCTTTTTTTCCTCCCGCATGAGAAACAGGATGGCGCCAGGAGAAAGGGGGAGTTAGTGTGTCATCTGCCAGCTTGACCTTGGGCAAGATGCTGAAAGTTGCACCAAGGTGCAACAACTGGACCGTTTTTCTTCGGAGAACGTAGTGAGTCCGCCTTTTCCAACTCAGGACTTTTACGTGTCTTGTTGGGGATGGGTCGACTAGATTATATGTGGGTCTGTATGTGCAAGAAGTATCACAAGCTCTGTTTTGCTTCATCAATAAATTGCTCAATCAGTAAACATAAGAAGAGCCCTACTGGAGCAGACAAATAGTCCAGCATCTTTTCTTACACAGTGGCCAATTTTTCTAGAGGGCCAACCACAGGGCACAAAGGCCAAGGCCTTCATGAGAACATCAGAAGAGCCCTTCTGGATCACACCAGTGGTCCATCTCATCCAGCATTCTGTCTCTCACAGTGGCCAACCAGTTCCTCTGGAGGGACAACCACAGGGCACAGAGGCTGAGGCATTCCCTTCACATTGCCTCCTGGCTGTGGGTCTCAGCACTTGACTGTATATGTAAGTGAACTGATAGCTCTGGGTTGCAAAATTACCAGGGATTTTGAGGGTGGAGCCTGGAGAAGGTGCAACTAGAGGAGGGACTTCAATGAGCCATGGAGCCCACCTTCCAAAATGGATGCTTTCTCTAGGGGGACGGACCCCTGTCATCCAAAGGTCAATGGTAATACTGGGATATCTCCAGCTCCCTCCTGCAGGTTAGCAACCCTAAAGAGGAAGGCTGCCTCTCTCCAGTGTTAGGAAGTTCCAGATCTGGGTTTTTAGAGCCTTGCACAGTTAGGGTTACCAAGGCAAGGCTAGGTTGGAAGTTCCAGAAGATTTTGTGGAAGGAGCCTGGGGAGAGCAGGATTTGGAGACTTCAGCGTGACCTAGTGCCCCTGAGCCCACCCTCCAAAGCTGTAACTTGGAAATCAGTTGACAAAGGCAGAAATCTCTTGGAGGATGGCACCCCTCATGTGGCTGTTCTCTTTGCAGCCCTGTGCATCCCCCACAAGTACTTTACCTGGAAATGCAGGCTAATTCCCCCCTTGCTGTGAAGAAGTTATCTCCTGTTCCCCTTTCCCCCTTCCCGTTCTTTCATCTGCCAAGAGCCGCAACCAGCGGTGCTGTCTGTGCACCCTTCAGGGGTTTAAATGCATTTCCCCAACAAGGGCAACTCCTGCCACCTAATCGCTTCGTGCCAGCTCCTCTGCTATCCGTTAACGTTTGCCCAGAGACATTCTCGGTGTCACTTAATTATGCCCTTGCTTGTGTTTGTGAGTCTTGTCACCAAATGCCTCTCCCTCTCTCCCCCTCCCTCCTTTTTTCCCCTTTGCCAAAGGGGACATTTCTGAAAATTGCACAAAGTCACACAAAAAAGGAATGCTGTGAAGTTGTTCCTTGCCAAAAATGCAAGCTAGAAAACTAGAGCCGCATTGCTATACACGGGACAGGCCGTTGTTGAACAGCACAGCGTACGATTTGTATAAAGAAGTCGTAGGGTTGCTGGATTCTCTTGGGCGATTGGTGGGGGAGGGCAGGGTAGGGTTGCCGGTATGTTTGCCAGGGCACCTGGTCCTGGTAGGACCCCCCGGGTTTTGGGGATGCACCTCACCTCCCAAATGAGGAATACCACTTTTTAACACAGCATGCTGACATCCGGAACAAGTTCCTGACAGTTAGAGCAGTTTCTCAGTGGAACAGGCTTCCTCTGAGGGTGGTGGGTTCTCCATCTTTGGAGAGTTTTAAACAGAGGCTGGGTAGCCATCTGACAGAGAGGCTGATTCTGTGAAGGCTCAAGGGGGTGGCAGGTGACAGTGGATGAGCGAGAGGGTTGTGAGTGTCTTGCACAGTGCAGGGGGTTGGACTAGATGACCCAGGAGGTCCCTTCCAACTCTAGGATTCTATGATTCTGTGATTCTATGCTGGGGTTGTCAGGGGAGTAATGCTCTGGTGTTTGGGCAAAATTCTTTGGTCCGAAGCAAATTAAATCATAGAGTTTTGCCCAAATGCCAGAGTGTCGCCCCCTGACTTTTCCAGCATGCCAGTGTCACGACCATGTTGCTCTCGGAAATTCCCCCTCCCATCCCCTGCTGGCAATCCTCAATGCCAGATCTGGAATGGAAAACTTCTGGAGATTTGGGGATGGCGCCTGGGGAGGTCAAAGATTGCAGTGGGGTACAATGCCAGAGAATCTACCCCCCAAAACATCCATTTCACCAGAGGAAGTAGGCTTTGTACTCTGGAGATGAGCTTTAATTCCAGGAGATCCCCAGTCCACGCCAGGAGGCTGGCATCCCTCAGACGTTGCTAACAGAGACAGCTTCTCCCCCTCCTCCTGAACTCGATGTGCAATGCAGCTCTGGAAAAAAAAAACCCAGCTTGGTTTCTCCTCCTGAGCCCAATTTATTGAGCAGATTTACAGCCCAGCTCTCCGAATATCTGCTCGAGGTAGCTAACAAGGACAAAGGAAAAGAAAAAGGGATGCAAATTTAGAAGGCCGGGAGAAAAAAACAAAAAAACAAAACCACTATTAAAAACAATTCACCAGAACTAATCTGCCTGCAGTAAAACAGGATATGTATTCAAAGCAGCAGTTAATAAAAACAAAACCGCAATTAAATGAACAGCCTTGATCAGAAAAACTGCCCATCATCATTTTAACAGCCAAGGGAAATTTTATTTAGTTATCCGATTTATTAGCCATGCCTCCCTAGAATAAGCTCGGGGCTTCTATCACCAATAAAATGCATATATAAAGAAATACAACAAATAACTTACAACAGCAATGAAAAAAAACAAAACTTATCAACCCGTATGAGTGCCCTGAATCTGACTACTTGGGTCAGAGTAGTTCTGGTGTCAATTTGATATCCAGATTTCTGCATGGATGAGAAGATGGGGGAGGGGCTCATTGATGTGCTTCCACAGGGTCGCTGGCGGAAAAGCAAACAAAACAGAGGCTCATGGGGCCTCAGTAAAATTGTGAAGTGTTGACCGGTCCCCGGTGATAAAAAGGTTGGGGACCACTGAACTAGGAGATCTGGTCTGAAGAACACACTACACTCAAGTTGGGCTGCTTTCGGATTGACTCTGATAGTTCTGTGAATCTTAGACGGATGACAAACGCTTCCATTTAGGGAAGATTATATTTCTGTCCCTGCAGAATAGCAGTGAAACTCTGTGCTGGATGCCTCCACTGGATGGTCCTTTTACTCAGTAAAAGATAGCATTAATTTCCATGAGATTCCTGCTTTTGGATTCTATGCAGCTCTGATTTCATCTCTGCTCCCCTTGTCCCTTTCAAAGCAGCTATACCCACCACTGACACAGGAGGAAAGCGGGGTAGGGTGGGTGGAAACACCTCAAAGACCTTCAGCTGCCTTGAAACCCCAGTGGGCACCCATTTCCCACCAGCCCCATCCCGCAAACGACGGACGTTACACTTCATGCATTAGCCAGCACGGCATTATTGTGTTTTACGGTTTAAGCAGCGTCGTTTAACGCCTGAGTGCTTTTCAATTTGGCCTACGAGGCTGCCGATTACTTTTCTAATCACCAGTTTAATTTCGACAGGCGGCAGCAGGCGATCCGGTCCCCCGATCTCCTTCCACCTTCCCGGAACAAGACGGCTTCAGACGGCCCTTCGTGTTTGGATCAAGACCAGCTAGAGGTCTTGGCCTTCCGGCTGCCCCAGAGCAGCTGAAGGTAAGGGAAGTTGCCGGAGAACAGACACACAATCTCTTCACTTTGGCTTTCTGAATGTCCTGTGGGAGGCCATTGGGAAACACGGAGGAGAAAAAAATCATGTTCCAAGTAGGGGATTGGGTCTACATGTTCGCTCACGCATGTGAGAACGCACAGACCCAATCCCCACTTGGCAGAATGCCTGTTCCTTTTCAGTGCTACCAGCCCAAGATATAAAACCCAGCATATTACATCACCAGTACCTTGGAGCAGGGGTAGTCAACCTGTGGTCCTCCAGATGTTCATGGACTACAATTCCCACGAGCCCCTGCCAGCAAATGCTGGCAGGGGCTCATGGGAATTGTAGTCCATGAACATCTGGAGGACCACAGGTTGACTACCCCTGCCTTGGAGGACACTGGTAAGACTGCTGTTGTTCTTGTTGTTAGTTGCAAAGTCATGTCCGACCCATCATGACCCCATGGACAATGATCCTCCAGGCCTTCCTGTCCTCTACCATTCCCCGGAGTCCATTTAAGTTTGCACCGACTGCTTCAGTGACTCCATCCAGCTACCTCATTCTCTGTCGTCACCTTCTTCTTTTGCCCTCGATCACTCCCATCATTAGGCTCTTCTCCAGGGAGTCCTTCCTTTTCATGAGGTGGTACGACTGCCTCTGAGCAAATACAGAAGACAAAGTTTCCATTTATTTTAATTCTTCCCATGGATGCATGTTCATAGAGTACAAAGAAGAAGAGAAGAAGATCCTGAAGGGGGCAGCAAGAGGGACGGATCAGAACCAATGGGATGAAATTAATTTAAAGGAAATTCCGTCTAAACATCCAGAAGAAATTCCTGACAAAGCGGTTTCTCAGTGGAACAGGCTTCCTCGGGAGGTGGTGGGTTCTCCATCTTTGGAGATTTTGAAACAGAGGCTAGATAGCCATTTGACAGAGAGGCTGATTCTGTGAAGGTTCAAGGGATTTGCAGGTTACAGTGGATGAGCGATAGGGTTGTGAGTGTCCTGCATAGGGTTGGACTAGATGACCCAGGATGTCCCTTACAACTCTATGATTCTATGATTCTAAGAAGACAATTAGACAGGGTGACGGGGACAGCAGCATCTTCTCTACCTCCTATTAAGTGTCATTCCTTGGGCTTTTTTGCATTGATAGTTTCCTCCACTTTCACAGAGCATTTCAATCTTATTTTTTTTAAGCCGTTCTGCTTTCCTGTCAAGTTCACTATGCACCTCACTTGGGATTCATTTTGCCTTCTGCATTGCTTTTCCTCACTTCAGCTCCCAGTTCATTTTCTGGTCACTTTATCTTCAGCTTATTTGAAAGTCCTTTTGGGGCAGCCTCCCCCCCCCCCCGCCTTTAGCTCAAAAGCCAAAGTTAAATCTGAAGCACAAAGAGCCCATTGGGATAATTCCCTTTGCCCTTTTCTGCCCCTCAGATGACATTCCTCTGATCCAACCCCACCCACACTGTACTCATACCTCCCGCTCTGAACTTTCCTGCACCTCCCCACCCTCTTTTTTACATGCCCAATTTCCATCTGCCGCTGTGTTCCAGCTTCCAAATTTTTTCTTTCTTTTTTTGACAGCTTGACTCTCTCTAGCAAAAATGAATACTGGACACTAGACTGGGTTTGCTTCTGGAGTGGTGGCTTTTGAAGAGTCTTGTAGCAGTCCCGATTCAAACACAGGGCAGGGGGAGGGAGAAACAGGGGATAGTTCATCATGTAAATTCTAGCCCTCTCTTCTACATACATTAGGCATCTCTGGGGAAGTTCCTAATCTAAATATGCTGAGCACCCATCTCCTCATATGCCCCCTGTAAAATATTCTTCATATGCTGTTGAATCATGTACACTGTAGATTTTGCATATTCCAACATAGACTTCTACCTGAACTGTTAACTTTCTGTGTGCGGGGAATTTGGGGTACACAGAAAGTGTGACTCCTCACAACCTAGACACAGGTTTTTGGATCAGTTAGAATTAAGCTCTCCTTAAAGAAGAAGAAGAAGAAGAAGAAGAAGAAGAAGAAGAAGAAGAAGAGGAAGAGGAAGAAGAAGAAGAAGAAGAAGAAGAAGAAGAAGAAGAAGAAGAAGAAGAAGAAGAAGAAGAAGAGGAAGAAGAGTGGGTTCTGGCTGCACTCCTAACCACGATGTCGCTATGACATAGCGAAAAATTGTATCTATCCGGACCCTGTTTTGTCTTTTGTTTTTTTCTTGTGATTAATGGCAAATAACGCAAAAGTATTTTTCAGTTATATCAAAAGCGGTGGAACACAGGAAATAACTTTCAAATAGATTGGGAATAAAGAAGAATATTGCTTAAGCCGCCACTATGAGCTTTTTTCCCTTCCGATGCAATGACAGCAGGCACTTACAGGAGGTTATAGATACCCTGTTGATACCTGACAAATCTCAAGACCGAATGTCCATGGCAGGAGTCTGGCAAACAGACAGATCCTGACAGTGCTGGGCAAGAAGTGGGAAGGAGAGTTTTGAATCAAAGCCTAGATCTCTTTTTGAACACATCAGTTGGCCCGGTCTCTCCACTGGATGTTGGGATCGTCCAAGCATGCCAATCAAGACACTTGGCGCATTTTGCAAAAATATTAAATGTGGACAATTTGTAAGGGGTGCATTTCAATGCAAGTGAACATTGGTCGCCTCTAAAGCGGTTTGAGAGACTGACCTAATGGGGTTTGCACTTGAATTATATAATGGGGTTTTCAAGACAATGTTGATGGTCTCTGAGGTGTCATTGGGCTTGAATCCAGTTCCAATTAAACCGATGGACAGCAGGTATAGTGGCTAAGAGCAGCGGCCTCTGGAAAGCTGGGTTTAATTCCCCACTCCTCCACCTGCAGCCAGCTGGGTGATCTTGGGCTAGTCACAGTTCTTTCAGAGCTGCTCTCAGAGAGCTGTCTCAGGCCCAAGCACCTCACAGGGTGTCTTTTGTGGAGAGAGGAAGGGAAAGGTGTTCATAAGCTTGTTTGAGACTCCAATGGCATATAAAAACCTACTCTTCTTCTTCTTCTTGGTTCCAGACCAGCAAAAGGAAATGCTACTTTACAAAGATTGGAATTTAAATGTGGAATTTGTTGCCAGAGGATGTCCTGATGGCCGTAGGAATAAGTAGATTTAAAAGGAGAGCAGATAGATTCATAGAGGCTGAGTCTGTCAGTGGTCAGTGATTGAGGGGAATCTTCACATCCAGAGGCAATATCAGGGGAAAGCCTCTTTGCCCTGTTGTTGGAACTCCAAAGAAACTGGTTGGCTACCTTGTGAGGCAGGATGCTGGACTAGGTGGTCATCAGTCTGATCCCCCAGGGCTCTTCTCATGTTCTTCAGAAGGACTCAGCTTCTATGCCCTGTTGTTGATCCTCCAGAGGATCTGGTTGGCCACTGTGTGAGACAGGAGGCTGGACTAGATGAAGCACTGGTCTGATCCAGCAGGTCCTTAGGAAGACCTCGACCTCTATGCCCTGTTATTGGCCCTCAAGACACAATGCCAGACTGGATGGACCCCTGGTCTGATCTAGCAGGGCTCTTCTTATGTCCTTAACAGGGGAAAGCCTCAGCCTCTATGCCCTGTTTTTAGCCTTTCCACCATGTGAGACAGGAGGCTGAACATGATGGGTCATTGTTATGATCTATCAGGGCTCTTCTTTCTTATGGTGGAAAGGCCTTGGCCTCTGTGCCCTGTTGTTAGCCATACACAGGAACTGGTTGGCTACACTGTGAGACAAGATGTTTACTAGATGTTTCACTGGTCTGATCCAGTAGGGTTCTTTTTATATTCTTAGGAAGGCTTTGGCCTCTATGCCCTGTTGTTGGTCCTCCAGGAGAACTGGTTGGCCACTGTGTGGGACAGGATGTGGTCTAGATGGACCCCTGGTCTGATCCAGCAGGGCGCTTCTAGCATTCTTACCCACCTAAAACATTGCCTGAATGCTAATTTTTAAAAAATCACCTCCCCCATTTTAACCTCAAAAGGATGCTTTTAATGATTTGCAACCTTGCTATTCTAGTGATTCATAATGGCGAAGTATCTGTAGTGTCTGGAAGGTCTTATTGAAAACTGATATGTGTAATTCCATGCGATAATTATTTTCTTGCGACGGTCTTCTGTGCATGCAGCCGTGGCCATGGCGCTGATTGGATCTGTATTCAGAAACGCTCTCTCTCTCTCTCCCTCTCTCTCCCTCTCTCTCTCTCTCTTTTTTTAAAGTGTAATTATACCACTCGGCGATGTATGCTTTAATTTTAATTTTGTACTTTATGCGCTAACCTCTGCCCCGAGGAAGAAAGAATCTTTTGCATGGTTAAATAATTCAGGCACAGAGTAAACAGCACTTTTGGGAATGGAATGAGGAGGCCCCCAAAAACCAGGCAGCCGCCAAGCATGATTCACACCTGAGAATTGGTAAAGCAGGTGCCACCATTTCCTTTCTTCTCCCCCAGCCCCCCAGCCTGCAATTTGCCTAGAGCTGGCGAACGCTGGCAGGGGCTCATGGGAACTGTGCCATTAAGTCAGGTTTGCCAACAGCAGAAATGGGTCAAATGGAATCACACATAGGAAAAATAGATCTATATACTAGCAGGGAAGCCTGTTGCATGTTGGAATGCAATGGACCCTACGTTGCCTTCTCTCTGCTGCTTGACAGGGGGGGGGATGTTTAAGGTGTCAGAAAGCATCTTCCCAGCTCCTTCTCCCAATTCAGGTGGTTTGTTGAACATTCCAAAGCCTCCTTTGGAACATTCCAAAGCAGGGCTTTGGAATATTCAACACAGGGGTAGTCAAGCTATGGACCTCCAGATGTCCATGGACTACAATTCCCATGAGACCCTGCCAGCAAATGCTGGCAGGGGCTCATGGGAATTGTAGTCCATGGACATCTGGAGGGCCGCAGTTTGACTACCCCTGGGCTAGAGAATTAGAGGGGTAAGAAATGGAATGACAAAGAAAAGCAACCATATCATCATTGTGAAGCGGATGTAGCCAGCCAGTTGTGATGTTTAGCATCTGATCAAGGATGGGTGATGGTGTTTAATATTGGGGAGATGACCTGGAACCTGGATAAGACCAGGTTAGCCCGTCTTGTCAGATCTCAGATGCTAAGTCGGGTTGGTCCTTGGAAGAGAGACCATCAAGGACGGCTCTGCAGAGAAAGGCCATGGTCATACATATTTTCACTTCTGCTGCTGCTGCTTCAAATTTAAGAAGTAACTTATACATCCATCATAGCAGATGGTCTCTTTTGCAGGTGGATTTTGTTTGTTTTGTTTGGCTGTCCTTCACCAACCATTATTTGCTTCCCTCCCCGTTTGTGTGTTTGTATATTTTATTTGTTTTAAATATATATATTTTTTGTATTCCCTATGCCCTTTAATCTTTGAAATTTTTAAAGGTTAGGCACCGTGAATTAGGTGGAAAGGCGACATCAAAAGTCTTCCTATACATGATAACAATCATTAAAAAATCCATCAGGGGATTCTTCAGACACCCCGGTGAAATTAAGGAACGTGACTGCTATTAGCATTAACTCTATTAGAATCACCAGAATGAAACAAAAGAACACACACCTTTGGGATTCCAGGGATGGCGGATGCATCGTTAGTAGACATTGATTGCCATAAAGAGGACATTAATCAAGAGGTAAACAGTGAAAGGAATCTTCCTCTAAAATACACAGGAGCCAGTTTGGTGTAGTGGTTAGGAATGCCGACTTCTAATCTGGCAAGCCGGGTTTGATTCCCCGCTCCCCCACATGCAGCCAGCTGGGTGACGTGGCTTCTCTCAGCCTCACCTCCCTCACAGGGTGTCTGTTGTGGGGAGAGGAAAGGGAAGGCAAATGTAAGTCGCTTTGAGGCTCCTTCGGGTAGAGAAAAGCGACATATAAGAACCAACTCTTCTTCTTCTTCAGTAATATCAGGGCTCTCTCAGCCTCACCCACCTCACAGGGTGCCTGTTGTGGGGAGAGGAAAGGGAAGGCAGCTTTGAGCCTCCATCTGGTAGAGAAAAGTGGCATATAAGAACCAACTCTTCTTCTTCTTCTTCTTCTTGGGATGGGAAGGGACCTCTGCAGGTTGCCACACCAACAGTCTCCACCCTCCCAAGCACCCATTTTATCTCGAAAAACCAATTTCTATTATCCGGAGATCTCCAGGTCCCACCAGGTGGTTGGCAACTGTGAAGATTAGGCAGTTAGTGGTGGGGAAAATTGATTTGAGAGCACTGCAGGTTAGCGAAAGTGATCTGGACTTTGGGAGATCAATGATCCGCTTAAGAATAAGGCAGTTTTGTGTGTTCAAAAATGCATTCTGTTTCACAGGAGGGAAGAGAAAGTGGTGGGAAGAAATATTCATAGGTTTGTTTTTTTTCACAAAGGAAACATGAAATCAATAGGGCAATGAACCAGGCAGGTATTTTTTGAAATTCAGTCTAATTTCTACCCGGGATTTGTGACGAGCCAACTATCACATTGCTATTCTTCTTCTTTTGTGTCTTAAAAGGGTCAGGGTAGCAGAGAAAGCTCTCACTTTGCAGATCCATCTTTTCTGAGTTACATTTCAGAGGGTAACCATAGTTGGTGTGAAGGAGGACAATTATATTTGAGTCCCTTTGCACCCCGAGAGCCAGCTTGGTGCAGTTGTTAAGAGCAGTGGCTACTAATCTGGAGAACTGGGTTTGATTTCACAGTCCTCTTCTGCACATAGCCAGTTGGGTGACCTTGGGCTAGTCACAGTTCTCTTTGGACTGTTCTTGCAGAGCAGTTCTCTTGGAGCCCTGCTAGTGCAACTGACCTTACAGGGTGTCACTTGTGGGGGGGGGGGGAGGAAGGGAAGTTGATTGTAAGCCTCTTTGAGTCTTATGGAACCTGCTGGGTGACTTTGGGCCAGTCCCAATAGTCCCAGTACTGTCTCAGCCCTACCTACCTCACAGGGGATCTGTTGAAGGGAGAGGAAGGGAAGAGGATTGGAGGCTGCTTTGAGACTCCTTAGGACAGTAAACAGTGGGGTATGATAAAAAAGCTCTTCTTAGATACCACCACAAGCCAGCCTTTCTCAATTTCTTACCATTGAGATAACCTTGAAACATTCTTCAGGCTTTGAGAAACCCCAGAAGTGGCGCAACCTGTGCAGAATATGATTGGGAAGCAGAGCTGTGGACACGCCCACCAAGGGACCCTCCCCTTCCCACCCCCTCCAGGCCCATCGTTGGCCATTTTGGGAGGGGTGGGTGAGTCAACATGACCACACATGTTTAACAATTTTTTTAAAAAATACATAAAATGAATTAACTGAATTGTCCTCTGATGTCTCTGCCAGGGGAAGGCTCCTCTGATGTCTGATGTCTTCCTCTGTCTCTGCCTGGCGTGACTGGCAAACGGCAGGTGATGTAACGTCTTTGCAATGAAATCAAGGAGGCCCTTTAGCCGAGGTCTCCTTCCCTGCCTCCCTTCCGCTTCCGTTACCTGAGTGCCGAGGAGGTGTGCCAGATGCCAAACTTGCTTTCGTTTTCTTTCACTGCGAGGGCCGTGGCTTTAACACCTCATGTCCTCGTTTGCGGCGCATTTGTTCAACACTGTCACTCTGGGCATGGCAGCGCATAAGCAATCAGAACACAACTGCTGGTTGCAACAAAAGCACATGACCGTCTTTCCCCATGAGATCTGTGCGATATAACAGGACGGTTTTGTCACTAGGGCCGATTCCGCATGGGCGGAAAAGGCCATGGAGGCATCACTATGGACCTCCCGAGGTGAATCCCTGTGACCACATGATGTCGCTGTCAGGCTGCCACCCTCCCGGGGCTGGTGTGGGTCAGGCCCCAGAAGGCCCAGGCTAAGGGAACGTGGATTCTTTTGGCACCGTGAGGGCCAATGGGGCCTGTCCTGCGGCAGTGCCATTTGGACGGGAAAAGCCAGGCCTTCGAGACCCGGTGGCAGCCTGGTATGGCCTCTGCTGTGCAAAATGGGCCTGGGAGAGGCCACCATTGAAGACACCAGGGGGGGCACTGAAAAATGCAGTCAAATCACAATCAACTTATGGAGACACCGAGGGGTTTTTAAGGCCAGGCGAGACACAGGTGGTCTGCCATTGCCTCCCTCTGCCTAGGGGAGTGTCCAAGACCACAGAATCCATCCCCCAAAGCACCCATTTTCTCCAGGGGACCTGATCCTGGTTGCCCAGAGATAGTTCTGGGCTGGGAAATACCTGGCCATTGTGAGGGTGGCACTGGGGAAGGGTGGGGATCGTTTCTTTTTCAGCTGGATGTTGGCAAGGCTAGGCTGGGAGGCAGGGAATCCCCAAGCCCCGGGTGGGGGGGAGTAAACAAGAGGCCTAATCTGCCGACCATGAATTTTGTGAGAGCCCCAGTTCAGTTGGCCCAGGACGCTGGCCTGTGTTGTGTCTGTAGACCTGCCGAGGACTGATCTTGAGTTCCAGGGAGGGTTGCAATCCTGAGAATGTGATTGGCCAGCTCATGGTTGGATCCCATCTGCCTGGGCCAGTCAGTGCAAAGTGAAACTGATCAATCGCTCGTCCTTGTGGGAAGATCTTTTGTTCTGTAAAGGTAAAGGTAAAGGTATCCCCTGTGCAAGCACCGAGTCATGTCTGACCCTTGGGGTGACGCCCTCCAGCGTTTTCATGGCAGACTCAATATGGGGTGGTTTGCCAGTGCCTTCCCCAGTCATTACCATTTACCCCCCAGCAAGCTGGGTACTCATTTTACCAACCTCGGAAGGATGGAAGGCTGAGTCAACCTTGAGCCGGCTGCTGGGATTGAACTCCCAGCCTTATGGGCAAAGTTTTCAGATGGCTGCCTTACCACTCTGCGCCACAAGAGGCTCTAGTTTGTTCTGTACTTGTATCCAATTTGGGGGTGTCGGTGGGCTTCTCTCAGTTCAGTTTTAATTCAGTTGCTTCTTGTACCATCATGCTGGGGTCACAATAAAGAGCTGAAATGATCTCCCAGCATCCTGCTCTCTAAACCCATGGATGTGGACAAAATGGCGTGTGTGCAGAGGAGAGCAACGAGAATGATCCGGGGCCGGGGTACCAAGGCCTGTGAGGAAAGGCCGAGGGACTTGGGAATGCTTAGCCTGGAGAAAAGGAGGTTGAGAGGAGACATCATGGTCCTCTTGAAGTCTCTGAAGGGTTGTTACTTAGAGGAGGGCAGGGAAACGTCCTTTGTTGGCAGCAGAGAAGAGGACCCATAGAAATGGGTTTCAACTACATGTAGAACGGTAGCATCTATATACCAGCGGGGGAAAATGTTCACAGTCCGAGTAGTTCAGCGGTGGAATGGGTGAGCTCCTGTGGTGAGCTCCCCCTCACTGGCAGTCTTCAAGCAAAGGTTGGATACACACTTTTCTTGGATGCTTTAGGATGCTTTGGGCTGATCCTGCGTTGAGCAGGGGGTTGGACTAGATGGCCTGTATGGCCCCTTCCAACTCTAGGATTCTAGGATTTTAACAGCATGGTCAATTACATTTCCTTGCCTCCGTGGGTAACCTGGGAGTTTGTTCTACAAAATAGCAAATTGTCCTCTGGCTTTGCATGCAGGGCAATACCAGCGATGGAGATAAAGCTGAATCCAGTCGGTCTTTCTTACTGATCTTGTCCTCCACAAAAGCTTCCAAAGATCCCAGGGATCCCTGAAACATAGTCTGAATACGGTACCCTGACATTTGATCGATTCGAGGCTGCCTGCTATCGGTAAACGAAGCACGTTTCATTTGTGTACCTTTGGCGATTGTTGTGGTGATTGTGCAAGGCGTTGTATTCACAGCCTCCTTTCTCTCCTTCATTTGTTTTCCCCCGGTTTTTATAATGCAATGGTGCTTCCTGACATCGTGAAATGCAAAAGGGGGGGGGGGAGGTATTCTGTGTCAAGAAAGAAAGAGGTCAAGAACGCTGCAATCGCAGGATCAGCAAATGAAAAAAACAAGTCAGACGAGCAGGAAAAATAATCATCTTTCTGCTGGTGTTTGACAGTCAGAGCCCAGATAAAGACGATGCGGTTGACATGAATTTGGCAGGGACAGGGTGTAGAGGAGAGGCAAGGAAACAGCCCACCAAGTCCTCTTCTCACACCCATTGGCTCCAGACCCCTATGCAGAGTTGGTTTTGTCCCGTTACTTGGTGCTGTAATGCAGTGGTCCCCAACCTTTTTATCACTGGGGACCGGTCAATGCTTGATCATTCTACTGAAGCCCGGGGGGGGGGGTAGTCTTTTGCCAATGGACATCGCCACCACCTGAGCCCCTGCTCCACTTGCTTTCCCGCCAGCACCCCTGACTTCCTGCCACCCGCTGGGGGCGCTACCAGCAGCAGCTGTGCAGTTCCACACCGAGGGGGAACCCCAGCCATGGCGGCCGCTGGAGAGCACCAAAGGTGAGCCAGCAGCAGAGTGGCAGGGCAGCCCCTGAGGCAGCAGCTGGGGAGGAGGACGAGGAGGAGCTGTGGCCTGGTACCAACTGATCCACGGACCGGTACCGGTCTCCAGACTGGGGATTGGGGACAATTGCTGTAATGCATCCCGGATTTGGTATGAAGCTTATGGTAGTGATGGGCTGAACTTCCTTGAGGTCATAGAAAGGTAGGGCAGCCAGAAACTGAGTCACTGGCTGAGATGCTTGAATCTTAGTCTGTCCGTCCGTCCGTCCGTCCGTCCATCCATCCATCCATCCATCCATCCATCCATCCATCCTCTATATGGCAGCCTTTTAAATACTTGAAGATGGTTATCAGATCCCCTCTCAGTTGTCTCCTCTCCAGATTAAACAGACCAAGCTCCCTCAACCTTTCCTCGTATGTCTCGGTCTCCAAACCTCTCACCATCTTTGTTGCCCTCCTCTGGACACGCTCCAGTTTGCCTATATCTGTCTTTTATTTCTTATACATAGATTTTCCTCTTCATAAACAAAACCTCCATTTTCTCACCTCCCGAGAAGCCGGACAGGGGAATGGAACCACACACTGTCTAAGGAAAGCCCAGTTGTTTACCAATCCTCTTCTCTCTCCAGTGAAAAACGATTTCATTTGAAGCCAATAACAAGCCCTGCCTTACAATGCCCACACCCTATTTCTGAAAAGCTTTGCAGGAGCCAAGGAAACTTCTACTGGGCGCCATGTTGAAGAATCCTGCCTGATACCTTCAATGAACTTTCCCTCCCTCCAGGATCCAAGTGTGAAGAACATCACTGGGTAGACAAGAGACGGGTGGGGATGGGCCACAAATCAGAAATACTCAACTGGCCACCACTTACTCCTCACAAGATATAGGGTTGCCAACCTCCAGGTGGCATCTGGAGATGGCTGCTTAGGAAGGTGAACTGGATGGATACCTTTGAGCTCCCTCCCCTCCTTAAACCCCACCCTCCATGGGGACCATCCCAAATATCATAGAATCCTAGAATCATAGAGTTGGAAGGGGCCATACAGGCCATCTAGTCCAACCCCCTGCTCAACTTAGGATCCCCCCCTAGGCATCCTAAAGCAAAATATCCAGGCATTTCCCAATCCAAAGTTGGAACCTCTAAGGATAGAAGAAGTCTTCTGGCCTGGGCTGATGGGCTGCCACCCTCCAGGTGGCATATGGAGAGATAGTATCTCTAGATAACCTATTGGCCACCGTGAGGGCCAGGATGTTGGGCACTCTGGACAAAATGGCTCCTTTGGAGGGTGGACTCTAGGGCATTAATCCCATCCGAGGTCCCTTCCCTTCCAAGCCCTGCCCTCCACCCTCAACATTTCCAGCCATTTCCCAATCTGGAGCTGGTAACCCTAACAAAAAAACAAATGCCCCAATGTGCTGGCCTCAAGTTGATCCACTTTCCTGGCTCCAGTGTAAATGAGAAGGCAAATTAAAACACACACACACACACACACACACGGACACACACCCCTGATGCTATTTTAATCTAGATTGCTGAGGCAGCCCTTTTAATCCGCCTGGTCGAACCCCCAGGACAGAAGGATGCCAAATTCATTTCCCGTCTCTGCAACATTGGATCTAATTAAACATTTAGACAGAGCAAATTATAATTGCGGGGCAATCTATCTTGCTTTTATCATGCGCTTTCCCCAAAGAAGCACTCCTGCCTTCCCACTGAAGCAAACCCACTTGGACAGATGTTTACTTTCAAAGGGGAATGCGGTGGGTGGGTGGGTGGGTGGGGTGGGGTGGGGGGGACATAAAGAAAGAGAAAAAAGGGGAGTTGCTATTAAGGCAGGCCGGATTCAATAGCCGAGTCATTTTTTCCTCCCTTTCATTGTGCTTGAAGTCAACATTCATTGTAGAACAAAGATTTTGGTCTTGACTAAAATTTGATTTGCATGCCTGGGGGAATAATAAAAGAAACCTATTATGGAATGAAATGGACTGTAATCACATTGAGAGGATGGAGAGAGACTGCTGCTCCAAGAAGGAAGGCTACTGTCTAGCAAATGGCCTGTTGCCGAAAAAAAGCCACACAATTGGATCTCGGAGGAAACCTAAGCCTGCATTCCGGAGTTGATCTACTAGGGCAGGCTTTCTCAACCAGGACTTTGTGAAACCCTGGGGTTTCAGGATGGCCCTGGAAGGGTTTCCCAAAAGGGTGGGAGTTTATCTATATCTATATCGATATCAGTATTGGTATCATCTAGAATCATAGAATCATAGAGTTGGAAGGGACCTTCTGGGCTATCTAGTCCAACCCCCTGCACGGTGCAGGACACTCACAACCCTATCGCTCATCCACTGTCACCTGCCACTTCCTGTGAAGACAGAATCAGCCTCTCTGTCCAGCCTCTGTTTAACAATCTCCAAAGATGGAGAACTCACCACCTCCTGAGGAAGCTTGTTCCACTTAGAAACCGCTGACTGTCAGGAACTTCTTCCGGATGGTGAGACAGAATTTCTTTTGCATTAATTTCATCCCATTGGTTCTGGTCTGTCCCTCTGGGGCAAGAGAGAACAATTCTGCTCCATCCTCTATATCAGGGCTAGTCAACCTGTGGTCCTCCAGATGTCCATGGACTACAATTCCCATGAGCCTCTTCCAGCATTTGCTGGCAGAGGCTCATGGGAATTGTAGTCCATGAACATCTGGAGGACCACAGGTTGAGTACCCCTGCTCTATATGGCAGCCTTTTAAATACTTGAAGATGGCTATCAGATCCCCTTTATCTCCATCTCTATATCTATGTCTATGTCCAGGGCATTTAATGTCCATAGGAGGGGCTAGTCAATCCACTGTGGTACAGCAATTTGAATGAAACACTTGGGGGGGGGGATGGGGAAAACTTCTCTTAATTTCAGATCTCAGATTCGAGAGGCCTGTGTTTAAAAATGCATCCTATATTTCTGGGTTGGTCTGAGAAAGGCCATGGCATTTAGCAGCCCGCCTGAGGCTTCTGCCCTCCCCGGGATCCAGCCCCAAATCTCCAGGAATTTCTCTATTTGGAGTTGGCAACCCTACCTGAAGCTGTCAGCTCTGGATTGGGAAATGTTTGTATATATCTATGCCTTGTTGTTAGCCCTCCAGATGAACTGGTTGGCCACTGTGTGAGACAGGTTTCTGGATGAGATGGACCACTGGACTGATGCAGCAGGGCTCTTTTGATGTTCTTTAAAAGACCTTGGCCTCTCTGCCCTGTTATTGGACTGCCAGATGAACTGGGTGGCCATTGGGCAAGACAGGATGCTGGTCTAGATTGACCACTGGTCTGGTCCAGGAGACGTCTCCTTAGGTTCTTCCTAGGGGAAGGCCTTGGCCACTGTGCCTGTTGTTGGACCTCCAAAGAATTTGGCCACTGTGTGAGACCAGATGCTGGACTAGATGGACCACTTGTCAGTTCAGCAGGGCTCTTATGTCCTTATCTGACGATGTGTCCCCAACAATTCATGTAGGGATAGAAACTTAATATTTATTAATTTATTAATTATATATTTATATTTATGGGATAATCTGTTTATTTTTGCTGCAGTAGACTAACACCGCTATTCCTCTGGCATCCCTTCTTTGGTATATCCAAAATGAGATTTGGGGGACATGCAGAAATTGTCCAACAGGTCAAAAACAAGAATGATGAATTAATTTATGATCATTTCACCATGTCATTAGCATGCGAAAAAGATTTTATGAACCACAAGTGAAAAACCAGTTCTTTATCAACCTTCCATTTCCCCCCCTTGTATATGCAAGAAAATTGACATCCTTTTAACAATTCTACCTTCTCTGTTCTGTTAAAAGCGTATCGTTGTCCTTCTACCATGGCAGGGCAATCTATTATGCTTGTTACATTAGGTTGCATAGGCTTGCGGGTCATTGCCGTATGCTCTGAATACAATTATAATGATGAATACGGAGTTCTCAGATGTAA
Source organism: Paroedura picta (assembly GCF_049243985.1). Classification (NCBI taxonomy): domain Eukaryota; kingdom Metazoa; phylum Chordata; class Lepidosauria; order Squamata; family Gekkonidae; genus Paroedura; species Paroedura picta. The sequence goes on from NC_135377.1 coordinate 7,295,373, forward strand.
ATGAATGGGGTTGGTGGGAAACGTCTGCAGAGCAGCCATAAAGCAAGCCGGTCGACAACCATCCGAGGAGCAGCAATGAACCCCCTAGCCCGATCCTTTGCTCTTTGCCGGTTTTTAATCCTCATGTATCTCCTTGAATCCTGCGCAGGCAATCGGGGGATGACAGGTTTCCACAGTTTTGATGGGAGCTGCATGATTCCTCTGCTTTTCTTCTCGAAAGACTTGGATCCCTTGCAGCCTGTCAAGTTGCAATCTATTTAATCCATGTCAATTTATGTTGTGCTGCACCACGACGGCTTGTTTTGATCATAAGACCAGGTTTATCCTTGCGTGAAATGAGCTCAAACTTTAGAAAAGACGGGGAGGAAAGCAGATGATCGCTTTCGAAAAAGCAAGTGGGAAGACGGCTGCAGGGAGGATTTCAAACAATTGGGAACTGTCCAGCAAGTGAGGACTTCCCGAGAACTTGGGGTGGAGACGGGTGCTTCTTTCAGAAGAATGAAGGTGGTTTGATAAGACAGGTGGTGGCTAGATGCTCATAGGGTTAGTAGTCAGACTCCTCCTCTCATTGAGGGGCAGTTAATAAGTAGTAAACCCTAAACACCTTTCCTGTAATATTTCAAAGATCACAAAATTTGCAAAGAGGGGTGAAGCACCAGACTACTTAAAGAATAAAACACAGTAGCTTTGTTTAGAAGAGAAACGACTGTCCATAGAAAGAAAATGAAAGAGAATTAGTCTTAACACTGTTCTGCTCTGTGTTCATTCTGTTTGTTGTGGAGGCAAGCTGGGAGGAAGTATTCTCCCAGGAGAAGGAAGTCTCCAAAGAGCCAACTAGGACCCTGGTGGAGATGAACTGTTCCTAAGCTAACTATGCTACATCCACATCTTCTCTGATAACCCCTATAGGACAGTAATCATATGTTTCTGAATCATGCACACTACAGATCTTGCATATTCTAACATATTCTCCCAGGGAGACGCATAATTAGGACAACAGGCACCCCAAGAACCTTTTACCTTACCTTGGTTTAATTTCATCAACACCCAGCCTCACTTTCTCTAACCCATTTACCCTAATTAAAGCATACTTAGTGCTATTCACCAAACCTGATAGTTTTTCAGATCTAGTACTCAGAGGGTCATGAAACACTATTTATACCAATAGTTCCCCCTCAATAAACCTATCAAGCTACTCCCAGCTCATTGTGCACCTCCAGAAAACCCATCAAGTGATTGTTTCATGGGGGTCGAAATGCGTTTGGTCTATTCTATCATGTGCAGTTAGATATGTGTTCTTTTTACTTTGTTTTTAATATATTATTGGTGCACTTTGTCTAATAAATATTTGTCATGACTTTTCAATATTGTTTTGCAGCTCAACTTTTTGGGTTCCTGACTTCTGTTCAGGTTGGGTTTCTGTTCCCTTTTGGGTTTTGCATTATAATTGACCATCCATACACCAAAGTTGCCAACATACGCTGGATCATGGAGAAAGCTAGGGAGTACCAGAAGAACGTCTACTTCTGCTTCATTGACTATGCTAAAGCCTTTGATTGTGTGGAGCACAACAAATTGTGGCAAGTTCTTAAAGAGATGGGAATACCAGAGCATCTTATTTGTCTCTTGAGAAATTTATATGCAGGTCAAGAAGCAACAGTGAGAACTGAACATGGAATCACTGACTGGTTCAAAATTGAGAAAGGAGTTCGGCAAGGCTGTATACTGTCGCCTTGCCTATTTAACTTGTATGCAGAGCACATCATGAGAAATGCGGGATTAGAGGAGTCACAAATTGGGATCAAGATTGCAGGGAGAAATATCAACAACCTCAGATATGCAGATGATACCACTCTAATGGCAGAAAGTGAAGAGGAACTAAAGAGCCTGTTGATGCGGGTGAAGGAGGAGAGTGCAAAAGTTGGCTTGAAACTCAACATCAAGAAAACAAAGATCATGGCATCCGGCCCTCTCAATTCCTGGCAAATAGAAGGGGAAGAAATGGAGATAGTGACAGATTTTATTTTCCTGGGCTCCAAGATCACTGCAGATGGGGACTGCAGCAAAGAAATTAAAAGACGCTTGCTCCTGGGGAGGAAAGCTATGGCAAATCTAGAGAGCATCCTAAAAAGCAGAGACATCACCCTGCCAACAAAAGTGCGTTTAGTCAAGGCTATGGTCTTCCCAGTTGCAATGTATGGCTGCGAAAGTTGGACCATAAGGAAGGCCGAGCGTCAAAGAATTGAGGCTTTTGAACTCTGGTGCTGGAGAAGACTCTTGCGAGTCCCTTGGACTGCAAGGCGAACAAACCGGTCAGTCCTAGAGGAGATCAGCCCTGACTGCTCTTTAGAAGGCCAGATCCTGAAGATGAAACTCAAATATTTTGGCCACCTCATGAGAAGGAAGGACTCCCTGGAGAAGAGCCTAATGCTGGGAGCGATCGAGGGCAAAAGAAGAAGGGGACGACAGAGAATGAGGTGGCTGGATGGAGTCACTGAAGCAGTAGGTGCAAACTTAAATGGACTCTGGGGAATGGTAGAGGACAGGAAGGCCTGGAGGATCATTGTCCATGGGGTCGCGATGGGTCGGACACGACTTCGCACATAACAACAACACCAAAGTCAGTATTGTCTACTAAGAATGGTAGAAGTTCTCCAGGATTTCGGAGGTCCTACACATCACCTGCTGCTCGATCCTTTTAATACCTTGAGATACTGGGTATTGAACCTGGTACCTTCTATATGCCAAGCAGATGCACTACCACTGAGCCACGGCCCCTACAGCTAAGCTGGCACTACGATCTACTTGTCTGAATACAATGAAATCTGCAAATCTCTCACTGCTTGGTGATGTACAACTAGAGACAAGACATCTTCTTTGATGATCTCTCATCTTTGGAACATGGTCAACCCTTTCATTTAGGTACTAGGCTAAAACACATCTTCTTAATGAGGTTCTTAATTGGGGGCTTTAGCTTATTTTTGATGCTCCAATTCTGTTTTATGGATAATTCTTAGGATGCTTCTAGCCCTGGGCTTTTTTTTTTTTTTACTATCGTGGTTTTTTAATTTAAACTGCCTTGAGCAGGACTCTGAAGAGGCAGCACAGAAATAGTCTAATAAAGAATTTTTACAAAATGAATACATCTTCTCGAGCTTAACGTCAGAACATGGAAGGAAAAGGTCACCCTGCTCTTAGGGGGTCCTTAGAGAAGAAGGCCCTGAAGCTTGGAGCTGATCCTGCGTTGAGCAGGGGGTTGGACTAGATGGCCTGTATGGCCCCTTCCAACTCTATGATTCTATGATTCTATGATTCTAGGATTCTATCCCAAAAGTTTGGAGCCTCTAACTCACCCCACCCTCCCCAGGCCACAGACAGAAACAGGAAAATTGCCATTGACTTTAATGGCTGAAACTATTCGGAGAGCTCTGAAACTATTCAAATGGCCCCGCATCCAAAACAGCTGTTTTGGGTGGGTTTTAAATGGTCTGAATCAGGTTCCCCTGAACTCAAACAGTCCAATTTTAAGGGGGAGGTGAACATGTCTAGTCTCTCTATGGAGATGTTTTGATGGGTTTTATTATTTAATGGCTTTATATACCATCCATCACCAACATCTCTGGAGGGAGGGGGGTAAACATAATTAAAATACATCCAATTAAAAGACTGGACATCCAAATCTAACTCCTAACAGCCACGGACATAATTTCACCCAGTTGGTTGATGGAGCAATTGCATTTTGACTCATTCTAAACCCCAATTTGTTGTTTGTTAAATAAATATTCTTGGCATCATCAGCTTCTAGTTAGCCTCTGCAGGTCCACCCCCAATCAGCTACTAGGAGGTGGGGCCATAGGGTTGCCAGTTCCAGGTTGAGGATCTCCTTGAGGTTTGGGGATGGAACCAATTTAGGAAAGGGACCTCAGTGGGGTACAAGGTCAGAGAGTTCACCCTCCAATGTAGTCTGGAGATGAGCCCACCTGGAAGTGGGCATCCCTACTTCTCCAAAATTTAAATTCTGGAGGGAAAAAAATCAATAAGAAACATCAAATAACTCCTATAGTATAAATCTAGAGCAGAAAACCGCCCAACACTGCAAATTGCAGCTTAGAAGGCAACCTCTGAGTTTGGCAACAGCAAAGTTTTCCTATAAAAGCGGAATGGAAAGGAGGGGAAAGTGAATTCAGTCATTTCAACTGAGTAAAATTTGCCATTGACCCTCTATCCTGTGCAAATCAACGTAAAACGATGACACTTAAATGTATCCCCTGTGGCCTTAATTATTCAGTCTTGAGTGGAAACAATAAATAGCTACCGAAAACGATCTATGCTGCAGATTTAAACTGTAGTTGTTAACGGTAGATTAAACAGTCCTCCCTTCTTTGCTATTTTGTGAAGGAGTGAAAAAAGGAAAGGAAACAAAGTATTTGCAACAAAGAATAATCCCCAGGATTCTTTGGAGAAAGCCATGAGGGTCAACAGAACGAAGCGCATGTTTGGTGAAGACTTCGGCAAGTCCTCGAATATTTCAAAAACTGGAATAGGGGAGGGAGTGTCAATTCATGGGAAAGCCTCTGCTTTCCATAGTGCAAAAGGTCCCAGCTAAAATCTCATATATCTCACTTAACAGGATCAGGAAGGAGGTAATGGAGGTAAAGACCCTGGAGAGCTGCTTCCTGTCTGAGTAGACAATACCGGCATTGAAGGACCAATGGTCTGACTCAGTAGAAGGAAGCTTCATTTGCATGTGACACATTTCACCTGGAAGAAAGTAAGATCTGAACCCAAAGAAAGCAGAGAAGTACACAAAAAGAAACTCTTTCTCAGTTTGCAATTTGGGTTAGCAACACTTAGCCCCCCCCCCCAAAAAAAAGAATTAGGGGGAGCAATAGGATTTTTAGTTCTTTCTCCTGGTAAGTCCCTCAATTCTGCACTCCCCCACATGCAGCCAGCTGGGTGATCTTGGGCTTGCCATGGCGCTGATAAAGCTGTTCTGACCGAGCAGAAATATCAGGGCTCTCTCAGCCTCACCCACCCCACAGGGTGTCTGTTGTGGGGAGAGGAAAGGGAAGGCGAATGTAAGCCACTTTGAGACTCCTTAGGGTAGAGAAAAGCGGCATGTAAGAACCAACTCTTCTTCTTCTTCTTCTTCTTCTTCTTCTTCTTCTTCTTCATTTGGAACATGAGGCCTCTGGAAGTATACCATACCTAGGAACTGTCTTTCCCCAAACCCCTCCCTCCCCTGCCTTCACCCTGCAAGATCTGTTACGTTGCGAATTCAACCGCATATGAAGATGGACCTACTAGGGGGAATTGGAGGAGATATATCATTAGTATATTCAGATTAGGAACTTCCTGGTATTCTCCAAACAATCTCCTCCTGTGTCCTGATTGGCTCAATTGGAGACTTCCTGTCCTTTGACCACACTTCCTCCTTGATTCCAGAATAACATTTAGTCAGTTACACTGTTAGGACTCTCCCCCTCTTCTCCTTCTTTTGATCCAGAGTGGGGTACAAATTAAGAGCGGCGGCCTCTAATCTGGAGAACCAGGTTCGATTCTCCACTCCTCTACATGAAACCAGCTGGGTGACCTTGGGTCAGTCACAGTTCTCTCCCCGCTCTCTCAGCTCACCTACCTCGCAGGGTGTCTCCTGTGGAGAGCGGAAGGCAAGGCAAGTGTAAACTGCTTTGAGACCCCTTAAGGTAATGAAAAACAGGACGCAAAAGCCAACTCTTCCCTTAATTGTTTTCTCAATAAAGCTATTTATTACTTAAGCAGCTGTTGCTCTGCTCCATTGCATATTTCAGCTCTGCGGACATCCCCCAGATCTCCAAGAGTTTTCCCACCTGGAGCTTACCACCCTTTATTCTCATCTCATCCTGCTGTATTCAGAGACCGATATCAGTTCCTTCTATGCCACTTAATGGAGATAACTAAATCCAAGCCAACCCCATAATGGGATGTCTTTGTCAGTCTGTACGGCACGAGACAGAGTTTCAGGAGCTGGATTTTATCTGTATTGAGATGCCATTGTATATCATTATGTACTAAAGCAGTTCGGTCCTTGGGAGAGCTGTTCTCCTTCCCTTCCCTTTTGTTCCCTTCCCCTCTCTTTTGACATAACAGGCAAAAGAGCGACATTCTTCCCGTGTTACTCGTAAGTGAAAGAGACAGTAACCGGTTTCCCCGAGAGGAGCACGTCGGGCGAAATTAACCTTCCAACAGGCCCGTCTCTCTGCCTGTCTCTTCAACGCATGTTGTCACTCAAATGAGCATGTCCAATCAAGAATGAAGGGGGGGAATACGTTTCCTCTGCCAAACTGGCCTCCTTAGCAGGAAACACAATGGAAACAACAGCGGGCTTTCATACTGATGTGCTTCCATGGCAATATATTTGGCTTGTGCCAGCTTGGTGTAGTGGTTAGGTGTGCGGACTTCTAATCTGGAGAGCCGGGTTTGATTCTGCACTTCCCCACATGCAACCAGCTGAGTGACCTTGGGCTTCGGGTAGAGAAAAGTGGCATATAAGAACCAACTCTTTTTCTTCAATAATTTCAAGGCTCTCTCAGCCTCACCCACCTCACAGGGTGTTTGTTGTAGGGAGAGGAAAGGGAAGGTGAATATAAGCTGCTTTGAGACTCCTTCAGGTAGAGAAAAGCGGCAGATAAGAACCAGCTGTTCTTCTTCTTGTTTGTGGTGGATGATGCAGGAGAAGGAGGTAGAGGACCAAGCCCAGAATGGCCACGATCCCTGAGAACAACATCTCCTGCAAGGGGAGGTGGGGTCCAACCTTTGAGACACTGAGCTGGCTCAGCAGCAGGCCATAGTTCTGGACTGTTGCTTTGACACATGAATAACTGCTCTTTACAAGCTCAAGTTTTAAACCTGGCTAAGGAGGCAAATAACCAACCTGTCTGTTTTCTGTCTTAATCAGGACTCAGATGGGAGACCACCAAGGAAAGCCGGGGTGGCTGTGCAGAGGCTGGCAGTGGCAAACCACCTCTGCTCAACTGTTGCTTTGAAAACCACAGGAGAGGTCACCAGAAGTTGTAGAATCATAGAACTGGAGGAGACCTCCAGGGTCATCTAGTCCACGGGTAGTCAACCTGTGGTCTTCCAGATGTCCCTGGCCTACAATTCCCATGAGCCCCTGCCAGCATTTGCTGGCAGGGGCTCATAGGAATTGTAGACCAGGGACATCTGAAGGACCACAGGTTGACTACCCCTGATCTAGTCCAACCCCCTGCAGAATGCAGGAAATTCACAACTATCTGCTCACCATAGTGATGCCAATTCCATGCCCAGATGATGTCCCCATCTCGCCCCCCCCAAAAAACAGTACCTATCTATCTATACCCATCACGAGCCGCAAGGGAATGGCGGGGAATAATAATAATAATAATAATAATAATAATAATAATAATAATAATAGTCTGGTTGTAACTTGACAGTGCTTGATTATTATTACTATTCTTGATTCCTCCTCCTCTTATTACTAGTAATTGTAAGAAGCTCAACGTATCTAATCTTATCTCCTCCTAAATGAGTCAATTGGAGACTTCCTGCTTATTTCCTACCTGCTTTCCCTCCCAAAGAACATTTGGTCAGTTAGACTGCTAGGACTATCTCTTTCCACCATTTCTCTGCAAAGTTATTTCTCTTCTCAATAAAGTTATTTATCTTTGCCTGCATAAGCAATGTTTTTTTTTTAAGTCCAATAAATCAACCGTGAAGGGATGCCCTTATACGTGGCTGTGGGTACATGCTGTCAGGTTGCTTACAACAGATAGTGACCCTGCGAATGAATGCTCTCCAAAACATCCTATCCTTACCCACCTTGCAAACTGAGGGCCAGAGCTTCCTTAATGGAGTCAATCTATCTCACACTGGATCTTCCTCATTCCCTGCTGCCTTTTCTGGGCATTACTGTCTTTTCCTCATGAGAAGGAAGGACTCCCTGGAGAAGAGCCTAATGCTGGGAGCGATCGAGGGCAAAAGAAGAAGGGGACGACAGAGAATGAGGTGGCTGGATGGAGTCACTGAAGCAGTCCGTGCAAACTTAAATGGATTCCGGGGAATGGGAGAGGACAGGAAGGCCTGGAGGATCATTGTCCATGGGGTCGCGATGGGTCGGACACGACTTTGCACATAACAACAACAACAACAACAACTGTCTTTTCCAGATGGTCATATCTTCTCATGATGCCACTCTACTCAAACTAAATTCACATGGACTACCATCACTTGGATTACCATCTCAGGCTTTTGTGAAACTCCCTGACTGGGTGGGAGTTAATTCATTTTAATATATTTTCAATTAAAAAAATTATCAGGTGTCATGACCACATATAGATTAGATGTGTAGTTAGAATAGTTAGATAAGGAACTTCCTGGTATGTTTTTTTTCCAAATCATCTCTTCCTAATTGAGTCAATCGGAGACTTCCTGCTTATTTGAGTAAACTTCCTACCTGCTTTCCCTCCTTCCCTACCTGTTTTCCCACTGGGCTCAGAACGCGAATGGCCTTAGAAGTCGAAAACCAAAACCTTGAACCGGATCTGGAATTCAGATGCTCTGTCGGTGCTCTGTAGAAGCAGCAAGTGGACCTTAGGACTCAACCGTGGGCCTCCTGAGTACTCACTGAGGATCTCTGATCTATAGAATTGCATATGTTTGAAGCCCTGGAAGGGTGGAATGAACCTGTCATTCTAATGACACACCTTGGATTATCCACACCGCTTTGTTGTCATCAGACATTTTCATCTTCAAAGTATTTATTCTTACCCTCCCATTTTACTTATTTTTTTTACTCTCTCCACTCACTCCTCTGCCTTAATTCCGTATCGTTTCCTTTCCCGGAAGCATTTCTCCGCTCCCAAGATGAGAGCACCCTCAAGAGCCGTGCCTAATGCACTCGAACAGTTAGACTAGCCTAGAGCCCCGCAACATGAATTCATTATGGCCCAATCACTATGGATACACAGCGCCTTTTCGATCCAGGGTCTTATGTGCCAAAATCTGAATTTTCGCTCCCCCTCCAATATACCCTCCAGAAAACCGGGTTCATAAAATTTGATTATTTGATTAGTGCTGCCTAATTTGAAATAAAGAAGATAATGAAATCCTAGAAGGCTGAGAGGGCAACATTCACGCTCTTTGGCGCGAGCGCATTGAAAGCTTGACTGGGGGAGGGGAGGGGCGGTATGTTCTTCGTGCTGTTGAGCATTTCCATTGGAATACACGCTTATCACTACGATGTGGGACTGGGTGGCTTAGATTCATGGCCTGACCCACTTTCAGCCTGTCTTCGATTTGGAGAGCACCGTGGCGAAGTAGGAAAAACGATACTCGCACATTTTCTGCAGCGCTAGACAAAAAAAATAAACTAAAATGCATGCTGCCCTTTAATTTCTGCTAGCATAACATGTACTGTTAAAATGTACAGCAGGCATTTTTGCAGCTCCAATATCCTCCTGATATGGAGAGAAAGGAAAGGCCAAAATGATACCCAGCTTGCTTCAAGCGAAGCCCAAGGAAAAAGATGATGCACGGCTGGCGGATCCCGTTTGCCCGTTCAAAAAGGAAATCGACTGCACGTTCCCCTGGGTTAGGAAAGTATCCAACATGCATCAGAAATGAAAGGCCAAAACTTAGATCGTGCAATGATATACAACATGCCAAGCAAACGTTTGCTTCGGTCATTCCCCTGCTATTGTCATTCTCCCACTATTGTCATTCGGCATCTGCGGTCATTCCACTTTCAAATATAGGGCTGATTCTACACTGAGGGCCATTCTGCACAACTTAAATGTAGCTGAAGTCTTACCTTATGTAAACACCACTAATTTAACATTCCGCATGACGTTGCAAACAAAACTCCCGCCAAACTCCAGCAACAATTGGAATTTTATAGTGTTTGGGGGGAAATCCAGAAAAGTGGATTCCCCCTGAAAAAAACATTACACTTCTGAGAACAAGCCACAACACATGAGCAGAAGACATGTGCATTCTCAAAATAGTGGTAGAAAGAATGTCCCTCCCTTGCTCTCGCCCCCGAGCTTCCAGAGATGCAATCGCCATTTCCCCCCCTTAAACCAGTGAAAGCAATGAATAAATGAGGCTTCTCTGGCTGAAGTCCCTCCACAGAAGTGCTTAACAGTCAAACAAAGTTCCCTTCTGCAATTGTCTTTAAAGTTTCCGAGCACAATACAGCCCCCTGTTTGACACTGCCCGTAATTTTGGCCACAAATGACGCCCATCGGGGGGGGGGAGGGATTTTTTTTTACTTGAAGAGCATGTAAACGATTAAGCGCCAGCTCCTACGCTAGCAAAAAAAGTCTTTCTGAGACAATGAATGAACAAATATTCATTGCTGCTGGTGTTTTGGGGTTTTTAAAAAACAGCTTTTAAAGGGAAAGCGGCTTTTCAGGAGCACGAACACAACAGTTAATTGGCTGTTCTGTTTGATTGATGGCCAGGGGCGGGAAAAAGCATGGAAAAATATCGCCTCCTTTGTTGCAATGCCGGTGAGACTGGAAACCTGTGGGGAATGAATAGACCGCTACTGGGAGTTCCAATTTCCGCTAGAATTGAAGATGTGCGGAATGACAAAACTCCACTATTAAATATAGTGCTTCTGCATACTGCAAACATTTAGCAACATTGGTCATTTTGCGGAATGAAGAACCAGCCAGCTTACATTAAAGATTTTCTCTTCCTTGGCTCCATCATCAACCGAAAGGGAGAATGCAACTAAGACATGAGAAGGAGCCTGAGACCAGGAAGGGCAGCTGTGAAAAGATATTTCGGTGTAAGAATAGACCAACTGGCCACCAAGATCAAGATAATTCATGCCGCAACGTTTAGGACAAAAAGAAGAAGAGCTGTTTTTTTTTGTACCCTGCTTTTCACTACCCTAAGGAGTTTCGAAGTGGCTTACAGTCCTGCTCTTCCTGCCCCTACAACGGACACCCTGTGAAGTAGGTGGGACTGAGAGAGCCCTGAGAGAATTGTGACTGGTCCAAGGTCACCCGGCTAGCTTCATGTGGAGGAGAGGGGAATCAAACCCAGTTCTCCAGATTAGAGATCACCCACTGCTCTTAACTACTACACCAAACTGGCATCCAAGTTTCCTGGGTAAGTCAGACAGATGCTTCTAAGAAATTCCCAGATCTCTCACTTCTTAGCCTGGATGCTTCCTTTAGCCATCATGGCTAGCAGGAGACCTCATTTCTTCCATGAGCCCTCTCTTTTTCATTTTTAGTGCCATCTAAGCCAGCATTCCTCCTCGATATTTTTAAAGTATATAAGTTCCCTCAAGTCACAACTGACTCATGGCAACCCCAGCAAGCAGCTTTCGGGGAAAATGACAAGCAAAATTGGTTGGCCATGGCCTTCCTCTGCAGAGCCTTCCTTGCTGGTCTGCCTTCCAAATACTATCTCTGCTTAGCTTACAGTGTAATAAGGGACTTAGTAATACAACAACAGCATTTAATTATAGCTTATAAAAGTACAATATAAGGAGGGAAAGTGCAAAAGGATCCACCTCTATAGAAAACAAAGGCAAATATCATGCTTTAGAGTAAGACATAATACATTCACGATTTCTCATGACAAGATATAAAAACTTTGCAACTCAGGGTTCTGGGATGTCAAAAGAAACTGAATCTTACATTCAAGGACTTAGTAATAAGCGAAGGGGCTTTTCAAGGCAAGGGAAAAGCCGAGGGGGTTTGCCACTGTCTTCCTCTTCAGAGCCTTCCTTGGTGGTCTCCCATTCAAGCCCAGGCTCTGCTTCTAAGATCGGTCAAGATTAAGCTATACCACACTGCCTTCCCTCCCCCAACAGCAATTTTATTTATGGAAGATGTTTATATTCCTGTCTTTGTGCTTCGTATTAAAAGCCAAGGAAGGTGGATTCCAGTGAATTAATGTGCATTTTTATCACTGTCAGAAACAAACACCCGCTCTTCAGAATGCATAATCACCAAGACGACTTTTTGGGTCGGCTGTTTTAAAAATGCATGCAAATGGTATGTTTTGACAAAGCAAGCAATGGATTGCAAATTCATAAATCAACCATTTTATGTTCCATTCCCCAGGGGGATTCTCCCCTCCCCCCCCACCCGTGCAACGGAAGGGGATTCAGTAGCGTGATTCAAATTTGAATGAACTGCCCACAAATTATACGATTTTTAGATAGATGATTTATTCTCAAAATGCTACCGACTGAGCTTGGATTTTTCATTCTGGATATTACACTGAATGAATTTACAGTCCTCCATTGACGGATTGATTCAATTGACTTTTTAGAAGTATTATTTTTTATTGTTTCTGGGATTTACGGTGGACGAAAGCGTTTTCTGTTGCCCTGAATAGGTATATGATCAATCGGCACCAATGAAAACGAAATATCAGCTTCCAAAATCTCAGCTCTTACCAAAGAGAAAGGTAGCCTGGAACAACCAGCATGCCATGAACCAATACTTGGGGTCTCAACTTCTGGGTGGTGGCCGGAGGTCTCCTGCAATTCCTATCCAGACAACGGAGAGTCAGAGACCAATTCAGCGGGAGAAAATGGCCCCTGTGTAAGGTGGATTGTATGCCGCTAGACCCCATTAAAGCCTTCCCCTCTTCAAACTCCACTTTCTTTAGGCTCGGATAATGGACAAAAAGATGATGGATGGATGGATGGATGGATGGATGGATGGATGGATGGATGGATGGATGGATGGATGGATGGATAGACGGACAGACAGACAGACAGATAGATAGGACACTGTTTTCTAAGGTTTGAAATGTTTTAATATTTTCTGCCTGGGAGATCCTGAACTGGGTGGAAAGGCAGCACAGAAATCTTTTGAATAACTAAGACAAATCTTGAATGTTGGGATATTTGTGTCTGATTTTCCCCCCACAGGCAGCTTATAACAACCCCATATTTTCATGGAGAGCCAGCATGGTGTACTAGTTAAGAGCCAAGGCTTCTAATCTGGTGAGCCAGGTTTGATTCCACACTTCCTCCCCGTGCAGCCAGCTGGGTGACCTTGAGCTAGAGCTCTTTTTCAAGATCAGTTCTCTTTGAGCTCACTCACTCAGCGCGTCTGTTGTGGGGAGAGGAAGGTAAGGTAATAGTGAACCCCTTTGAGACTCCTTCAGGTAGTCAAAAGCAGGGTATAATTTATTTTTTTTATGTATGTATGTACTTATTTAATTCATAGCCTGCCACTCCCAGCAACTGGCTCATGGAGGGTAACAAGACCACACAATAAAATCCAGTAAAAACAGGATAAAATTATGCACCCCAGCGGCAAAAACGAATCATCCACCCCCTGCTCACCAGACCTACAACACATGCCTAGAGATGTAGATGGTGGGAGTTCTGGCCATTCCAGGTGTGGGCAGCTAGCTCTTCAATCACTTTGGCCTCAACCAAAGACTTGGTAGAAGAACTCCATGATGCTGGCCCTGCGGGGCTGAGAAAGCTTCAGTAGGGCCCTCATCTCTCCCTGGAGCTTGTTCCACCAGGGCGGGGCCAGGACCGGAAAGGCCCTGACCCTGTTCGAAGCCAGGTGCACCTCTCATGGCTCTCCAACTCTTCTTCTTCATGGCAGGAGTGGTATAGAGTTGTTTTGCGTAGCAACCCTGGACTTCTTTGGTGGTCTCCCACTTATGTTCTCCCCAGGGCCAACCCTGCTTAGCTTCCAAGATCTGACAAGAGTGGGAACCCATTGGCCAAGACATTTGGCCCATCACTCCTTTGCAATCTGAAGTGCCCGTCAGGGTCCTGACCGTGAGGATAAAAAAAGGAACTGCCATATAGATTGATGTGAGAAAGCTTCCCCCTTCCCTCCGCCCACAGTCCAAAGTCCGAAAATAATTGATCTCATGTACTAATCATTTTCAAGGTCAGGCAGAGGAGTCCCTGTTCTTGCACACGGGATGGGATCCGTCAGTTTAATCAGCACAAGCGCCAAGAGGGCTGTCAGTGCTCTGCCATGCGCTGCCACTGAGCACTTCCTCATTAAGTTTGCTGGCCTGCTTGGTTCCCAAGACTTTTAGTGCCGCATGATGCCCTTCATAAATGTCAAGAAGAATTATGGAGATGCTATTGCATTCCAGGGACCGTACTCCTGCCCCCCCCAAACATGCCCACGCCCACACATGCATAATAAGAAATGCCAAGAATGGTTTGCTTCCCATCCAGGCGGAGGTGTGCTCACCTGGCAAAGGTTTTGTTTCTGATGGCAAAGGGATGTAGTTTTGGCTCACCCTTTTTTTTTTTGTCTCCACACATTGGAATAATATTGTGAAGATCCGCTTGGGTGGGATGAAACATGTTCAAATGACTATGAGATTGGAGTAGATTCAAGTGGATGGCCTGAAATAGCACAACAAAATTTGAGTCCAATGACACCTTGAGGACCGACAAAGATTTATTCAAGGCGTGAGCTTTCGTGGGCATGCCTACTTCCTCAAGCAATGGAACGGGGATCATAAGAGTATAGTTATAAGGAAAAAGTAAATTAGTAGCAAATTAGTAAATGGCATCACAGCATCCAATATATACAGTATGATCATTCTTTGCTAGAAGAGCAAATCAGTCCTTTGGGTTCAATTGTCGTTCACCAAAAACATTGGGGCAATAAAAATGTTAAGGTTAGTGATTAACGGCAGACACTTTCTCAGTTGTGAAAAGAAGTAATTAAAAGAGACAAATTAAATTAAAATGAGATCAGAGGGTGGCTTTGAAGCCTGTTTCCTGGAATGTTTTGTTGGCAGAATTCAAATCTGCCAAGTGGGGCGAAGGACCAGGCTGCTTAAAAGAATAAAATAGTTTTATTATGAAGAGAAAAACTGTGGATTGAAAGAGAAGAAAAGAGAGACCTTACTGTCTAGTTGTCTTCAGTCATTCTTCTGTTGTGGAGGCAAGCAGGAAGGAAGTGTGCTCAATGGACCAGGAAAACTCCCATTGAACCAATCAGAACACTGGAAATGATCATCTGAAAACTATCAGGAAGTTCCTGATCTAACTATGCTAAATTCACATGTCCTCCAATGCTCCCCTACACTGCATTCTCCACATTCTGCTCAATCATGCACACAGTAAACCTTTCTCTGTCTGGATCAAAACATTCAGAGTCCTCTGGCTGGCCATGGAAAGGAGAAGGCATTTTTTCTAATGGCAGAGACTTGGTCTGCTATGGATTTTCTGAGATTAGGAAGTTTGGCATGAAAATGATGTTAAATATTACATTCATTTCTATTTCATCAAAGAGGGACCTACAGGATCTTTTGAACAGCCATCTATTTGTTTTCTTTTCAAAAAAGATTTGCCTCTTTTCAAAATAAGCCTCAGGCAGTCAACAATCATGTCAATAAACCCTAAAATAATGTAACCTGAAAATGAAGAAAAGAAAATAGAATAGCTCAATTTTAGTACTCTTGCTTCTTGTAACATCATGCTGAAGTCAGAATAAGCAGCTGAAATGAACTCCCATGGTCCAGGGCTGATTTTGTACTTACTTTGTTTATTACATTGTGTATCCTGCTGAATTCAGATCGATTTGAATTCCAGTATTCCTCTATTCCCCTCCCCCCCATTGAAACAGAAAAGTGTTCTGTACTTTTTGGGGGAAGTTCAGAAGTGGGGAGCCAATTGCAGCAGGAGCCTCTTTCTTTCTTTTCTTGAAGTTGGGGGAGAGGATTGCAGACAGCAGAGGAGGGGGAATAAATCCAGGAGGCAAATCTCTGCTGAGAGAAGTTAGGTCTTTCCCTTTAAGGGAAACCTTGCAGCCTGGGAAAGAGGAAGCCTTTGAACTGATGCCCTGGCCAATCAGGGCTTTTCTACAGTGTTGGAGGCTTGAGGCAGCTAGTTAGTTCGGGACAAGCAGAGAGCTGCACCCTCACTCATGCTGATTTTTCAAATATTGAGGGTTATATCCACTCCAGGATATTGCAGGGGAAAGGGTAGGGTCACTCCGGATCAATCATGCTTGCTGCAGAGGGAAAATTTAAATTACCCAAAATCAAAATGGAAAGCACATTCAGTATAGAGAACAGGGACTGAATCGACCTGGGATTGGAATAAAAGCTCCATGCAGATTCAGCCACAGATCCAACAGTTCCCCAGGTTCCTTTTTCACCCATAATTACCATCCAAATATCCTACTGTTAACCACCTTGCTCATGCCTTGCAAACAAATGATTTCAGCTTCCTTGATCGAGTCAATCCACCTCAAGTTGGGTCTTCTACTCCGACATGTGAGACTCAGCGAATGCTGTTTTTTTTTATTATTATTATTCAGCAGAGTCTTAGTCCATCCCTAACTTCAGAATGTCACTCCCAACAAGTTTGAGCCAACTGCTGCAGGTTAATGGGTCTGCGGTTGAGGCCAGGCAAGTAAGATCATGGGTCCTTCCCCAGGCTGACACTGGAACAGCTAGCTAACCCTCATACCCCTGAGGAAAGGTTGGATTGGGACCGGGGGGAGGGGGAGTTTTACCGCTGCCAGAATGTGTGGTTGTAAGGGAGGGCTTTAATGGGCTTTTACTGGGCCTAATATTGTCATCCAGTAGGAGCTGCTTGCGGTAGTGGTGGGCTATATATTCAAGAATAGGTAGACGGACGGACGGACGGATGGACGGTAGATAAAATTGCCTGTGATGCAAAATGCATTTAGAAAAATGCATTTGTTTCATTTGACTAAACAGAAGGGCTTCAGCCCATGCTAAAATTCAAATGTGCAGCAGCACCCTGCCCTATTTAGATATATTATGGAATCCCAAATTCAATAAAATGTTGCTGCAACACATATAAAACCGCCATTAAATAATAAAAGCCAGGGGAGTAGAAACGTGAAGCTTCTTGTGTAGTGTCATTAACTTGGTTTTACTGATCATCTTAGACAGTTTGATGACACCCATAATGTATATTATATTATTGTGTTATATATTTAATCACCCTCCACTGGCACAAGGGACAAAGGGAAATATATGAACCAGGGAATGAAAATGCTCTGGAAGGCTAGATTATTCATGTCTTAACTATTTTGGGTTGGGGTTGGGGAAGGTTCAGTTTATACGTGAAATATTGTTTTGATTGCATGGGTTTGAGAGCATGCATTCCAAGGAAACAATGTGAAGGAATGTATAAATCCGGATAACGTACGGCTATAGAATTCTCTTTTCCTGACTCATCATTTCCTCTCTGTTGCTTTGCATGGTCTTTGCTTCCCTGCTGGTGTACGGCGGCGTTTTCATCCTCTGTCAGATTTTCATGAAGTTCTATTTTTGCTGTGATGGAAGCCGTTCCAAACACATATTCCCCATCTCCTGAGAACAGACTCATGCGAAGATGAAAAGGCCCTCCAGACTGAAGCTGGGGGGAGGGAGGGGGTTGTTTATTTAAATCTTTCTGCTCCAAGGCCCCATCACATTGTTGAACTGAATCAGCTCGCAAAAGAGGGTAGGTACAACATTCCACACAACTGGTGGGATTAAAGCAATAAACAATGAAGAGGAATAATGAAAGGATTCAGGATTGGCATTCTCCACCAGAAACCCTGGGGTTTCTTGATGGCCCTGGAAGGGTTTCCTGAATGGGTGGGTGCTAATTATGAATGCACTTTTAAAGTTTGTTAAACATTTATTGGGTGACTAGCTTCAAAGCCCGTTCCTAAGAACGGGCCTTGAAAGGATCCCCTCCCCTGGCCTCCAGCCAGGCAGCTTAAAGTGGCTTTGGGCCGCAGCTCGCAGCTGGATGAAGTGGGGCAGGAGGGGGCTGGCCAGCTCATTAGCAGGCCTTGGACAGAGCTCCTTAGCAGGCGGTCAGCAGGCCGGGAGGCCCTCGCTAGCAGACCCAGCCTACCAGGCCAAGAGGCCCTCATTAGCAGGCCAAGAAGCCCTTGTTAACAGGCCCTGCTTAGCAGGCCACGAGGCCCTCATTAGCAGGCCTCCACCACGACACTTTTCCCAGGGCCCTCTCCCCTTACCTGCTGCTGTCTCCAGGCACAGAGGTGCGTGTGAGAGCAAAGAGGCTAGAGTCCAGGGACAGAGGGTGGGAGCTGCAGGGGCAGCTTTGCTGGCTGCACCCTGATTGGCCCTATTCCAACTTGGACAGTCGGACTTGTTCCACCCCCCCCCCCCCAGGCTGTTTCACAAATATATAGAAGAACCATGAATAAGGATATGACCATACATGGATGGATGGATAGATGGATGGATGGATAGAGAGACAGACAGATAGACATGGTCATGTCAATCTGCCTATCCCTCCTCAAATGGCCAATGATGGGCCTGGGGTGGGTGGGAAGGGGAGGGGTCCCAGGTGGGCATGCCCACAACTCTTTTTTCCCAACTATATTCTGTACCATTGTGCCACTTCTGGGTTTTTTCGAAGCCTGAAGAATGTTTCAGGGGTTTCTCAACAGCAAAAAGAAGTTCAGAAAAGCTGATCTATATTAACATCAGATTGGCCTCCCTCCTGTATCACACCCCACCCAGGGTTCTGGCTTGTACTTTGGGGTGAAATTTTAAAATGGTTTTAATGAGATTAAATGGTATAGTCATGCACATATTTGTCTACCACCCTGAATCTGCTCTGGTGGAGATGGTGGTTTACAGATTGAAAGAAATAAAAATAAATACCCAGCCCTCCCCGGAAATTAAATTACTTTGCCAGCTATGTGTAGACATTTTCTTTGCTCACTTCATTCACCATCAGAGCTTCAGCAACAGGATAAGCAGCCCAACTGCCGGAGCTGAATGTTTGTGCAGGACAGCCTTTGACACCCTCTGCACTGAGCAGTACAGCCGGCCTGATTCCACTTAACCTTCTTTAACTAAACATGACCTTAGAGTTCTCAGCTGGGAACTGCGGGCAAATTGCACGCCTCAGCAACTAGTCGCTTGACTTTTTCGCCAGGAATGTTCTGTTTCCTTCCCCTCCTCCGTTTCCTTCTTTCTTCGCTATAAAGATTAATTTCGAAACTGTTTCCCAAACGGAGCACTGGGGACCATTAAGCACCAGCCTTTACGGACGCAATGATAAATGGCAGCGCGAGAATGGTGATTATGTCATCCAGGCTTGCGAGGAATAGTCTGCAATATGTAAGAAAACGAGGAAGGGAAGAACTATCCGTAGATATTCTCCATTTGCCACAGCTTCCACAGGAGACCTTGGTGGGGTGGCGATCAAGGGAATGATTACAGCCTCCTAATGGATCGTACAGCTATTGGAAGTTGGCTTAAGGTCCGTATTGAGGATTGAGTTCTGATCTCTCGTTCTGTACTAAGAAACATTGTTTGCCATGTAATCTTTTACCCATATGGGGGAAAGGGTTTATTTATTTGTACTGAATTAATTAAGTATGTTATATTTGTAGGCCACTGCTCCCGGACTAGCTTGAGGATGTTTAGGGCTAATCCTGCGTTGAGCAGGGGGTTGGACTAGACGGCCTGTATGGCCCCTTTCCAACTCTATGATTCTATGATTCTATGATTCTATCATGGCGGCTAACAACAATAAAACATACAGTCAAATCATACAAAATTACAATCTGTAAACCCCCAGAATCTTAACCCCCATCCCTCTCTAGTCTGCCTGGCACACCAAGTCAATCCCAAATCTTAAATCCCCCAAGGGTGATGTTAAAAATGAGAACCCCAGAGAAGGGGCAAGATCTTTTGTCAACCAAAGGCCTGGTGGAAGAGCTCCATCTTGCAGGCCCTGGTTGTTGTAACACAGGTTAAAACCACGGCTGCTATTATAACAAAACACATCTATGACAACATCTAAAATATAATGCAGCAGGTAGCTTAACAAATATCCCTAAATTCAAAGCAGCCATTAAACATTTCAAAGCAGCAGATCTTATACAAAGCAGCATATCTTAGCAAGAATTTCAAATAACTAACTTCAAAGCTGCAAGTTCCAGTTTTCTAAATCTTGAAGAGATACGATAACAATTTCGTTACTACTGCGAGTAAGGCGCTAAGACACCTTCTTTAGTGGTTTTTAGACTTTGCAGACTCTTTTGCTTGGGAACTGAGTTGATCTACAACCCCTAAAAATGCACATGTCACATTTGGAGGTCATATTTCACCCTGTAAATATCCGAGGCAGTTTATAAATGCAGGTCTGCCTTTGCATAAACTCATCCCATGGCATGTGATACTCTCCCAGGCATCTTCCAATAGATTCATGGCCCAGAGATGAGTCCAGCAGTAAATAAGCCAGAGAAGGTTACTGTGACTGCAGCACACGGCTATTAAATTTTCAATCAGCGGTGACAGGGTAGTCAGGCCCTCTGAAAGGCAAGCGAGGCATTTGTCACAATGCTTGATGCTCGGAAATAAACTTCCCCCAGAGTTTCTGCCTCTGAGACGCTGAGATCTGAATGGCAGATTAAAAGGCATTCTTTGCGGGCCGTAAAAAAGGTGAGGCGTTTTTAAAAGCATGAGGTTGGCTGGGCTGCAGGCGTCCCCTTTGCGGAAAACCTCCCTGGAAGAGAGATGTCCGGAAGAGCGGTTCGCTTCAGAGGAAGGATCCTGCTACGTCATTTTATTTGTGTCATTTATTTTTTCATTTATTTACCAGCACTTCCGGGTCAGGCTGGCTTGCGGTGGTGTACTATTATTGTTGTTGTTGTTGTTGTTGTTGTTGTTGTTGTTATTGTTGTTGTTGTTGTCGTTGTTGTTGTTGTTAGTAGTAGTAGTAGTAGTAGTAGTAGTAGTAGTAGTAGTAGTAGTAGTAGTTTGGTGCCAGTTTGGTGTAGTGGTTAGAAGTGCGGACTTCTAATCTGGCATGCCGGGTTCGATTCTGCGCTCCCCCACATGCATCCAGCTGGGTGACCTTGGGCTCGCCACGGCACTGATAAAACTGTTCTGACCGAGCAGTGATATCAGGGCTCTCTCAGCCTCCCCTCCCTCACAGGGTGTCTGTTGTGGGGAGAGGAATGGGAAGGCGATCGCAAGCCGCTTTGAGCCTCCTTCAGGTAGGAAAAAGCGGCATATAAGAACCAACTCTTCTTCTTCTTCTTCTAGTAGTAGTAGTAAAGTTTTATACCGCCATTTCCTTAGGCTCACGGTGGTTTACAAGATAAAAATTACAATAAAACCCATGGTTAAAACCATTAAAACCAGTTCACACTATCAATGTTAGGCAACAGGCGAGCACTAACTAACCCGACTAAACCCCCCAAACCATCCCACGTTAGCCAGGGGACATCAGGTTGCTAATATGGGAGTGAGGCAATCAGATCATTCAGATGAACCCAGGGAGCCCAGATCTACAATAAAAGCCCAGATTTACAATAAAACCTCGATAAAAAAATAAAAATGAAATTACAATCTATTCCTTCCCAACTCACCAGTCCACTTCCAGTGCATACCACCAACCAACCTTGAGGGAGGGCCTCTCCTGCCCTAGATGGTCGGGATGTCTGGAGGGCCTCTAGAGGAGGGACCCAGATCTTCCATAGCCTGGCCTCAGATAGTTCCGGCAGGGCCCTCAACTTTTCCGGGAGCTCATTCCACCAGACTGGGGTCAGGACCGAAAAGGACTTTCAGGAAATAACTTCTGCTAGCAGAACGGAACTGTGGGACCCAGATAATGGCATATTTATGGAAAGAAGTATAAGCCACCTTTTTGGGGAGTAGTTCAAAGTGATTAACAATAATAATAAAAAAAAGAAAAAGAAAAAAATCCCGTTAAGACCAGAATCCAATCCCAAATCCCTCCGTCGCTTAAATGCCATCAGAAGGCCTGGCAAACAGGCTAGCCCTGGAATGACTCCTGAAGATGTAAATATATAACAAGAGTTATATGTATGGAGAATTTTAAAATGTTGTACACTGCTCCAAGCCTATTTGGGAGGCACGGTTTATACATGGAAATCATCATCATCATCATCATCATCATCACCTCCTCCTCCCTGGTGCCTGATCGGGGGGAATTTGGCCCCTTCCAGCTCTACGATTCTAATTGAGCTGGAAAACAAAATGGCAGCCAACTTTTTTTTCAAACCCAAGGGCTAGCCCCTGAGCGTAAAGATAAAGAGATAATCTAAGGAGTGTTCCTTCCTCTCTATATAACTATCTCCTGGAAATTCACTTAACGGAAATTCATCCGTTAGCGGTGAGAGGGAACATTTCACAGCGACGAATATTAACGATTTCGTACTTATATATAATTGCGTATTCATTGATTTTACTTTCATTTCATTTTATTTACTTACTAAAACTGAAGGCAGATTTCTTGGTGTAAGGCAACGTGCGCAGAGAGTGAGACGCAGCCGACCAACAGCGCAACAGGACAAAATTTTAAAACAATGCAAAAGAAATGGTCAGGTGTGATCCATCATAATGCAAAAAAGAATGGAACAAAAAAAAATAGAAAGCAATGCAGTAAAGCCGTGGTAATCCATACAGTAAGCAGTGGAAGGGGCTGCAATCATGTTTCCTTTATGAAAATGACCTCCATTCCATTTTACTGCTGGCTTATTCAGTTTATGGATATGCCTGCCTGAAAGAATCTGTTTTGCAAGTCTTCTGAATTACAGAAGAGTGGGAGTGATCCTTAGGCAGACCATTTCACAGAACACAGGATAGAAACAGTAGGATAGAAGAACTTTGTTAATTTGCTCTGTGACCTATGGTCGCCAGACCCTCTGGTGGAGGTGGAAGCCCCCCACCAGGCCCTGCCCCCCAGCCAATGATCAGGAGGCTTGCCTAGAGAAAGGTCACGGGCATCACACAGAAAGTGATGTGATCACAACAGTAACAGGCAGGTGACACTCTAGTGTTTGGGCAAAAACTTTATGGTGGAAGCCAGTTTTACCACAGATACCAGACCATTGCCTGGACATTGCTGGTGTGATGATGTCACTTCCTTCCAGTGTGACCCCCATGACAAGGCCTGGACCATTCTCTTTCTCCAGATGATCCCCCCCCCCCATCCCACACCATTGGCCAGGAGGTATCTACCATGACTCCAAAGAAGCACGTTGGATTTCAACAAGGCTTGGTGTCATGGTTAAGAGCGGTGGCCTCTAATCTCGAAACCTGGGCTTGATTCCCCACTCCTCCTTGATATGCAGCCTGCTGGGTGACCTTGGACCAGTTCCAGTTCTCTCAGAGCTCTCTCAGCCTCACCTACTGCATAGTAGGTGCGGAGAGAGGAAGGGTAGGCGATTGTAAGCTGCTTTGAGAACCCTCTGGCTAGTGAAAAGTGGGGTACAAAAATTCAGTGAGAGGATTAAAATAAACGGGAAATAATAAAGGGAGAAGCAAAACGGGGAACTGAGAATTGAAACTGCCCGGATCAGAAATGCAAAATTACCCTGGATTTGTTTAGGCTTAAGAGGTCCCCACACACATACATGCTTGTACACACACATGCCTGGCTTTCTGAGTTATAATTGTGTTGTAACTGCTACGGCTTTTATTACATGGCCTGCTGGCTGAAAAGCTGTTTGGTGGTTTATTTTTCCAGTGGAGCTTGGAGACGTTGCCGAACGGTGCTAATTTCGAGCTCTAAACGGAGTTCCGTCACACTCATTAAACTTCAGATATACAACGAAGGGAGCCCTTCTGCACCTAAACAATCCGGTGATCGTTTTTCTCAGCTGTTTTCATCTTTCTCACCTAAGGAGGTGAAGAGCTCCCCCTCGCTGGAGGACTTCAAGCAACCCCTGGACAGATGCTTCTCCTGGATGCTTGAGGCTGATCCTGCATTGAGCAGGGGGTGGACTAGATGGCCTTCATGGACCCTTCCCACTCTAGGATTCTAGGAGTCTAGTTCAGCTGTGGATTGGGCTCCCTAAGGAGGTGGGGAGCTCCCCTTCACTGGTGGTCTTCAAGCAGCGGCTGGACAGATCCTTCTCCTGGATGCTTGAGGCTGATCCTGCATTGAGCAGGGGGTGGGACTACATGGCCTGTGTGGCCCCTTCTCACTCCCGAATTCTAGGAGTCTAGTTTACCAGTGGAAGGGGCTGTCTAAGGGAGCTCCCTCTCATTGACAGTCCTCAAGCAGCCACTGGACAGATACTTCTCTTGGATGCTTCTGGCTGATCCTGCATTGAGCAGAGATGGCCTATTTGAACCCTTCCTCTTCTGTGATCCTGGGTGCCCCAATCGCCCCTGCCTTACGAAATGTGCAGCCATTCTCCGAACAGCTCCAGCGGTTGCAACATCTGACTTTCCCCCTGGGTGAGTCCATAAAAGTGCTGCCGAGAAACCGGCAAAAACTTTCGGTCCCCTTACGAGCTGGCTGTTCTGCCGTTACGGCCCATTAAAGTTGTTCCCCTGGTTGGTCTTTGTGTCCATGTAGAAATAAATCCGATAGCCTTTGGTAGAACAAGCCCATATCTCTTCTTTATAAATAACATCCAGACACCGGTTTGAAAACCTCTCACTCCATAACTCGTCTCCGAGCAGTTGATTACTGACAGGCAAAGACGTTACCTTTTCATTCCCCATTGGAGTAATTCCCCCACCCCCTAGATTCCATGTCCAGAAGCTGTTGCGTCTTCCTCTGCGAGATTTTAGACTGTTGCCATGGCAGATAAGGAGAGGTAATTGATGCTCAGGCATCCTCCTGATCTTTCTTGATAAGCTTTTACTGAGCTAGTTCTTTTGAGTCCTTCTCAAAGCAGAGGGTGTTTTCAGACCTTGGATTTGCGCTGTGCTCAGATTCCATGCTATATTTCTCAGATAAGGGCTGGGTTGGTTCATCTGCTCTATCCTATAATCTGGAGGGGTTTTTTTGTCCACATGTTATATGTTCTGAACATTCATAGAATGAAACCATCCAAATAATATGTACCTCCCTAAGTGCCGTCAAGTCACAACCAACTCACGGTGACGCCAGCAAGGAGCACTCAAGGCATGTGAGAAGATGAGGTGGCTGGCCATTGTCTTCTTCTGCAGAGCCTTCCTTGGTGGTCTCTCATTCAAGACTTATAATGACTGCAGCAAGGGACTTCCAAGGCAATTGAGAATCAGAAGTGGGTTGTCATTGCCTGCCTCTGCAGAGTTTTCCTTGGTGTCTCTCCTTCTTAATACTGAGCCTGCTTAAAGGTAAAGGTATCCCCTGTACAAGCACCGAGTCATGTCTGACCCTTGGGGTGACGCCCTCTAGCGTTTTCATGGCAGACTCAATACGGGGTGGTTTGCCAGTGCCTCCCCCAGTCATTACCGTTTACCCCCCAGCAAGCTGGGTACTCATTTTACCGACCTCGGAAGGATGGAAGGCTGAGTCAACCTTGAGCCGGCTGCTGGGATTGAACTCCCAGCCTCATGGGCAAAGCTTTCAGACGGCTGTCTTACCACTCTGCGCCACAAGAGCCTGCTTAGCTTACAACTAATCATGACCCCAGCAAGGGGCTTTCAAGGCAAGTGAGAAGCAGGGATGGTTTGCCATTACCTGTCTCTGCAAAGTCTTCTTTGGTGGTCTCTCCTCCTGAGCCTGCCTATCTTCCAAGTTATGGTGAGCCCAGCAAGGGGCTTTCAAGGCAAGTGAGAAATAGAGGAGGTTTGCCACTGGTTTTCAGTTGTTTTAGTATTAACTAACTACCTTGTATTAGCCCATTGAATTTATATGTGTAAACGCCCGGAGACAGTTTAACTAAGAGGGGTGGTATATAAATCTGCAAATAAATACATAAATAGAGGTGGTTGGCCGTGGCCTTCCTCTGCAGAGTCTTCCTTGGTGGTCTCCCTTCCAAGTCCTGATCCTGTTTAGCCTGCAACGTATGGTGACACTAGCAAAGGGCTTTCCAGGCAGGTGAGAAGCAGAGGTTGTTTTCCATTGCCTGCTTCCGTGTTGAATCAGGGGTAGTCAAACTGCGGCCCTCCAGATGCCCATGGACTACAATTCCCATGAGCCCCTGCCAGCATTCGCTGGCAGGGGCTCATGGGAATTGTAGTCCATGGGCATCTGGAGGTCTGTAGTTTGACTACCCCTGTGTTGAATATTCCAAAGCCCTGCTTTGAAATGTTCCAAAGGAGGCTTTGGAATGTTCAACAAACCACCTGAATTGGGAGAAGGAGCTGGGAAGATGCTTTCTGACACCTTAAACATCCCCCCCCTGTCAAGCAGCAGACAGAAGGCAACGTAGAGGCCATTGCATTCCAACATGCAACAGGCTTCACTGCTAGTATATAGATCTATTTTTCCTATGTGTGATTCCATTTGACCCATTTCTGCTGTTGGCAAACCTGACTTAATGGCAATTTAAGCACAGTTTAATTGTTTAAGCATATGATAATATTTAACATCATCCATAAACAGTATTACTTGCCAGTGATGTGCCCTGGACAAAAAATCATGTTAATGATCAGAACAGGGGGAAAGGAAATGGAATAAGACATGAAAACTAATAGTTCTGATTTGAGAAGGGGGGGGAGGAGGGTGAAAAGAAAATGGGGATTTTTGTGCTGAAACTATATGCTTTGAAATTTGGAGGGATGCCTTGATATCATTCAGTCATTTAGCAGCCTGTTATGCCTTCATGAACAATCGAGATGTACTGGCTAAGTGGGATGTTTGCAGAAACAGTCCATATAAAGGTACCTCCAAGTCAAACAGAAATTTCCATTTCCAGGATCAGATCCAACAATTCATCAATGGAAGAGCTAAGGTCAAATTCTCCTTCCTGCAACAGTCCTTTCTGGCCAGAGCAAAGTCAGTTTATCACTGTCAAAGCACTGACCTGTAACAATTTAGGTCAGGACCACGTGTTTCTAATTTGAGAAGTGCAGAGATCAGAGAATCTATGTTGGGGCAAAAAAAATGGATTATTGTGTTTAGAAGTTGGATCAAAAAGAGATTCTATGAACATCTGCATATGGCTAAATACTTTAGAAATGCACCATCTCTAGCCAACCCAACTTTTTGCATTATTAGCAAAAGAAATGAAGTTTCGATGGTTTTGCTATATGCATTTAAATAGTGATCTTGAGGGTCAATAGAAATGCCAAGCTATTTAGAGTCTCTGTAATTGATACTAAGATTTTGTAATTGATACTAAGATTTTCAGGATTAACCCCCTGAGGAACATTTAGAATAATTAAATTCACTTTTACTACTTCATGACATTTTGCTTCATGAACTTCATGTTCCTTTCCATCACGACCAGACCAGTAATTCAAACAACTTTTAGAAGATTAAGAGAGCCCTTCACCATTGTCCTTAGCACAGAATTCTCCTGCACTGTCATGGCTTTTCCAGCAGGAGGAGCTGTTGCACCAGAACGTCTGCCCGGAAGACTGACTGTCAAGGAAACAAACTTGGATTCTTCTCAAGAACTTTCCTTGCCAGGAGAATGGGGGGGGGGGGGGAATCCTACAAAGGTGAGTACAAAAATGATTAAAGCCTGGCAGCACCTCTCTGATGAGAAATCCTGTTACCCCCACATCTGTGACTAAGAACGGGATGGTCCATGGCTCAGTAGTAGAGCATATATGCTTGGCATCCAGAAGTTCCCAAGTTCAATCCCTGGGATCAATTAAAATCCTTTCACAAAAGTTGATTGGAAAAAATTCTGCCCAAGACCCAGGAAGGCTACTGATAATCCAGGTAGAAATGCTGACTTTGATTTATTAAGGTGTGATGAGCTATATTAGTTTCACATGTACTATTACAGAGAAAGGGCTGGGGGTGTGGAAGAAAAAATCAAATCTAATTATTTAAAATATACGTATCCTGTATGCCTTCTTCTAAATAGGCAATCAAGGGGCAATGCTATAAATTGTAATAGCCTAATTGACCAAATTTTAAAACATGAAAAGTTACAAAATTTAAAAGCACCCAAACTGTTTTTTAAAACAACAACTAGAAATGCATATGCACAAGAGCAATAAACACAGAGTCAGATCTGCTGAAACAATTCACCCATCGCCAAAGAACTGCCACGATTTCCAAAATGTAGGGAGTGAAGACATCTTGCCACTCCAGCAGGTTATCCAAAGCCTGTGCCCAGCATGTGGCATATAAGAACCAGAAAAGCGGCATATAAGAACCAACTCTTCTTCTTCTTCAGTAATATCAGGGCTCTCTCAGCCTCACCCACCTCACAGGGTGTCTGTTGTGGGGAGAGGAAAGGGAAGGTGACTGTAAGCCGCTTTGAGCCTCCTTCAGGTAGAGAAAAGGTGGCATATAAGAACCAACTCTTCTTCTTCTTCTTCAGTAATCTCAGGGCTCTCTCAGCCTCACCTTCCCCACAGGGTGTCTGTTGTGGGGAGAGGAAAGGGAAGACGATTGTAAGCCGCTTTGAACCTTCTTCTGGTAGAGAAAAGCGGCATATGAGAACCAACTCTTCTCCTCCTTCAGTAATCTCAGGACTCTCTCAGCCTCACCTTCCTCACAGGGTATCTGTTGTAGGGAGAGGAAAGGGAAGGTGACTGCAAACCGCTTTGAGCCTCCTTCGGGTAGAGAAAGGCGGCATATAAGAACCAATTCTTCTTCTTCTTCTTCTAAAAGAAAATGTTTAATTTTTTAAAGTCATCTCAAGTCACAGCTAGTACAGAGGTAGAGAAAAACAGGATAGATCGCTCTGTCCTGTTGGTGAATGATCAAAGGTTACCTATGGACACGGAGGGAGTCAGGGACCGAGTGATGAACTGGCAAGCCGTCATCTAAGTTGTCTGGGGGAGAAAAGAAGCATGAGTTCATTGCTGCGATAGGCCCTCTTCCAGCTCCATCCCTGCTGTGACCCAGCCCTGCTTTCTGCAGCCGGCTTCTTACCGAATCCCGAGTCTGTTTCATTAACGGCAGGAACGAGGCAGCTGTTGCGGACATCTGCAACTCGAGATATCGATTTCTCGACGCGAAGCCTGCCCACCCACGGATTGTTTCCCTTTGTGGAAGCCGTGCAGTCACAGACACAGCTCGGAGAAAGCCATGCGAGTTTCCCTTCCCTGAGATTTATCGTCTCAGCTCTCAAAGCCCCCATGTTGAAGCCACAGCACAAGACGAGCATGAGACATGCAGTATTTTGGCAACACATCATGTAAAAGATGTAACAAGTTCTCATGGAACCAACTTTCCTTGCGGCTGAGATTCAAAATGGCGGGGTTACAAGGAGGGACGCCAGGCATCAGGTAGGACCTGGGATGCCCCGGAACAGAGATCAGTTCCCCTGGAGAAAGTGGCTGCTTAGAAGGTAGAGTGGATGGCATTCGACCCCAATAAACCCCCCAAATCTCACCCTTTGAAGGTTCTACCCCCAAGATCTCCAGGTATTTCTCACCCAGGAGCTGGCAATCCTAGCCACAGTACAATGGAGACTTTGGTCTCCACACTGGGCTGGTTGACTTTTCATTGAACACGGGCTGATCTTCAGGTTGGGTCAGTGTGGGTAACAGGATGCTAAACTAGATAGGCCTCGGGTAGGGTTGCCAATTCTGGGATGGGAAAAACCTGAAGGCTTCGGCAGCCGAGCTGGAAATGGGCATCTGGAAATGGGTAGGGAGGGACCTCACTGGAGTAAAATGCTATGGAGTCTGACCTTCAAAGCAGACATTTACTCCAGAGGAGCTGGTCTCTGTAGCCTGGAGATTACCTGTAATTCCGGAGGATCCACCTGAGGAGTGGCATCCCGAGCCACAGGTAGGGTTGCCAACTCTGGCTTGGGAAATTCTAGGGGAAATGGGGGAGGGATGCCTGGGAATGTCAGAGTTCAGGGAGGGGAGGAAGTTCAGTGGCCAAGTGATGTGCTAAACTACAGCCTTCTCCGCTGACATTTTCTGCCGTGGCGTTTATCACCTCTGTAGTCTGGAGCTCAGTTTTCATTCCAGGAGAACTCCAGGCCTTGTCTGGAGGCTGAAAGCCAAAGAGAACAGACAACACGGCTACTAAATGTAGGTGCAGTGGTAAAGATCGGCAGCTTCTAATCTGGAGAACTGGGTTCCCTGCTCCCCCACGTGCAGCCAGCTGGGTGACCTTCGGTGTCCTGCCAGAGCTATACTTACAGAGCAGTCCTGTCAGAGCTCTCTCAGCCGTACCTACCTCAGAGGGTTCCTGTTGTGGGGAGAGGCAGAGAAGGCAATTTTGAAGCTCCTTTGGGCAGTGAAGAGCAGGTTATAAAAATGTACTGGCAGACTGACTCTCAGAGGGTATATGGAACACATACTTGCTCCAGGGCTCCTTGGTCAGGGCCCCCTCCCTCCCTTACAAACACACACACACACACAGAGACTCCCTTCCCTTCCCATTCCCCCCTTACCTGTTGGTTTTCCAAACTCCTTCTCGGTTCCTCCCCCCACCCTCTCTCACAGACACACAGACTCCCTTCCCCCATCTCCCTGTTTCCCTCCTTACCATCAGGTCTCCGCTGGCACTGCTGTACCCTCTGCCACCACCTCGGCCCTCGCTGGTTGCGAAGGTGGTGGCTGAGCCCCCGGGGGCAGCACTGCCACTACTTCAATCTCGTAGCTGCTGCCTTGGTCTCTGGCACACCACAGCGCTGCCTCAGCTACTTCTGCCTCTTCTTCCTCCTCTGGCCCACTCCCTGGGCCAGGACATCCATTGTAGGGGGCTCGCCAGAAGATGTGTTCCACATTAAAAAAAACAACAACAACTTCTTCAACAGTTAATTCTTACTTTATTCCAGTTGGCAACACTAACCACTAGCCAGATCTGCCCTGGCTGTTGTTCTCAATATTATTGCAAGAGGAGATTAGTAATAGCGGACAAGGTGTCTTTTGTCATTGATCTCAACATAGTGTTTAAGAGTGGTGGCCTCTAATCTGGAGAACTGGGTTCGATTCCCCACTCCTCCTCCACCTGCAGCCAGCTCTGTCACCTTGGGCCTGTCACAGTTCTCTCAGAGCTCTCTCAGCCTCACCTACTTCACAGGGTGTCTGTTGTGAGGAGAGGAAGGGAAGGGTATTGCAAGCTGCTTGAGACTCTTTTGAGTAATAAAAAGCGGTACACAAAATAACAGCTCTTCCTCCTCCTTCTCCTCCTCGTCCTCTTCTTGTGGAGCCCCTTAGTAAACGTCTAGGGATCTGTTCCATTAACAGAACCTTTGTTAGATATCCATCACACATGCCGGGCTGTAAATGTCCTTTATAGCTTTACTTTGGGATGTCAAATTAGACTTTCCCAATCCATTCTGCACTGAAATCAAGCTCCAGACAGAGGTGTTTAAAGCACCACTGGTTGTGGGTTTTGGCTCTCACTCGCGCCATGGATATGTCAGGAGTTAATTCCATTGACGTCACTGGAAAAATGATGGTGAGAAATGAGACATCGGTTGTTCAGAACGACCAATTATGGTGACCTGGTTGCACTTGGGAGGGCCATAATTCAAGTTAGTTCCGGGCCTTGGTGAAATGGAAGTAATAGGACTTTGCCACTTTATAGGATCCCTGGCCCAGCAGTGTTTTTCTCAGAGGGCTGTAAATCCATGTACGTGTGGAACATTTTAGGGAGTGAAACTGCTGCCAGAATGCAGGCCTCAGCTCCGTCCACCACCTCATAAAGAGGGGCTGAACTTGGAAAATATAAAAGAAATATTTCTCATTTCTGGCTAGCTCCCAGAAGTGCTAGTAGCTCGCAGTTGCATTTAGATGTCCCCTGCAGGGGTGGCCGAACTATGGCTCACAAGATGTCCATGGACTACAATTCCCATGAGCCACTTCCATCATGTGCTAGCAGGGTCTCATGGGAATTGTAGTCCATGGACATCTGGAGGGCTACAGTTTGACCGCCTCTAAAGTTGGGCTTCATAGAGCCTCTTGTGGTAAGGCGGCAGACATGCAGTCTGAAAGTTCTGCCCATGAGGCTGGGAGTTCAATCCCAGCAGCCAGCTCAAGGTTGACTCAGCCTTCCATCCTTCCGAGGTCGGTATAATGAGTACCCAGCTTGCTGCTGGGGGGTAAACGGTAATGACTGGGGAAGGCACTGGCAAACCACCCCGTATTGAGTCTGCCATGAAAACACTAGAGGGCGTCACCCCAAGGGTCAGACATGATTCGGTGCTTGCACAGGGGATACCTTTACCTTTACCTTTAAAGCTGGGCTTCATATTTCGTCCGAAGGGAGACTCAGACTTCTTCTTCAGTAATCTCAGGGCTCTCTCAGCCTCACCTCCCTCACAGGGTGCCTGTTGTGGGGAGAGGAAAGGGAAGGCTTTTCCTTCTGGTTGAGAAAAGTGGCACATAAGAACCAACTCCTCCTCCTCCTCAACATTTGTACCATTGAGAAACCCTTGAAAAATTCTTCAGGCTTTGAGATACCCCAGAAGTGGCACCATCGTGCAGAATATGGTTGAGAAGCACAACTGTGTTCCTGCCTATCTGAGACCCCTCCCCTTCCCACCCCCTCCAAGGCCCATCATTGGTCATTTGGGGAAGGGAGGGGATCCCAACATGATCACATATGGTTATATCATCCAATAAATGTTTAACATATTTTTTAAAATATATTTTAAAATTTAATTAGCTCCCACCCACAAAACCCTGGATTTGGGGTGGGGAGGAACTTTGATTGAAAGGGTACAGAGGAAAGCGACGAAGATGATCTGGGGCCAAGGGACCAAGCCCTATGAAGATAGGTTGAAGGACATGGGAATGTTCAGCCTGGAGAAAAGGAGGTTGAGAGGGGACATGATAGCCCTCTTTAAGTATTTGAAAGGTTGTCACTTGGAGGAGGGCAGGATGCTGTTTCTGTTGGCTGCAGAGGAGAGGACACGCAGTAATGGGTTTAAACTTCAAGTACAACGATATAGGCTAGATATCAGGAAAGAGTTTTTCACAGTCAGAGTAGTTCAGCAGTGGAATAGGCTGCCTAAGGAGGTGGTGAGCTCCCCCTCACTGGCAGTCTTCAAGCAAAGGTTGGATACACACTTTTCTTGGATGCTTTAGGATGCTTAGGGCTAATCCTGCGTTGAGCAAGGGGTTGGACTAGATGGCCTGTGTGACCCCTTCCAACTCTAGGATTCTATGATTCTATGATGCAGTATATTGCTAGGGAGCCCACCCTCCAAAACAGCCCTTTTCTCCAGAGGAACTGATCTCTGTCGCCTGGAGATGAACTATAATTCCCGGGGATCCCCAGGTCTCCCCTAGGGACTAGCATGCCTGTCTGTTCCACTGAAGGATCTGGGTGCTTTGAAAAGTGGAGTCTATGGTACTGAACCCCACTGAGGTCCTTGTCCTCCCCCAACACTCCATCCCGAATTCTCCAGGAGTTTCCTAACCGGAATCTGGTAGCCCTGTCTCCCCAATCACCCTCCGGTGGCCAGGAGGAACCCGGCAACCATAGAGAGCCCCTTGATATTGGAACTGAGACTATCGGGAGAGCCAGAAACTCAAGAGGTGCCATCTGTCCCAGAGCACCGAAGCAGCGATGCAAGACACACGAACAGCCCCTGAGCTGCAACAGACCTGGAATCACCAGCGTGTGAACCCTCCCCAGTGTTCTTCCCGGGGTCACCCGAACTCGGACGAGCGCCCAGCATCTCCGATGCCTATTCAGATCCACTGACCCTCTTCAGGCCGCGGCGCTTGGCAGCAGGGCCTCTTGAAACCACTCCAGCGTTTGCTCGTTCGCCTCCAGCGGAGCCAGAAACCTTTGCCAGAAACCCAGAAGTTCCTCATTTGTTTAATTTCAGGCCCTCCTCGTTCGAAGCAGGCCAGGGAGAGGGAAGTTCAAAGGCGGCGGCAGAAAGAGAAGTAATTGGTTGAGACAAGATTGCCCAGGAGCCAAGACGCTCCTAAGTGCAAAGCTGGCTTCGTTTAGATCCATTATTTACATATGAGCTCATCGGCAAATCTAGGCCTCCAAAATGTTTACGCCTCCTTGTTTGGGGGGGGGGGGGAACGAGTTGTCTTTTCTTTCAGACAATGACTTTCCCTTCCACTGAAATTCTGCACAGCGAGGCCACAGTGGGGGTAGCTTTGGGAAGGGGGGGGGGCTTCCAGGGTTGCCAATCCCCCGATGGTCAAAACTGAATATAAAAGATGGTTCTAGTTTGAACTTCCAGATCAGGGGTAGTCAAACTGCGGCCCTCCAGATGTCCATGGACTACAATTCCCAGGAGCCCCCTGCCAGCGAATGCTCCTGGGAATTGTAGTCCATGGACATCTGGAGGGCCGCAGTTTGACTACCCCTGTTCCAGATGGGTACTGTCGATAACCATTGATTTCCAGGCGAAAGCGATCCGGTCACCTGGAGAAAATAGCCACTGTGGAAGGTGGAAGCTACGGCATTATACTCCTGTCATGGACTGCACTCTGTGAAAGCTCTGAAGACCTGGAATGCCAGTCTCCAGGTGGGACCAGAGGATCCCCTGGTTTTACAACTCATCTCCAGGAAAAAGAGATCAGTTCCCTTGGATGAAGAAGAACACGGGTAGGTTCTTATATGCTGCTTTTCTCTACCCGAAGGAGTCTCAAAGCGGCTTACATTCGCCTTCCCTTTCCTCTCCCCACAACAGACACCCTGTGAGGGAGGGGAGGCTGAGAGAGCCCTGATATTCCTGCTCAGTCAGAACAGCTTTATTAGTGCCGTGGCGAGCCCAAGGTCACCCTGCTGGCTGCAAGTGGGGGATCAGGGAATCAAACCCGACTCGTCGGATTAGAAGTCCGCACTCCTAACCACTACACCAAGCTCTTGAGAAAGGCCTAGTTAGACTGTAGGACTCTCTTTCCTCTCTCTGAATTTTATGAAGTTGTTTCTCTCTTTATAATAAAACTAGTTTATACTTTTGAGCAGCCTGGTGCTTTGCAACTCGTTACAAATTCAAACTGCCAACAAAAATAACATGGGGAAAACTCTGCGCACAAATGCTTGGCTACTGCCCAGTGTTTAGGAATTGGCTTTTTGCACAGATAAGGGTCATCTGGCACCCTTTCTTCTTCAGTGGGCTTTTTAGCTTTGGCCTTCCAGAATTCTCTGTTCTCCACCCGGCCTGCCATCTCCCCCTTATGTTCTCTCTCTTCCGAGCTCTGAAGGGCTCGTAATTTACTCCTCCTTCCTCCCCGGCTAGTAGCGTCTTCCTTGGCTTTCAGCTGAATCCAATAAGCAATTAAGGCCTTTTGAAAGCCTTATTTTCCGCAGCCGTAATTTACTTTCCCAGACGGGTCTGCATGAATTAGTGTGGCTCCGGAGAAGGAGTTCAGTAGTTGACTCCGGGGCTTTGGAAATGATAAACCGATGAACGGGATCCCAGCACACGTTCCTCAAAAAAATAAAAGGCATTTCATTTCCCCTGCACTGTTGATGGTCCTATTCGGTTTCTTGCCTCCGGCCTTATCCTTGTGACTAAGAGGAAAAGAATTTGGCCCACCAAGCGGACACGATGCATTCTTCACTTGTCAGACATTGCAGGCCGAAGACAATTCTCAGGGTATCAGTTACTGTTGGGTAGGGGGAATGAGATAGGAGAGCAAACATATTCGCATTAGGAAACAACACAGCCAAATTTCGTCACTGGGATTTTGCGTGCCCTGGCCTAGATGGCCCAGGCTAGACTGATTTCATCAGATCTCAGAAGCTAAGCAGGGTTAACTCTGGTTGGTTTCTGGATGGGAGACCAAGGAAGTCCAGGGTTGCTGCATATAGTCAGGAAATGACAAACCACCCCTCTTTATTTCTACCCTAACCTGGATGGGCTGACCTAACCCAATCTCATCAGGATCTATTCTGCACACAATAGATAATGCACTTTCAATGCACTTTAGAAGTGGATTTTCCTGTTCCGCACAGGAAAATCCAGCTGCCAAAGCACATTGAAAGTACATTATTCTATGTGTGCGGAATGGATCTCAGAAACTAAGCAGGGTCGCACCTGGTTATTACTTGGATGGACGACCACCAAGGATGTGTAGGGTTGTGACACAGAGGTAGGCAATGGCAAACCCCCTCTGTTTTTCTCTGTCCTAACTTGGATAGCCCAGACTCAGTCTTATCAGATCTCAGAAGTTTAACAGGGTGAAGCCTGATTAATATTTGGATGGGAGACCACCCAAGGAAGTCCAGGGTTGCTATAAAAAGTCATGCTGAGGAGATGCTGGCCCTGGATGTGGTCAAGCATACTTCCTTGAGGTCAGGGACCTTCAATTAGGTAGAGTTAGCAGACTGAATAACTCTCCAGGGGTCATACACAGTTTCTTTGAAGACCTTGGGATTCTGAGATGATTTCAAAGATCTAGCTCAAGGGGTGGATTTCTATCACATTCCTTACAGTTATCATTGACATGGTGAGGGATTTTATTTAAACCTAGAGGAGCAGAGCTCCAGCAATAAAGGTTTCCTTTCAAGCATACACAAGGAGAAAGAGCGAGTCCTGAAGATAAAAAATTCTCTCCAGTTGGATTCTGAGATCATATTTTAACATGTTCGCTAATTTATCCTTTAATTTGCTACCTGGATGGTCATCTTCCTCTAAAATTAGCTGATACAATTTAGATAATAAAATTTTCCAGTGATTCGATTTTCTCCCCAACCCATACCAGATGCTCAGTTGTTATGAGTTCCTCCAAGATTTTGCCACTTTTTAGACAGATGCTAACCTGAATTGCTTCTGCACTAGGGGTATCATTCGGGATTTGCATTTTTAAAGGGTCAAGTTCTTTGTTTCTGCACTGAAATTCACCTTTTCAGGTGCAGATGAACCAGATTGCCCCCCACAAAGGCATCATCAGAAATATGTTTTCCACTTTTTAAAGGGGAGTCCAAAGAGGTCTATTTTAGCACAGTTCAGTGCAGAAATGTGTGTGGTCAGTGTTTTGTGGCACCCACCATTTTGCATGTTTGGGCACGCTCCTTTCCTTGTTGCCATCCTCCCTCCCCTGTCCCTCCTTCCCTTTTCTATGGGAAAGGTGCTGTAGCACTCTTCTCTTCCATATGAGCTCCATCCCTTTCACCTCCAATAGAAGCCCTTAATACCATGTTCCTTCACCTCCCCTCTCCCCCAAGGGGAGTTATACAGTTATTGCATTACAATGCTATGGTATTATAACAAGCAAGACTGGTGTTCTTTTTTGTTTGTTTGTTTGTTTTGTGCCTGGAGGACTAGAGAAGGCAGTTGGCTTCTGAAGGATTGGGGGAGAGGCCGGCAGAGAGAAATTTGTGCGCACCTCCCTGCTGCTACATGTAGTGGCTGTTAGATTGCATCTGGGAGGGGAAGCAAAGGTGCTTCCCCAATCCAAGCTGCAGATGCCTCATGCAGTGTGGGCTTGGATCAGGGAGGGGAAGCAAGAGGACCTCCATACCTCGCCTCCCCAATGCGATCTGAGAGTTGCCCCCTGCAACATCGGGAGGTGCGCATGGCTTCCTCTGCATCTGCCCCCCACGTCCTTCAGATGCCCACTGCCTTCTTCAGTCCTCAACAGTCTTGCTTCTTACAACATCACGATGCTGTAATGCAATAGCCTTATTTAAAAAAAAAACACCTGGAGGAAAGGGGGGAGGCAAAGGAACATGGAATCAAGGGACACAATTAAAAGACAGGTGTAAGCACGCACCATTCCCCCACCAAAAAGAAAAAATCTGCTTTGAGACTCCTGATAAAGCTGTTTTGACCAAGCAGTGATATCAGGGCTCTCTCAGCCTCAAACACCTCACAGGGTGTCTGTTGTGGAGAGAGGAAAGGGAAGGCAAATGTAAGCCACTCTGAGACTCCTTCGGGTAGAGAAAAGCAGCATCTAAGAACCAACTCCTTCTTCATTAATATCAGGGCTCTCAGCCTCACCCACCTCACAGGGTGTCTGTTGTGGGGCTCTTCTTCTTCTCCTTCTTCTCCTTCTTCTTCTTCAGACACTGCAATGGAGGGAATGTTAGCCGGATGCCAACTTTGGCCCAACATCTGAAGGAGCCACTGATTCCTGAAGTATCAACGGATGAAGGCATCGATGTTGCAGTTGCATTTCCCGGGGAGTTTATTCTGCATCACGCCCAGCCACGCCGGGGGTTTTTTCCCCCAAGGGAGAACACCAAAAACCGTTGCACCGAACAGCGTAAGGTCAGCCTGCAATTGTAGCCTTTTCCTTGGGATAATCAATTTTCTTCACCAAGAAAGAAATCTACTAAGACGTGGGACATTGTGACTATAATGAGATGTCATGTCCTGGCAAGATAAATATAGATCAAGACTGGAAAGGGTTTTTCCCCCCACCCTCATGCCTCCTAACCCCCTCCCGGAAGAAGCTGTCTGTCAAGGCTTGAAAGATTCCCTCTGTGAAGAAAAGCACTACATGTTTATTTTTCAAGGCAATGTGCAGGTGTGTGAACACTGCGTTGTAGTGCAATCGGCTGGGCCTTGTCAAAGCACCCGGCTTCTCTGTGGGGAAAGCTTTCGGGTGAGTTGCATTAATTAACAAGAGATCTGTCTACAAACGCCGGACAATGGGGCAAACGGTTACCATGGAGATCTAAGCCAGGGCATTGGAGAAAAGGTGAAGTGAAGAGCAGGTGAATGAGGAAGTTGGCAGATATCGTCTTGTACAACTTATAAACAAAATGGGTTTTTTGTTTTGTTTTGTTTAGAAATGTTGTTTATAAATGTATGGCACATTGTGTTCTGCTACTTCAGACCACCATGACTACCCACCTGAATACAACTTATAAAGCCTGATTTCCTTCGGGGCTATTTGTGATCAAGCACCACTATTGATAGATATTTCATAGAATCATAGACTCATAGAGTTGGAAGGGACCTCCTGGGTCATCTAGTCCAACCCCCTGCACTTTGCAGGACTCTCACAACCCTCTCGCTCATCCACTGTCACCTGCCATCCCCTTGAGCCTTCACAGAATCATCTCCGTGAGATGGCTATCCAGCCTCTGTTTAAATATTTCCAAAGATGGAGAACCCACCACCTCCTGAAGAAGCCTGTTCCACTGAGAAACCGCTCTAACTGTCAGGAACTTCTTCCAGGAATTTCTTTTGAATTAATTTCATCCCATTGGTTCTGGTCTGTCCCTCCGGAGCAAGAGAGAACAACTCTGCCCCATCCTCTACATGGCAGCCTTTTAAATACTTGAAGATGGTTATCAGATCCCCTCTCAGTCGTCTCCTCTCCAGGCTAAAAAGACCAAGCTCCCCCATCCTTTCTTCATATGTCTTAGTCTCCAAACCCCTCACCATCTTTCTTTCTTTTAAAGATGGTAGGAAACATACTACTAAAATGATAGCATTCTATCAGGAACTGGAGCCAACAAAACTGATTTGTCTATACCAGAGGGTGGTGGGCTCTGTACTGTCTCAAACCACCTTATCTGGTACCCACCAAGTCCTTTCAGGAAGTGGGTGGGACCAAGTGGGGCTCTTGCCCAGCATGATTTCTGATTGGCTGTTGAAGATCTGATTGGCGGTGTGGATTAAAATAAAATTGGGGGCGGATGTCGCAACAATGCTAGTTTTATTCTGTCTCTTGCTTCGCTATCCCAGTCTACTGTAAGAATTCCTCCTCTCCTTCACTGCACTCAGCCTTTCTCTGGATGGGTGTGCAGCTCCGCCTCCAGCAGCAACCAATTGGCGGTGCTGCCCACCGCCCTATTTCCGGATTCCTAAGGTGCTCTAAAAAAGGGAATCCTAAGCCTCTGAATTCCAAAGCCAAGGGGCTACACCAGGGGTAGGCCTTGGCTTCTGTGCCCTGCTGTTGGCTGTCCAAAGGAACTGGCTGGCCAACTATGTGAGATGGGACAATGGACCAGATAGACCACTGCTCTGATCCACCAGTACTCTTCTGATGTTCTTATGAAGGTCTCTGCCTGCAGGCCCTGTTGTTGGCCTCTGTGTGAGACAGATTGCTGGACTAGATGGACCACTGGTCTGATCCAGCAGGTATCTTCTGAGGTTCTTATCAGGGAAGCTCTCGGCTGCTGTGCCCTGTTGTTGGTCCTCCAAAGGAACTGGTTGGCCGCTGTGTGAGACAGGATGCTGAACTAGATGGACCAATGGTCTGATACAGCAGGACTCTTCTTAATTCACCCCTGTGTAATAATTTCTCTATATGAGGGCAACCAGAAGGCCAGGTTAAGACCCGTCCCCTTAACAGGCTAGATTTCTGCAGGCAGTTAATTGTTTTGCTGTAGTTCGAGGCCTTAGCTGTATGATTTAGGATGCTTTGGGCTGATCCTGCGTTGAACAGGGGGTTGGACTAGATGGCCTGTGTGGCCCTTTCCAACTCTATGATTCTATGATTCTATGATTTTCCACCACGTTCATGTGGAGACCAAAACAAGGACCACGAGAACATGGCGGAGTCTATTAAAGATCCATTTTTTGTTTCCATCTGGAAGCCATCTTGAGTGTTGGCACAATTCATTCTTTACGGTTATTTCCAGTTGAGGTCCCTGCCTGCCTTCCCCATGACTTACTAGCAAATGATCTAGCCCCTTCCTAATTGCTCTCTGCGCACCTTATCATTTTCTGGGTGGCGTTTCGCTTCCTCAAGGAATATCCCTTCCCACAAATCAGTGTTTAATACCCCGGCAAACGTATCGATCAAAGCCGCCTTACACAGCACAAATGACGCGATTGCATTTTCATTCCCAATAATAAGTCTCTCAATCAATCGGCTCAGTTCTGCCAGGTCCCCTCTTCAGAGAAAGAGGCGCAATTCCTCGGAACAAATTTTCCATTTTTAGCAAGTGGTTCTGGCCGGATCCCGTTCGGACAATATGTGCTGATGCAGTGGGATGTTTCTCGTTCGTGATATAAGGCCAGCAGCCGAGGAACTTGTTAGCTGCAGCACAGGGTAATGAATACCCAGGGGACATGCTGGGGAGTGGGAAACCATTTTTATGTCTAGGTATTAATTGCAGATTTGGGAACGTTGGTCATGACAGATCTGGTGACCCCCCCCCCCCCGCCATCAATGGCTCTTCTTTGCCTTCTTCTTACTCTGCTAGAGGTGAAGGATTCAAGTGGGTAGCCATGTCGGTCTGAAGTAGCACAACAAAATTTGACGCCAACGGCACCTTTAAGAGGAAGTGTGCGGGGACATGAAATATCATGCCTTGAATAGTGGGAGGGGGAAAGTTGATTAGCCGATCTTGCCATGTTAGTTAGTTAGCTAATAATAATGTTAAAACTGTAACTATTGTTTTAATGGACTTTTAATGGGGTTTTTAAGATGTTGTAACCCGCCACGAGCCGCAAGGGAGTGGCGGGGAATAAATCGGACGATGATGATGATGATGATGATGATGATGATGATGATGATGATGATGATGATGATGATGATGATGATGATGATGATGATAAATCTTTGTTGGTCATTGGACTCAAACAGAGATGAAGCATGTTTAGCTATTGAATTCCGGTGATATCACTGATCCATTCAGGGCGGGAATGTTGCATTGCAGTGTTCGATACCATCGTCTTTCGTAGAATTATAGAGTTGGAAGGGACCTTCAGGGTCATCTAGTCCAACCCCCTGAAAAATGCAGGAAATCCACAACTACCTGCCCACCCACAGTGACCCTAATTCCATGCCTAGATGATGCCCCACCTTAAATTAGAATCCCTGGCCAGTCTGGCCTGGACCAAATTCTCCTCCCGACCTCAAAGTAGCAATTGGCATTTGCCTGGGCATGCTACAAAGGGCCACAAGGGGCAAGCACTGATACAGTCCTTTCTGCCCACCTACTCACAGCCTTTCTATGTGAGTTGTGCATTAAATTATTTCTTTTTTTCTGCCTGCTGTGAACAACCAGCTGGTGGACATTGCAGCCAAATGAAAATGAAATTGTTTCCACTTTCCATGACGTTGTTCATTGCAGAATCATTACAATCTAGTTTTGCATGAAGAACACAGAAAACTGTCTTATTATTTTATTTGTTTGTTTGATTTCTAGAGACATCTTGGTGCGGTGGTTAAGAGCAGTGGCTTCTAATCTGGCAAGCTGGGTTTGTTAACCCCGCTCCTCCTACACATGCAGCCAGCTGGGTGACCTTGGGCTAGTCACAGTCCTGTTAGAGCTGTTCTCACCAAACAGTAATATCAGGGCTCTCTCAACCTTCCCTACCCTCACAGGGTGTCTGTTGTGGGGAGAGGAAAGGGAAGGCAACTGTAAGCCACTTTGAGACTCCTGGTAGAGAAAAGCAGCATATAAAACCCAACTCTTCTTCTTTATTTATTTCATTTGTTCCTGGGCTTTTTCTCCAATGGGGACCCAATGCAGCTTACACAGTTTTCTTCTCCTCCATTTTATTCACACAACAACACTGTGAACTGGTTAGGCTGGGAGCATTTGATTGGCCCACGTAATCCCAGCTAGTTTCCTGGGC
Source organism: Paroedura picta (assembly GCF_049243985.1). Taxonomy (NCBI): domain Eukaryota; kingdom Metazoa; phylum Chordata; class Lepidosauria; order Squamata; family Gekkonidae; genus Paroedura; species Paroedura picta. The sequence goes on from NC_135377.1 coordinate 7,337,624, forward strand.
ACAAGCGGAGATTTGAACCCAGCTCTCCCAGTTACCAGCTCAACTCTCTTAACCCCTGCACCCCACTGGCTCTGATACTGATTCCGAGGTCAGGATGTCACTAAGAAAAAGGTCCTGGGTTTATGGTTGCCAGCCTCTTGGTGGGTGTGGGAAATATACCACCCATGGCTGGCACTTCCTGCTGCCACTTTGAGCAGTGACAAGAGAGCAATTGGTCCAAACTCTACGGTAAAACCATAGAGGTTGGGGAAACTCCAAAAGAGAACTGATGTCACTTCCAGGGTTCCTTGGAAGTGAAATCATCTCATTGGCCGATAGCTACCCACATAATCCCTGCCCCCTCCCCAAGTCTCCAACTGGTTACCAAGCCTAGTTTGACAACTCTACGTTGACATCATTCAGATGTAAGCAACACAAGCCACAACTTCTCGCTGTGTTTACATGCTCACTTTGTTCTTCTCCCTTCCCTGTTCCCCTCACATGCGGAGCCCAATCGATGGCTTCAACATTAGAAAGTATTCATCTGCATTTGTCCCAAACAAAACCTCAGCCGTTGCCTGTCCTTGTACTGAAAGCAGACATGCCTTTTTAGAAGGTCTGCTATAGTATTATTATTTGCTGGGCTTTTGGCCAGCAGCCAAACATTACCAAAACCAGTTTTTATAAACTTTCCCCTTTTCCCATTTTATGATACTTGTTTTGGGGGATGCACGAACATGTCAACATTCCTTTCATCTCTTCATCTGTTTGGAATCTGCTTTTCTCTTTCTCTGCCTCCTTCCTTACAATGCCATGTTTCTCATCCTTTTGAGGAGTTTTTGGTTGTTGTTTTTCTTTGCCCACAATGGTTGATTGTAAAGCTGTGCGCATTTTTTATATATTAGCTGTATACTTTTAGAGTGCACGTAAATAGAAGGTAGGGTGGGGGGGGGGAAAAATTTTATCCTTCAGTGCGATGCAGGAATGAAAGGAGGAATTCAGATCCAATCACGACCAAGTGGAAATTCAAATGCATCCTTAGACGGATGTGAAAATTCTTTTGTGTGTGTGTGTGTATGCATTTTTTAAAAAAAACTTGATTAAAATACAGAATAGGAGATGTAGAAAAAATGCATATTAAAAAACTCAAGGCAGAAGAAGGTCTATAGACATTCTGGAAAGTTCCCCGTTACAAGAATCGTGATCTATCCACAGGAGTCCGTTCAATACACTCTGATTTTAACACCATCTAATGAATCTTCTTTTAAATGCCAGGTTCTATCGTTCCCTTTTGAGTGAGTAAAGGTAAAGGTAAAGGTATCCCCTGTGCAAGCACCGGGTCATGTCTGACCCTTGGGGTGATGCCCTCTAGTGTTTTCATGGCAGACTCAATACGGGGTGGTTTGCCAGTGCCTTCCCCAGTCATTACCGTTTACCCCCCAGCAAGCTGGGTACTCATTTTACCGACCTCGGAAGGATGGAAGGCTGAGTCAACCTTGAGCCAGCTGCTGGGATCGAACTCCCAGCCTCATGGTCAGAGCTTCAGACAGCATGTCAGACAGCTGCCTTACCACCTGCAGAGACAGGAGTGTGGAGTCAGGCTGCAACAGAAATTACACATGTTGCATCCACAATGCATTCCTCCTGGCAGTTCCTTAAATCAGGCGGAATAATCTGCATCTGTGCTCATCCTGCAATCACTCACTGTCATCAGGATTATTTGCACGCGGCAGCTCAGTAAGTACGCCGAGTTCCTCCTCTTGTGCAACACAACCCTACATTTTTGCCGACAGCACCTGACTGCTTTGAACGACTCTGACGAGCTACTTGCTTCAGGTGTTGTGACTCTATCAGGAACACAGCTTGATGCTTCTGGCTCCATTCCTAGCTGAAGTTGCAACTCATCAGGCTGTGTTGATATAGCGGGCTGAGCCTGCATTCCTTTGTTCAATAAGCTCACAGCTTTTCCCAACTTCCCAAGGGGGCAGGCTCAACAGCTTCATCGGATGAACTGTCATAGCTGGTGAGGGGGGCTGTGACACATGCAGAAAGAGAAATGATAAAAATTCATGGAAGCCAAGGGGTGTTTTCCTTTTACATGGGATCCATCAAAGGAGACTGATCTCTCACCTGAGGTCTGGAGCAGGCAGCCATTTTGACCAGGCATTCGCCAGGATAACTGCAGGAAGCATCAAAGTAATGGAAACTTGGTAGAGATCTGTAACTTTTTACAGAGCTAGAAGGGCCTGTCCTATATATAAAGGACATGTATAAAGAGAGGGGCCAACATATTTGTATTTTTACCCAGTTCTTTGGTTCCTTTCTAAGTCTGGTCTTGTGCTGAGAATATGCTTGTAAACATTTTCTTATAAAATAAATGATTATAACTTAAGGTGCTGGTAGTGGTTCTCTTTACCAGGGGTAGTCAACCTGTGGTCCTCCAGATGTTCATGGACTACAATTCCCATGAGCCCCTGCCAGTGTTTGCTGGCAGGGGCTCATGGGAATTGTAGTCCATGAACATCTGGAGGACCACAGGTTGACTACCCCTGCTCTTTACCACATGGACCTCCATTGCCTTGCACACGTTATTGGAAAAGAGGAGCGCCAGAAAGTTTGGCAAGCAGCTACTCCCCCAGGGGCCCACCCAGCAGTAAATTATCCTCATGGTGGCCAAGCACGGAGCAGCAGGAGACACAGAGGCACAGCCTCAGAGTTGAAAAGGGAAGCTGGGAATCCTGAACGACCTGGAGAGAGCAATTCCTTATACAGATCAGTGGTAAAAGTGGCTACCTGTAAGAGAGAGACAGACAGACATACAGACCGAGAGAAAACTCTTAAGGAGTTAGGAAACCCTTGGAGTGAACAGAGCCTGGAGGCCAAATTAGGAGTCTGTCAATAAAATCAACAGGATGGAACAGTCAATAGACAATGAAATAGGATGCGGGATGTAGAAGTGAACCGAAGTCTTAAAAAACAGAAACCACCCAAGGCATCAGGGTTAACACGACAATCAAATGAATTCAAGTTGACCGAATTAGCGTAGTCTCAAGTGGCCAGTCTCAAGACTCTGAGCTGTATCCCCCTGTTCCTTTAGATACCCACTGATGGCTATGCACTGCCTATGCCCAATCCTCAGACACTGAAGCTTTTAAATCCGCCAGCCTCCCCAGCATTCAAGCCGCTCAGCTCGTGCCGTAAATAATTCACCGATCTCTGCAGGCTTTCATGCCTCCTATCAAAAACCTCGCAGACCCACAAAAGACTGGGGATCTAATAAAAAAAAAGTTGTGTGACAGTTTGCAAGATTGTTAGATGTATATCTATGGGTAGCGTAATAACGGTTTGCACGCAGGGAATATTCCAGAGTTTCTGCCTGAAACAGCATTTTTATTTTACAAGCCGAGAGTAAAACTCGGCTGCATTCGCCTCCCCCCCTGTCCCCCCACTAGAAGTTGCTGCGTTAATGAGCAAGAGACAGAGAGAGAGAGAGCAGTAACATTTGGCCGTATATAATCTCAGCTGCACAAATGTTAATGAATTGCCTCTGCCATTGGAAGGGGTTGAGAGCAAAACCAACTCACCTGAGGACAGTATAGCCCATTATCCCACCCAGGAGGGAGGCAGGTGCCTGCCTTTTAGTGCCTCTGGATGTCACTACAGGGTTTGTTTCTCCCCATCCATCCCTTTTTATGTAGGTGGGCAGCCGTGTTGACTTGAAGTGGCAGAACTAAGTTGGAGTCTAGGGGCACCTTGAAGACCAACTAACTTTTGTTCAGAGTTTTATTCTTTTCACGCAGGTCTTAAAATAAAAACGAGGCATGACATTTTGTACGGAGTCGAGCCCTGCCTTTTCTTCATCCTGTTCAAAAATTTCCAGTGGTACCAAGTGACATTGGGACCAGCGACTCCTGTTTTTTTCTGGTTTGGTGACCCACAAGTACAAATTGACTTGGTATGGTGACCCATCCCAGACTGGGCCAAGGTTTCTTGGTGCCCTAGCAAACAATGACCTTGGCACTTGGTTGGTTATTCCGTTTTCTACACTGGTGGTCTTCAAGCAACAGCTGGACGGATATTTCTCATGGATGCTTTAGGCTGATCCTGCATTGAGTAGGGGGTTGCATTAGAAGGCCTGTAGGGCCACTTCCAACTAGGCTTGTGTGCGCCGGCGTCACACAACCCGCCACACACAACCCTACGTCCAAATCTAGGATTCTATAAAAGAAGAAGAAGAAGAGCTGGTTCTTATATGTCGCTTTTCTCTACCCGAAGGAGGCTCAAAGCGGCTTACAGTCGCCTTCCCTTTCCTCTCCCCACAACAGACACCCTGTGGAGTGGGTGAGGCTGTGAGAGCCCTGAGATTACTGAAGAAGAAGAAGAGTTGGTTCTTATATGCCGCTTCTCCCTACCCGAAGGAGGCTCAAAGCGGCTTACAGTCACCTTCCCTTCCTCTCCCCAACAATAGAAACCCTGTGAGGGAGGTGAGGCTAAGAGAGCCCTGATATTACTGAATAAGAAAAAGAGTTGGTTCTTATATGCCGCTCTCTCTACCTGGAGTCTTGTAGCGGCTTACAATCGCCTTCCCTTTCGTCTCCCCACAACAGACACCCTGTGGGGTGGGTGAGCTGAGAGAGCCCTGATATCGCTGCTTGGTCAGAACAGCTTTATCAGTGCTGTGTTGAGCCCAAGGTCACCCAGCTGGCTGCCTGTGGGGGAGCGCAGAATCGAACCTGGCATGCCAGATTGGAAGTCCGCACTTCCTAACCACTACACCAAACCGGCTACACCAAAAGGGGAACATATTTTCCTGCAATGAAACCTGAAAGTAGAGCACTGAAGCAGCTCCACCCTGGGTTTGGTGAGAATCACATCAGCTTGCTGGGATCTATCCCAAGAAAACAGCGGCGTGAATCCACCCATCTGGGATGTGGGAAACTTTCAAAGCACTGAGACATTTCCATTTTTAAGAGGGGCACTGCCAGCTTTGCGTCCGGAAGATGATTTCACGTCCCTGTTTTTTAACGACAGAGGCCTGAGAGATCTAATTTTTTTATTTTAAAAACTGCCCATTTCTCAGAAGGTCAAGCCTCGAAAGAGCAGAGAGATTTGTCAGCCGTTGGGAGAATCGTGTTCCAAGCTACCCGGGAAATGGCAGGGGCTGATTCAAAGCCGCACTAATGAGGAGGAACCGAGAGATTGTCAGCTTGAAAGAGGCCTAGCAGCGTAGCCGAAACGCCACTTGTCGAACTGATACGGCTCCGCTCCTGAAACGAAGACCTTTCGTTTGGGGTAAAATTTAAGGAGAAGATGAGAGGACGGAAACATGTTCCGGGATAGCTCGAGGAGAGGAAGCCGTTAAAAAGATCGTTACCTTCTCCCAGTGAATGATTTAAAACTGCTTCCTGCCTCGTTCTTTTGGGGAATGTAGCAGGACGGTGCCTTTGATTCAGCCGCCTTATAAGTTTGCAGTTTTTCTGCAGGGTCTTTGACTAGATACGTGGTGAAGCTCGTGAGGTCCTGCCAGCTCCGGGTTGAGAAATACCTGAAGATTTGGGGGTGGAGCCTTGGGAGGGTAGTCAGCAAAGTATCATGCCATAAAGCGCCCTTTCAAAACCAGTCTTTTTCTCCAGGGGAACTTACCTCTGTCACGGGGGGGATCAGTCGTGATTCTGGGAGATCTGCAGACGACATCGGGAAGCTGGCAACCCTACTTTCACCCCTTCAGCTTCTCTGCTGGGCTATGGTACTTTTATGCATTGTTTTTTGCAGCCCGCTAGGTGAGCTTGGGCCAGTCACAGTTCTCTCAGAGCTCTCTCAGCCTCACCTACTTTGCAGAGTGTCTGTTATGGGGAGAGGAAGGGGAGGTGATTGGATGCTACTTTGAGACTCCTTCAGGTAGTGATGTGTGCACATCAGCAGAGCCTCCTTTTGGGGGGTAAGTTACCCTCGCCAACCAGCTGGTTGACATGGGCTGCAGCAGTGGGAGGACCCCACTGCTTTAAGTTCACACCCACTGCTTCAGTGACTCCATCCAGCCACCTCATTCTCTGTTGTCCCCTTCTTCTTTTGCCCTCAATCGCTCCCAGCATTGGGCTCTTCTCCAGTGACTCCTTCCTTCTCATGAGGTGGCCAAAGTAGTTGAATTTCATCTTCAGGATCTGGCCTTCTAAGGAGCAGTCAGGGCTGATCTCCTCTAGGACTGACCGGTTTGTTCGCCTTGCAGTCCAAGGGACTCTCAAGAGTCTTCTCCAGCACCAGAGTTCAAAAGCCTCAATTCTTTGACGCTCGGCCTTCCTTATGGTCCAACTTTCGCAGCCATACATTGCAACTGGGAAGACCATAGCCTTGACTAAACGCACTTTTGTTGGCAGGGTGATGTCTCTGCTTTTTAGGATGCTGTCTAGATTTGCCATAGCTTTCCTCCCCAGGAGCAAGCGTCTTTTAATTTCTTTGCTGCAGTCCCCATCTGCAGTGATCTTGAAGCCCAGGAAAATAAAATCTGTCACTATCTCAATTTCTTCCCCATCTATTTGCCAGGAATTGAGAGGGCCGGATGCCATGATCTTCGTTTCAAGCCAACTTTTGCACTCTCCTCCTTCACCCGCATCAACAGGCTCTTTAGTTCCTCTTCACTTTCTGCCATTAGAGTGGTATCATCTGCATATCTGAGGTTGCTGATATTTCTCCCTGCGATCTTGATCCCAATTTGTGACTCCTCTAATCCCGCCTTTCTCATGATGTGCTCCACATACAAGTTAAATAGGCAAGGCGACAGTATACAGCCTTGCCGAACTCCTTTCTCAATTTTGAACCAATCAGTGATTCCATGCCCGGTTCTCACTGTTGCTTCTTGACCTGCATATAAGTTTCTCAAGGGACAAATAAGACAGTCTGGTATTCCCATCTCTTTGGCACAATTTGTTGTGCTCCACGCAATTAAAGGCTTTAGCATAATCAATGAAGCAGAAGTAGATGTTCTTCTGTAACTCCCTAGCTTTCTCCATGATCCACCGTACGTTGGCAATTTGATCTCTAGTTCCTCTGCTTCTTCAAAATCCTGCCTGTACTTCTGGAAGTTCTCGGTCCAATGTATTTCCATATACACTCAGGCTAAGTTACCCCAGAATTACTAACTTCATAGCCTATTACAAAGATAGAAAGTCAGACAGAAATTGACATTCAAGATGGTCCCAACCTTCACCGGAATATGAGAACAGTTCAATTTGTTGCACGCAGAATTTAACTGCAATTTAGTCGTAGATTTTCAATTTCCTGCAAAAGGCGGGCTCCTTTCCTTCCCTCCGCTCCTTGTTTGGCTTGTAGTGTTTTCACAGATGATTTTAACTAGGGGGGAGTCACTGGGAGCTAATAGTTTTGCAGGCCTGCAGAATTCGATCCCGTACAGCCAACCCTCCTCTTTTATGGCTTTCAGAGTTTTAGTAATGGGTTTTTTAACAGGGTCGTGACCCGCATGCACATGCATCTGAATTAATAAGCTGATAGTTACAGCAGACAGGAAGCTTCCAAATATTCATGGTGGATGCACAGAAAAGAAAATATAAAGTTAGTGTCTTAACACAGAGTTTTCAAGGCAAGAGAGGTTCAGAGGAGGTTTGCCATTGCTTGCCTCTGGGTCGCAACCCTGGACTTTCTTGGTGCTTTCCCATCCACATTTAGCCAGGGCTGGCCCTGCTGAGCATCTGAGATCTAACAAGATTAGGTGTCAAGTCTCCAAGCACGGCAGGGAGAGACAAGCCAGCAGCCAAAATAGTTCTGGAGGATGTAAAAGTGGGGTCACAGAAGAGAAGCTGAGGTAGCCAGTAATCAATTTGTTAAACATTTATTGGGTGATATTAACATATATGGCCATGCTAACCTGCCCAATGATGGGTCTGGAGGGCATTGGAAGGGGAGGAGCCTCAGGTGGGCATGTACACAGCTATGTTTCCTAAATATATTCTGCATGATCACAGGGCCCTATAAGATGGTATCAAATTCTGCCATTCACTGGCCCACACCAACGTCCTGGTGGGAAACCTCCGTTTTGCAAGCCCTGCAAAAATGAGAGAGCTCCCGTTGGGCCTGCAGCTCTTCGGGGAGCTCATTCCACCAGGTGGGGGCCAGGACCGAAAAGGCCCCGGCCCTGGTTGAGGCTAGATGTACTTCTCTAGGGCCAGGGATCACCAGCCGGTTTGTACTGGTTGAGCAGAGCGCTCTTTGTGGGACATAGTCAACTAAGCAGTCCCTCGGGCATGCCGGGCCCAGCCCGTGTATGGCATCCCCTCCTTGTGGGAAACAATTTGGCTTCAGCAGGCTAAAGAAAGTGATTGGTTTGCCAGACCCGCCTCCATGATGATTAAGTAAGGCAGCAACTTTCCCCGGAGGGGTTCCCGATAACGTACGTCAGTGCCGGTTCCCCATCAAAACCATACTTTTTTGTGACATGCAGAAGCTTCCAGGATTCTCACCAGACCAATCGACAGTCCGGGAATAAAAATCACGGTCAGCTTTCTACCGTCTGCAGCTCAACTAGCGTTTGTAAAGCTGAGCGGTAGTAAGTAACAAGCTCAGCTCGGTGTGTGTTTTTGACGTCCTTCCCAGAAAAGTTTTCAAACATACTAGCTGACAGAAAGAAGAAGAGTTGGTTTTGATACCCTGCTTTTCACTACTTGAAGGAGTCTCATAGCAGCATCCAATCACCTTCCCTTCCTCTCCCCACAACAGGCATCCTGGGAGGTGTGTGTGTGTAAGAGAGAGAGAGAGAGAGAGCTCTAACAGAACTGCTCTGTGAGAACAGATCTAACAGGACTGTGACTGGCCCAAGGTCACCCAGTTGGCTGCATGTGGAGGAGTGGGGAATCAAACCTGGAATCAAACCACGACTCTCAAGGCATTGCGTTCCTCCACTTCCCTTCATTGCAATGGGACTTCAGTTAGCATTGCCAACTTCAAGGTAGAGCCTGGAGTTCTCCTGGGATTATAACTGGCCTTCAGACTACAGAGGATTCCCCCTGCAGAAAATGGGTACTTTGAGAAATTGACTGTGTTGCAACCCACTGAGGTCCCTCCCCAGGACGGACTTCCAAATCTCCAGTTTGGTTTAGTGGTGTAGCTTGGGGTAGTGGTTAGGAGTATGGACTTCTAATTTGGTAAACCGGGTTTGATTTTGGGCTCCCTCACATGCAACAAGCTGGGTGACCTTGGGCTCGCCAAAGCACTGATAAAACTGTTCTGACCGAGCAGTAATATCCGGGCTTTCTCAGCCTCACCTTCTTCACAGGGTGTCTGTTGTGGGGAGAGGAAGGGAAGGCGAATGGAAGCCGCTTTGAGACTCCTTCGGGTAGAGAAAAGTGGCATATAAGAACCAGCTCTTCTTCTTCTTCAGTAATATCAGGGCTCTCTCAGCCTCACCCACCTCACAGAGTGTCTGTTGTGGAGAGAGGAAGAAGAGATGATTGTGAGCCGCTTGGAGACTTCTTTGTCTAGTGAAAAGTGGGATATAAAAAAACAACTCTTCCTCTTTTTCAGTAATATCAGGGCTCTCTCAGCCTCACCCACCTCACAGAGTGTCTGTTGTGGAGAGAGGAAGAAGAGATGATTGTGAGCCGCTTGGAGACTTCTTTGTCTAGTGAAAAGTGGGATATAAAAAAACAACTCTTCCTCTTTTTCAGTAATATCAGGGCTCTCTCAGCCTCACCTTCCTCACAGGGTGTCTGTTGTGGGGAGAGGAAAGGGAAGGCTTTGAGACTCCTTTGGGTAGTGAAAAATGGCATATAAGAACCAACTCTTCTTCAGTAATATTAGGGTTCTCTCAGCCTCACCTCCCTCACAGGGTGTCTGTTGTGGGAAGAGGAAAGGGAAGGCAACTGTAAGCCGCTTTGAGCCTCCTTCTGGTAGAGAAAAGCGGCATATAAGAACCAACTCTTCTTCTCCAGGAAACTCTCAGCCGGGAATTGGCAACTTCGGTTTAACTAGAGATCCTGAGGGAGCAGTTTCTGTGGGAAGCTGAACTGGTCACGAAATGGGATCGCATGATCATGTCCTTTCATTTTCATATGAAGGCTTATTTATCTGTTTATTTGCAAACACCTGGGACGGGCTGTCACGAGGCTGGCCGCCTGCAAGCGACAAACGGGAGCCCCGCAATCCGTCGCCTCGCTCCCTAATTGAAGAGCTGATTTTTTTCGGGAGAGAAGGTCAGCCGCTCTCGCTCGGTGCCTGTGCACTGTGCCATTTTTAAAAGGGGGGAGATTGGCCGGATAAGAAACATGATTTAGCAGGGAAAACAACTGCCTGCCAATCCGATAACGGCGAAGCAGAACGCATGCCGCGGAATGATAAGTCCCGGGTGCCCTCGGCGGGCGCTGAAGGTCGAGCCGAAATTTCATAAAAATGTGACTGCGCATCGGAACGCTCTGAAGTGTGAGACTCTGGGTTGTCTCAATAGCTCCTCCGCGGCACAGAGACCGTTTGAAATTGGGACGACAGTAACCTCGTTCGGATTTTTATGTTGGACGCACCTACGACACCTACAACTCAGCGGCATATAACGAGTGTCCTGTAGGGGACATCAGAGGAGGTGTCTTTGGCATAGTTAGATCATGAATTTCTGGGTGATTTTAAAAATTATCTCCTCCATGGTTTTGAGCACGTTCCCCCCCCCCCCCCGCTTACCTCCAGAAAAGTTGAAGAGAATGATTGCAGACAACAATTAAAACAGCTAATTCTCTCTCTCTCTCTCTTTTTATATATAGTTTTTTTTTCCCCCTCTTCTGAATTAAATCAGTTGCATTCTTGCTTTAGGATGCTTAGGGCTGATCCTGCGTTGAGCAGGGGGTTGGACTAGATGGCCTCTATGGACCCTTCCAACTCTGATTCTATGATTCTATGATTCTATTAAGCAGCCCGATGCTTCGCCCTCTCTGCATATTGGAACTCTGCCAGCTATTTTAACTGGAGATGCCAGGGATTGAACCTGGGACCTTCTGCTCTATCACTGAAGCCGAGTCTAAGAATAACTAAGAATAACAAATACTATTCAGTGGCCCAATTTGTTTATATATTGTTTATTATAATCTACCTGGAATTTCTGTATTAAGATGGGAGAGTGGGGCAGAAATGGGGTGGATGGACAGAACCACGCCTGGGTTCCATTCCAAAAGTTTTTTGGCACAATGCAATGAAAGTTCTTGGCTCTGGCAAAACCACTGGCACATATTTTACAATCCACTCATGAAAAAAAATGCCATTTATGTGGAATTCTACTTTCTTCTGCCTTAACTTCCAGACTAGAGATTCCCATCCAGGGAATTAGGTATGCAAGAACTCCTTGTGGGTTATGTGGCCTTTCCCAAAAATTCAGATAGCTGCTGACATCGCTAAACATCACTGGAGCCTAATTCCCTTGTGCTACAGACTACAATGGAAAAATGGTGATGGATGGATGGATGGATGGATTGGATGGATGGATTGGATGGATTGGATTGGATGGATGGATGGATTGGATGGATGGGATTGGATGGATTGGATTGGATAGGATTGGATGGATGGATGGATGGATGGATGGATGGAAGGATGGAAGGGTGGATGGGTGGATGGGTGGATGGATGGGCTGGCTCCAGACTCTTACTTCCATCCCCACTTCTCTAAATGGGCATGTCCCCATTTCATGATTCCTCGCAGCCTAAAAAACATTTCAGGGGTTCGTCCACAGTCAAAAAAAGTTGAAAAGGACTCGAGGCATCAGAAATTTCTCTAGAAAACCACCATCTTGCTGACTCCTGCCTACCAAGACTCTTTATAAACCCTGTGCTCTGAAGAATCTCCTACAGATTCTAACCTCTTGCAAATGCCAGGGTGTCAGGGCAAAGATGCCCTTTCGGGATCATAAACAAATATTGGTTGTATTCTTCTCAGTTTTAATTGGAACCCTGGTTCTTGACGAGTTCCTAAGCAGGGCTGCCACGAGCCTTCTCCAAGGAGGAAATGTTGCTTCATTCGAAATGCATTGAAGTTCACAAAGATCGAGTCCACCGATACAGGTAACGGGCATGAGTTTTGTGAGGGGAGCATGGGATGTCAGCACATTGATTTCCCACCTCTTCTACACCTGCTCTGAGAAGGGAGAAGGTTACCATTAAGCTGAGAGAAGAGATGCCCCGGTATTGACAGAAAAGCATGTTTGAAACTTGGCCACCCAAGTCCTTCAATTTAATCCAATTTCTTGTCACCCACAGTGGCCCGAGGGAGAGGGCCTTTTAAACTTCCACCATCCTTCCAGACTTTATATGGACTTTTTGAAAAAATTTCAACTTATTTTTTTTTCTAAATAAACTTTTCCACTTCTCTCTTCCCATTCCTGTCATTCGCCACAGAGCTACCTTGTGTTCGTATGTCATATACTTGCATGACTCATGTGTCCTGTGGAGACCTTACAGAGTGGGACATGCTTCAAGTTGATGGCGACCGTTTCCCCCCTGCAGATCTGAGATCTTGAAATGGTCCGCTCCTATGTCGTTTTTTTGTGGTGCGCAGCAACAGGGAAAGGGACGAGGTGGCATCGTCCATGGCTGAACCAATGGGGTCTTTATTGATTTTACTCGCAATGCAATTTGACATTTGAGCAAAACAATGACGGCAGCAATTAGCTACCGTTTCGCCTCCGGATGCAAAAGGGCAAAGGCGGGCTTGTCCAAATGAAGGACTTTCTAATCCAAGGTGAAAAATCCATACATCCCCTGTTGTTTCTGAATTCAAGCAGCCACCCCTTTTTTTCAAGGGCTGCTCCAGCCTTGAAATTAAAGCAGGCTTTTTTTAATTTCTAAGAGAGGAACTGATTGAAGCAATCGGAAGGTATGAATCCTATGACTATTGCAGGCCTTGTTGAGTTCTGGGTTAATCGTTATCTCTGAAGACCAAAGATAGCATTTTTCATTCAAAAGGACAGACCTCTGCCTTGGTAACAGATGCCCCTCCATAATTATACATAATGGCTCAATTTAAAAAAAAACACACACACCATAATTACAGCACTTAGATATAATGGGAACATCCAATGCTACTGTTTTCTTCTTTTAGTTCTGAAGTGGATAGTCTTTATCCAACTCCGAGAGCAGATATGTTAGGAATGCCAACTTCTTAAAGAAGACTTAACTGTAGACAGCCTACACCAGACTGGAGTTATTCTTCGTGCCGCAAGAAAAATACAAGCAAGTGTCGCCTTTAAAAAGTAACTCCCTGATTTAGACTTTATTTTTAAGTGTGTTCTTGCTAAAGTTTAGTCAAGGTGGCCATGTTAGGATGTTTTGGAGACACACGTTTTGTATCTTAGATACAAAACCTGGTTGGATTTTCAAGGCAAAAGATGTTTATAGATGGTTCATCTTTGTCTGCCTCAGCACTGTGACCTTGGACTTCCTTGGTGGACTCCCATCCAAGGAGTTACGAGGCTGGCCCCCTGCTTAGGTTCTGAGATCTGATGAGACCAGATGGACTAGGCAAGTCATGGCAGGTATTTGATGTGTGCATAAACTGCCCACAGCCGTATTCAAAGGACGGGATAAATATCCGAATGAATGGATGGATGGATGGATGGATGGATGGATGGATGGATGGATGGATGGATGGATTGGATGGATTGGATGGATGGATTGGATGGATTGGATGGATGGATGGATGGATGGATGGATGGATGGATGGTTATCAAGTTGTAACTGACTTTTGGCAGTACCAGCAAGAGGAGGTCTGCCATTGTTTTCCCCTGCAGAGTCTTCCTTGATGGTCCACTTTTCATGGACTTACTCAGGCTAGCCTGAGCTCTCCAGGGTCAAGGCATGCCCAAGTTAGAAAACTTGCAATAGTGATTACTGTAGGAGAGAATTCTGGGAGGGGGTGGAGCCAAATGGAAGTTGGTTGAAAGAAGGTCAATGGAGGAGGCCCCCTCCAGGTAGGCTGGTTGCTGACAGAAGTGGTCTGAGAGGGAGGAGCCTCATGAAAGTAGACATGGCCCGAGCAAGGATACAAAGAAAAAGTGAAAACATAAAGCCTTCTCACCCAGTTCTTGGTACTCTTAAATAATGTTCAATTAGGATGAGCTAGCATTACTTGAAGGTGAAGTACATTGAAGGTCAGTATTACCTTAATTCTCAAAGCTGAAAGTTCTCCTCACCATGTGGACATAGTCCACATAGTCCTGCATGGCATGAGCCTCCCTGATTGGAAGCCATGAGCAAAGATGAAGATGGAATACAGCTCCTTTCCCATGTCCTCAGAATTTATAATCTTCCCTTGGAGAGTTCACCCTCCCCTTCAGGGGGGTAGTCCTTCTGATCTTCCTACTGCCTAAGGAAGAGAATACTTTTTAGTAATTTGTCTTTCTAACTCTCTCTGCTCCTTGAGGCGTGACATGCTAGCAAGGTGTGAGCTGGGCTACCTACTGTTTTTCTTTGGAGAGAGCCATTACCATGTGTAAGCCCTAGAACATCTGGAGGACCACAGGTTGACTACCCCTGCCCTAAAGTATCTGGAGCTTGGAAACTAGGCTGATTCCCTTGCCGCTCCTTTGTGCTAGCTAGGAGTTTGCACCTGGGCTTTGTCTAATGGTGGAATTATCAGGGTGAATTCTAGGCTGGAGGGCATTGCTTCACAGGTGGCTCCGAACAATTTGAAATCAAACCAATTAGCAAAAGAAAACAAGTGTAAAATGCAGCAATCAAAAACCCCTACAGCAAAACCCTCAACAAAACAAAAATCAGAACCTCAGGAAACCGACAATTTAAAAAATTTCAGATTCAAATAGTCATGCACCCCTTAAAAAAAGAAAGCTTTTAAAAAAAGAAGAAGAAATCACACCAATGCAGCAATACTCCATGAAAACAAATGGTGTGAATGAAATCAAAAGGCATTTTTCACAGCCGTTAGTATTTGAGGAGAAACCTCTGCCTCGCTGTTTTTACTCCTCCCAAAAGAACTGGAGACCATTTGGCAGCTCCGAACAATCTGTTTTCTGCATCCCTGCTCAAACCTCTTGTCGATTTGAGTGCTCCCTATTTAAAGCAGAAAGCGCAAAGCAGGATTACAACTGGATATTAAGAAGACAAAAGGAACCATGTCTGGGGAATAATACAACTGTAAAAGTGATGATGAAGAAGTTGAAATGGTTCAGTGTTTTCTATCAGTCTGTGAATCTAGACAGTGTAATGCAACTGATGCTTTTTTTGGGGGGGATAGAAGCTAAAGCAGGTTCAGTTCTCACTTCTTCGTTTCCAGATCTTCAAATTCTTATGAGCTATCTGGATTGTAGACCTTTTTTTTTTTAATTGCAAAGCGGGGCATTATTAAGGAAATATTTGAGGCTCTGTTAGTCAGCAGTGTTAGTCTGTTAGTCACCCGTTAGAAAACTTAATCATTCTTGAATATTATTATTGGGACCTGAATGAGTTCTTTTTTTTTTTTAGAACAAAGTTGGCATCCAGTGGCACCAAATAAGTTCAAACTTACCTATTTGGTACACAACAGACTAGCATCAGATTTTAGAAGAAACAGAGCCCAATCTTCAACTGTATTGATTAGTAAAAATGAGAAGGAATGACCCAATTATAAATTTTATATTTCTATTTCAGAAAATATGTAGAATGTAGTATGTGGTCTGTGATGCAATATTATGATGAGGATTCCTTGGAGGAAAAGCATGCCAGGAGTTCCCAGCTTCATCCAAGCTTCAGCTGGATAAGAACTTAGCCCAGCCAGAGGTTTAAGAGGCAGAGAGTATTTACCAGCAGGAAGGAATGGAGCTGCAGACAAGCCAGGGCCTAGATTCCAAAGTTGTTGCAGGAGCTCCTCATTCCTCTGCCCAGCTTCCATCTGCAGCTCCCTGCCTTGTCGGCTCACCTGAACCAATTGAGCAATGCTAACTATGTGCTGGAGGACAGCTGCAGTCTAAAAGGCATCACACCATGTTAGCAAGACAGTTGCTTGCTGCAGAAGACTGAGTCATCACAGAGTGAGGACTGAAAGCCTGCTGACAGCCTATATTAACTTCAATCTGGGAGGCCTGGGTTGTGGAATTGCTCCTTCTACTGATGCCCTTAGACTG
Source organism: Paroedura picta (assembly GCF_049243985.1). NCBI lineage: Eukaryota > Metazoa > Chordata > Lepidosauria > Squamata > Gekkonidae > Paroedura > Paroedura picta. The sequence continues at coordinate 7,353,699 of NC_135377.1, forward strand.
CCTGAATGAACCCTTGACTCACTGGACTTGGTTAAGGCATTCATTGCATTCTGCCTGTCCCTTGACATTTTGTTTTTTGAAATACCAGTTTTCTCTGCCTTCCTGGCAAGCTCATCTGTGCTTCCTTCCAGCAGAGAGCTGAAACCTAAGACCAACACAGGAGGCAAAGAAAGCAGCTAGCTGCCCTCCTATTCTTGGGGGAGATGGAGGATAAGAAGAGGCTGAGGATGGGACAACATACCAGTAGCAGGGTCTATCAGCACCTCTTCCATCCAGCAAACAGCAAGAAGAGGACAGATAAGCCCCATGATTGGCCCTCATTGGTTGAGTGCTTTCTCTCCCTATTGGTGGCACATTAAAGGGAGAGCCAATCAGGCAGGGAGTGAGTTGCCTGCATGCAATTTGAACTGATTGGCCCTCATTGGCAGAGTGTTCCCTCCCTTTTGGCAGCACACCCCCTGGAGGAGCCAATCAGGTAGGGAGTGAATTGTCTGCATGCAATTTGGACTGATTGGCCCTCATTTGCATACTGCAATTTGAACTGATCAGCCCTCATTGGCAGAGTGCTCTCTCTCCCTATTGGCAGCGCACCCCCAGGGAGGGAGGGAGAGACCTGTCTGCACACAACTTCAGCTTAATATTTAGTGATGAAGGTCTAAGCCTCTATGCCCTGTTGCTGTCCCTCCTGAGGAACTGGTTGGCCTCTGTGTGCAACAGGATGCTGGGTGCGATGAACCCCTGGTCTGATCCAACAGGGCTCTTCTTATGTTCTTACACTCATTTCAGGACTTGAGCAATGATTAACCAGCTCATAATTCTTAACAGAGGATGAGAAGAGCAGATGGCCCCGAGGTGAAGGGCTAGAGAGCCCTCATTAGCAAACCGCTGAGCCATCCAGCCATGCCCGTTACTTTGAATATTAAAACAATAATTCACAGGGGGGAAGCTAATCTCCCAAAGCCTTCCATCTTGTAATTAGCCCTGCTACACTGTTTAGTGTAAATGTCAGTTAAGTAAAGGGAGGAGAGGTAGTTTTGGAGGGTCACCACGTTAACCTGCAGCAGAACAGCTGGATTCAAATCCAATAGGCCTTCAGAGATCAACAAAGGGTTGTTTGTGGTATAAGTTCTCAAGGATCAAACCTCCCTTCATCAGATATAGGGCGGAATGGAGATCTCTGAGACCTTTTGTCCTAGTCAGAAGGTGAAAGGGTGTGGCAAAGAATGCTTGCAATGAATGGGTCCCATGCATATTGTCATCAGCTCAAATTAGAGCAGAGGAGAAATTCTTGGGGGCAGAAAGTTAGCTCCTGTACTGAAATAAGACACCTATGTCCTTATTCAGCCGGGAAGGGGAAGGAGATGTCCATGATTCTGAACTTGTGAATGAAATCAAGTTCAGCGAACTCACACTGTAATAGCCCCTTGAAGCCTCTCTGTTTGAGGATTGCCACTCTTAGGTCATCACTGGAACCATCAGGAGATGAAAGCCCCTTGGAGATGCATACAGCCGGCTGGGTGAACTTGGGGCAGTCACAGTTCTCTCAGAGCTCCCTCCACCCCACCTACCTCACAGGGTGCCTGTTGTGCGGAGGGGAAGGGAAAGTGATTGGAAGCCTCTTGGAGATGCGTGCAACCAGCTGGGTGAACTTGGGCCAGTCACAGTTCTCTCAGAGCTCTCTTCACCCCACCTACCTCACAGGGTGTCTGTTGTGCGAAGGGGAAGGGAAAGTGATTGGAAGCCTCTTGGAGATGCGTGCAGCTGGCTGGGTGAACTTGGGGCAGTCACAGTTCTCTCAGAGCTCCCTCCACCCCACCTACCTCACAGGGTGCCTGTTGTGCGGAGGGGAAGGGAAAGTGATTGGAAGCCTCTTGGAGATGCGTGCAGCCAGCTGGGTGAACTTGGGGCAGTCACAGTTCTCTCAGAGCTCTCTCCACCCCACCTACCTCACAGGGTGTCTGTTGTGCGGAGGGGAAGGGAAAGTGATTGGAAGCCTCTTGGAGATGCATGCAGCCAGCTGGGTGAACTTGGGGCAGTCACAGTTCTCTCAGAGCTCTTTCCACCGCCCCTACCTCACAGGGTGTCTGTTGTGGGGAGCGTAAGGGAAAGTCATTAGACGCCTCTTGGAGACGTGTTCAGACAGCTTTGACAGTTCTCTCAGAGCTCTCTCCACCCCCCCACCTCACAGGGTGTCTGTTGTGGGGAGCGTAAGGGAAAGTCATTAGACGCCTCTTGGAGACGCGTTCAGACAGCTTTGACAGTCCTCTCAGAGCTCTCTCAGCCCTGCCGATCATTCAGAGTGTCTGGAGAGGAAGAGAAGGCGATTGGAAGTTGCTTTGAGTCTCATTCAGGTACCGAAAGCAGGGCATAGACGCCAACTCTTCTTCTTCTATTTTGTTCTCTTGCCCCACAAAGCACACAGATAAATCAACCAAATGAAAGCCTCTCAGGTGTTGTCATTACAGCCAGTAGAAAAACTTTAAACTCCCAACAAGTCCCTTGGAATGGCACATGGATGGACTGACAACCGTAGGAACACTGTTAAGTTTTGCAGCTGCCACCTTTCCAACCTCCAGATGTCTGTTTTTACCCTGTGCCAATTTGAAAGCAGGAGTTTTTGCCTGTGGGGTAGTTTCTCTCCCCAGAAACCAATAAATCCCCTTAAAATTAATACATGCTTCAACAATGCTTCTTCCATCATGCTGGTGTAGAAATGATGCATAATGCATAAACGGCATGAAAATGGTGTAAAAATACTGGTAAAATCAATTAAAATGAGTTGAGCCAGCCACAAAAACAGATGAAAGAAGCAATGAAACAATTAGGCATGCTTCAACACCATCTGGGTTGTCTGAAGCTCGCTTTCCAACTGTAAGCAGAGAGCTGTTTGGTGAGTTGTTCAAATTATCCAAGAAAAAGAAGAAGACTTGGGTTTTATACCCTGCTTTTCACTGCCCAAAAGAGCCTCAAAGCAGCTTACAATCACCTTCCCTTTCCTCTCCCCACAACAGACACCCTATGTGGAAGGTGAGGATGAGAGAGCTCGGACAGGACTGCTCTGTGAGAACAGCACTTATCAGGGCTTTGATGAGCCCAAGGTCACCCAGCTGGTTGCACATGGAGGAGGAGCAGAGAATCAAACCCAGCTCACCAGACTAAAAGCTACCACTCTTAACCATTATACCATACAAGTCTGATTGCCTGGTTATGCTGGTTTCCCATATGATCACAATGCTTTTTTTGCAGCTGTTGCCTCCCACCACTCACCTCCTGCCATTTTTAATAAGATACCTATTTCAAGGAATTTTAAAAGAAACTTAGTGAAAAGGAACACACACATTCCAGATTTCTGAGCTGAAACGTACTACTTCAGAGCCAGCTTGGTGTAGTGGTTAGGAGTGCGGACTTCTAATCTGGCATGCCGGATTCGATTCTGCACTCCCCCACATGCAGCCAGCTGGGTGACCTTGGGCTCGCCACGGCACTGATAAAGCTGTTCTGACCCAGTAGTAATATCATGGCTCTCTCAGCCTCGCCTCCCTCATAGGGTGCCATGGCCTTCCTCTGCAGAGGCTTTCTTGGTGGTGTCCCTTCTGAATGCTGACCTTGATTAACTTCTGATTTATGGAGACCCCAGCAAGGGGCTCTCAAGACACGTGAGAAGCTGTGGTGCTTTCCCCTTAGTTTCCTCTGCAGAGTCTTCCTTGGTGGTCTCCATTCTGAATGCTGACCCTGCTTAGCTTCCACCTTACGGGGATCCCAGCAAGGGGGTCTCAAGGCAAGTGAGAAGCAAAGGGAATTTGCCATTGCCCTCCCCTTCAGAATCTTCCCTGGGCGGCCTGGCTTCCTAATTAGCTTCCAAGATCTCACAAGATTGAGCGATACCATGCCACCTTCTTTCCCTTCCAATGCAAGACCATAGCCGACACAATCTCCTTGGCAATGTAAGGTCGCTGGAATGACTGGACCGTCAGTCCAGGGGTTATGCCTCTCAATCATCAATCATGAAAATGCCGTTCTCCTACTGGGGCAAAAGCAGCTGTAGAACCAGAGTAAACCAGGCCTCCCTGTACAGGCACAAAACTGCTGGAGACAAGCTTCAATCACGGCCAACAAACTGATGCCATCCAAAGCTCATCTTGCCTTTAATCAAGAATGTCGAGTCAGGTAAATTCACCTGGCAAATGGGTTTCTCTTGAAGCCAGCGGTGGGTCTATGCCAAATTGATGGTGCTTTTTTTTTAAAGGAGAGGAAATGGACGTTAGAAGTTTAATAGCACCCCTGGATCCCTTCTGCACATTTGGTGGCAATATCCCATGGTACAAAACGATTAGAAAAGAATATACATAACCTTAGGCAAAATCACAGCAAATTTCATACTCTGTAATCCTGCTAAATTTCTTTTGCAAGGAGGAGGAGTCTGAAAAAGGACAAAAAGACTTGGTAGAAAATGTTGCTATGGCCCAAAATCTCAGGGGCAAATTGTTCATAGCTTACAAGGGATTGAAGTCTGGATACGTGCAGTCGAGAACAGGGGTGGCCAAAACGGTGGCTCTCCAGGTATTCATGGACTACAATTACCATGAGCCCCCGTTAGACAAATCTGAAATTTTAAAATGAATTAAAATGTTAAAATGGGGGGTGTTCATAACACAGAGAAAAAGATAAATGGGGTGCTTGTAGCTTTAAGGAATAGATGCCCTTGGTGGCTGTTGCTAGGCAACCACCAGAGTTTTACCAGCTTTCCAGGCTTAAGTTTCTGTAAGTAAACAGCAGAGGGGCATGGCTTTGTCAAGCACTCTTCTGGCCTCTGAGAGGAGATTAATTGGATCCAGGCTTGATATCACTTGATTGTCATGACTTGCCCAGGACTGGATGTTTGCTACAGTTCAAAAACAGCCATCATATGCATGTCATTGTGATGTAGCTTCATAATAGAGGCTGGGAGAACCTGGTTCAAATCACAAGTCTGCTGTAAAAGCTCACTAGTTATCCCTGGGACAGTCACATACTTTCAGTTTAACCTACCTTACAGGGTTGTTGTAAAGGGAAAAGGTGGATTGGCTAGAAAGAGAGGATGAGGCAGGGAAAGGGGAAAGGATATGGGGGTTGATAGGAGAAGGGGAAGATAAAAAGGGAGAGGTTATGGAGGCTTTCTGGAAGGGGAACAGTATAGAAGGAGGGGGAAAAAAGATATCCTCAAAAGTCCATACAAATTCCGCACTTAGAAAGACCTCATACCTTTTCATTCTGCATGAATGCAGCTCATTCCAATATGAAATGAAGGACAACCATTTGTTTCTGAGTTCTTTATCTAGTGGTAAGTTCTCTTCCACATTGATCAGGCCGCAGCTGGAGGACTGCATGCAGTTCTGGAGGCCTCACTTCTAAAAAGGCCGTGAACAAAACGGAGAAGGCAGAGAGGAGAGCAACGAGGATGTTGGCTTCTCAGAAACATAGAATCATAGAGTTGGAAGGGGCCTCATGGGTCATCTAGTCCAACCCCCTGCACTATGCAGGACACTCACAACCCTATCGCTCATCCACTGTCACCTGCCACCCCCTTGAGCCTTCACAGAATCAGCCTCTCCGTCAGATGGCTCTCCAGCCTCTCTTTAAAAATTTCATCTAGTTCACTGCTGTAGAAAATGGAATTCTGAAATTGAGGAGAGTCAAGGCCTGTTTTCCCAGGGTGCAAAAACCACCTTAGTCCAGCCATGGATGGGTCCCACTCCCAAACTGCACCAAGTACAATTGGACCTGTGAGTCACTGCAGCTAAGAGCTTGGAAACCGCCATTCCAGGCAATTGCTGCCCATTTTAAAAAACATAACCAAGTGACACCAGATGTTTTTGTCCCTAGGGGGCAGGGCATCTCCACAGCCACAAATTCGGCAGCTTGTCTCTGTGGAACGGCAGCTGCTGAAATTCCAGGTAAATCGGTGGATGGGCCTGGGGGGGGGGAATAAAGCAACTCTTTGGCCCAGTCTACGGAGATTGATGCCTCTATAGTAGTTTGATAACATTGTGGAACTCTGATTTCCTTTTATCACTCGCCGACCTGCACAGGCCTGATAAAGAAACATGACATTTCAATTTGAGTTCAAGAGTTAAACAGAATGAAGGCTGAAGAGAAATACCAAGAGAGTAATTATTCGTCCTCAAAGCCACAGTGTTTTGAAAGAAGCTAAATCTTTGTCTAAACCCCGCTGAACTGTTGTGGTAATGGTTGAATTCTATATCTATCTATCTATCTATCTATCTATCTATCTATCTATCTATCTATCTATCTATCTATCTATCTATCTATCTATCTATCTATCTATCTATCTATCTATCTATCTATCTATCTATCTATCTATCTATCTATCTATCTATCTATCTATCTATCTATCTATCTATCTATCTATCTATCTATCTATCTATCTATCTATCTATCTATCTATCTATCTATCTATCTATCTCTTTAGAAGGCCAGATCCTGAAGATGAAACTCAAATACTTTGACCACCTCATGAGAAGGAAGGACTCCCTGGAGAAGAGCCTAATGCTGGGAGCGATCGAGGGCAAAAGAAGAAGGGGACGACAGAGAATGAGGTGGCTGGATGGAGTCACTGAAGCAGTCGGTGCAAACTTAAATGGACTCAGGGGAATGGTAGAGGACAGGAAGGCCTGGAGGATCATTGTCCATGGGGTCGCGATGGGTCGGACAGGACTTCGCACATAACAACATAACAATCTATCTATATATCATCATCATCTATCTACACACGCACACTTAAAACCAAAACCCAATATTTTTCCAGCTGTATGAATTTTCCCCTCAAGCTTTTCTATGTGACATTAGGATCTTTTCTTTTTTTCTAGTAATGTTTAAAGAGCCTCTTGTGGCGCAGAGTGGTAAGGCAGCAGACATGCAGTCTGAAAGCTCTCCCATGAGGCTGGGAGTTCGATCCCAGCAGCCGGCTCAAGGTTGACTCAGCCTTCCATCCTTCCGAGGTCGAAATGAGTACCCAGCTTGCTGGGGGGTAAACGGTGATGACTGGGGAAGAACTGATTTAGGTCCTGCAGGGCCGTCATCTCTCCTGGGAGTTCACTCCACTTGACTGGAACCAGGGCCAAAAAGGTCGAGGCCAAATTCCTGGTCAAGGACATCTTCACCTCTTTCAGGCTGGGGACCCTAAGCAGATGTTGTTGTGTTGATCTCAAAGTTCTTGGGGTGTTATAAGGGAAAAGGCAGTCCCACAGGTTTGCTGGTCCCAGACCATTAAGGGCTTTAAAAGTTAAAACCAACACCTTGAGCCCAGGAAGTCCCGGTCATTGTGCAGAGTCAGCCAATGGCAAACAACCTCTGTTTGTCTCTTACCTTTGAAACCCTGTGGGGACATCGCAAGCTCTTTTTACCGCCTTCTGTGTTTTCTGATGTTCTTATTAGCCATTTCCAGAGTAGCGACGTGAGATACCATAGAAATAGGTTTTCTCTTTTTACCATAGAGTGTACTTTTCTGCACATCTTCAAGCATTTCTCTAAAGAAGATTAGAAATAAGATTTAAAATAACAAGGAAATATTTACACCGCAAATCAGCTCGGCTGACCCATGGAATTCTGATACCAGGGGGGGGGGGGTTGTGATCCGATTTTTCGGTGGTCTGCTGCATGAGCAGAACCCCTTCCCTTGACTGCCATAAAAGCCTCGTTGTTTTAAATTTTGACACAACATTCTTCCATGTAGGTTTTGAAAAGATAATGACATCCCTCGGTCACACTAGGAGAGGTCACAGAAGAGCAGATGTCGAATTTCAGCAGGTCAGCCAAGATTAGCAAAGGATTGTTATTTATATCATAGAATTACAGAGTTGCAATTATATCACAGAGTTGCATAATTTTTACCAAGACTGGCAGGACAATTTGAAACAGAGTTAACACCCCTCTCAGTCCATCTAAATCAATGGGCTTAGGGGAGTGTAACAGTGCTTGTAAAAACAACCAAAAGAAAACAAATGTGTGTCCATATATCTATTCATCTTTCGGGACATGTTTCAGTTGCTGGGCTGCATTGCTAGCAGCACAGAATCTAGATCAGGCTTTCTCAACTTTTTTTACTGTTGAGAAACCCCTGAATTATAATTCAGGCTTCAAGGAACCCCAGAAGTGGTGCAATCGTGCAAAATTTAGTTAGGAAGCATAGCTGTGGATGCACCCACCTGGAGCCCCTCCCCTCCCCACCCCCTCCTGGCCCATCGTTGGATGTTTTGGGAGGGGAGGGTGAGTCAACATGACCTTCTACGATCATATCACCTGATAAATATTTGGCAAATTTTAAAAATATATAAAGAATGAATTAACTCTTACCTGTTCGGAGAACCCTTGCAGGGCCATCAAGAAACCTCAGCGTTTCACGGAACCCTGGTTGAGAAAGCCAGATCTAGAGCACCCCCTATACAGTTATTTATATCAGAGGGATTACATGCAGAAAGAAGAAGCAGAAGAGGCAGAGGCAGAGGCAGAGGCAGAGGCAGAGGCAGAGGCAGAGGCAGAGGCAGAGGCAGAGGCAGAGGAAGAGGCAGAGGAAGAGGAAGAGGAAGAGGAAGAGGAAGAGGAAGAGGAAGAGGAAGAGGAAGAGGAAGAGGAAGAGGAAGAGGAAGAAGAAGAAGAAGAAGAAGAAGAAGAAGAAGAAGAAGAAGAAGAAGAAGAAGAAGAAGAAGAAGAAGAAGAAGAAGAAGAAGAATCCACAGCAGACACCCTGTGTGGAAGGTGAGGCTGAGAGAGCTCTTTCAGCACTGCTCTGTGAGAACAGCACTATAAGGACTGTGATGGGCCCAAGGTCACCCTGCTGGCTGCATGTGGAGGAGCATCGAATCAAACCCGGCTTGCCAGATTAAAAGCCACTGCTCCTAACAACGACCCTACGCTGGCTCTCTGTGCACTTATTTTGCAAGTTCTCAAATTTCATCGCACCATGCTGTACCAAGTGTTTATGGGAGGTGTACATTCACATTTCCAAAGTTTAGAGAGATGCATCTTGGGGGCGACTACAAGCAATCAGGAGTAAACGAAACCAGTCCATACACCTCTAGGATCCACCCTCACGGTGCTTGGACTGCCACATCTATCATCCCAAGAAGCCAGGACAAACCAGCCAACCTGTCCCCGAACTAGCAAAGCAAGCATCATAAATTTGGTCCCTTCTAGAGGTGCTGTAAGTGCCTCTTGTGGTGCAGAGTGGTAAGGCAGCCATCTGAAAGCTCTGCCCATGAGGCTGGGAGTTCGATCCCAGCAGCCGGCTCAAGGTTGACTCAGCCTTCCATCCTTCCGAGGTCGGTAAAATGATTACCCAGCTTGCTGGGGGGTAAATGGTAATGACTGGGGAAGGCACTGGCAAACCACCCCGTATTGAGTCTGCCATGAAAACGCTAGAGGGCATCACCCCAAGGGTCAGACATGACTCGGTGCTTGCACAGGGGATACCTTTACCTACCTTTTTTAGAGGTGCTGAGGGGGAAAAGGATACAAAAGGAACAGCTTTTTGAGCCATGCTGTGATGTCCCCTTCATACCCCCGGTCTGCCATTCCCCGCAAAGTGCCAACCGACCGTGCCAACTCAGCTCTCGTTGCCTTTGATCAGCCTCCAGCGTTCTTGGATCTGGCACGGCGACTGACAGCTCCTCCGAGGGGAAATGCATCGCCTTGTGATGTCTGGTGAATGATATCTGGTGGCGGCAGCCAGAGGCAGGTCAAGATGGAGTCGCCGTCATCTTTTGCGAGCAGCCCGGTTTTGATGCGAGCGCCGTGACGTTTGATCCGAGGAGAGGGGACGCTTCTCCGGTGTGGCGTGCCATCCATCATGCGGCGATGCCCAGATTTGGACGCACATCTGTTTCCAGATGAAAGGGAACGGAGCCCCTTTTAAGTAAACCCTCAGGATCCTGAAACCGAGAGAGATGGGGCGGGGATGAGGGAGACGGGGAATATGTTGACCCAGATCGGTTAGCATCACGGAGCAGGTTGCCAGAAAACCGCGTGGAAGAAACCAGTGTCCTGATTCTTGGGGGGCTTCCCCTTTTCCCCCTGGCCAGAAGCAGGGATATTATGAAGCAATGGCCTCCAGGAATCAGCTCAGCTGCCAGGGACTTCATGGATACAGGCTCTTAGTGAGAGCCAGTTTGGTGTAGTGGTTAGGAGTGCGGACTTCTAATCTGGCATGCCAGGTTTGAATCTGCACTCCCCCACATGCAACCAGCTGGGTGACCTTGGGCTCGCCACGGCACTGATAAAACTGTTCTGAACAGGCAGTGATATCAGGGCTCTCTCAGCCTCACCCACCCCACAGGGTGTCTGTTGTGGGGAGAGGAAAGGGAAAGCAAATGTAAGCCGCTTTGAGCCTCCTTCGGGTAGAGAAAAGCGGCATATAAGAACCAACTCTTCTTCTTCTTCTATGTTAAAATGTTAATTGCATTAAATTGCATTAAAACATGACTCATTCATTAGTGAAAACAATTAAAATTGGAAAGTGCATAGAATCACGAGACTTGCAGAAAGTTACTTGCAGATGTTACATTATATACCCAATCTTCCTTCAGTTCCTTGTATTCCAGGGGGAGGGTTCTTTTGGATTCTTGTGGGAGCGGGCCAATTTGATGCTGGTCTCTAGGCTATTGGCCCCAACTAATTGCCTGGCGGAAAAGCTCCATTTTGCAGGCCTTTCAGAACTCTGCTGTGCAGAACTCTGGAAAATGTGATGATGCCTATGCCAATGACCAGGTCTTATTGTAACACTGGAACATTGCATGATTATATGTGTTATTTGACCACTGATGAAGTCCCTCTGGGTTGAGATGTATTTGGTTGATGGTCATACCACATGCAGCCATTGAGAGGGTATATGCAATATTGCACAGAATCAGATTGTTGTGTTTTTGTGTCGTTTTATTCTTCTCAAGGTGCACACAATCGTGAATATTTGTATTTTATTATTTTTTTCTCATCCCGAGTAGGTTCAAGTCAAATTCACTTATTCCGTCATTTGACTTGTGTAAATGATATTCACTCCCTAGTAAATTGCTATTCCCGGCCTCTGCATAGGAAACCTGGGTGTAGTCTGCACGGGGCTTTTTACCCACTCACAGTTTGAATGAATCTCTCCCATCTACACCGAATTTGATTTCCACTTTGATTTTGGGTGCTTTAAATTTTCCCTCTTCAACATGCCTCGATATTTCAAAAAACGCCATGAGTTAATGTGCAGATTTTTGCTTTTAAAAAATTAACTCGCTGCTCTGTGCCTCTTAGTAAAGCAGTCTTCCCTGATTGGCTAGGGCGTCAGTTCAAAGACTTCCCGGATCCGGGTTGCAAGGCTTGTCTTAAAGTGACTGCACTCCAGAAGCCCTAATTTCTCTAGGCAGAGATTTGCCTCTTGGATTTATTCCCCCCTCCTCTGCTGTCTCCAATCCTCTCCCCGCCATTCAAAAAAACAAAGAGTCCTGCTGAGTTTGCCTTCCCTCCCCATTCTGAGCTTCCCCAATCATGTGCAGAACACTAATCTGTTTCAATTTGCGAGCAGGAAGGAAGACCTGAGTTCAAATCGATCTGAATTCAGCAGGATCCACCCCGGGGGGAAACAAACTAAGTGCAGAATCTGCCCTGGACTTCCTTGGCGGCACCCATCCAAGATCAAACAAGGACAAACCCTGCATAGCTTCTGAGATTTGAGAAGATCGAGCTACCCTGGGCCATCTAGGCCAGGGCCTGTTGGGTCTGATTGCAGTGATATCGGGAAATCTTATCTCAGTAGGAAACCTACTCTATCCCTTTTTTGAGCGGGATGGAACATGAGCACCCTCCCCATGGAGGAGTTGGTGCGTCACTCTCTCTTTCTGAGAGGGCAGCTGTAATTAAGTGCTTTTTCCATCCCATTCATTTTTCTCCTGGCGCAATCACTTTCAAGGCTGATCAACTCCTGGAAATTAATTGCAAGAGAGCTTAGAAAGCATTTGGAGTGACTGATGGCTGGCAAGTCCAAAGAGCTTACCAACATGAAGTGCAAGTGATCCAGAATTCTCTACTCACATTCCCCATATAAATTAAATTTTATCTGAAACTTGACAACTCTCGTGCACAGTATCGGTCCAAATTTTGTCCCTATTAAGTAGGGACCTGATCTTCATAGAGTGAGATGTTACATGGAGGTGCCAGCATGGTGTCATGTTGGCCTAGGGCAGGGGTGGCCAGACCGTGGCTCTCCAGATGTCCATGGACTACAATTACCATGAGCCCCTGCCAATGCCATGCTGGCAGGGACTCCTGGGAACTGTCCATGGGCATCTGAAGAGCCACAATTTGGCTTCCCCAGGGACTCTGAGGTCTCAGGGTTCATCCAAACAATTTAAATAAAGCCCCGAAGAAAATAAGGTGTAAGCGACAATATTTCACTTCCATCGAAATCTGAACGGAGGTCCTGGATGGAGATTCTGGGATGACAACTCATCTCCAAGCAACAGAGATCAATTCATCTGGGGAAAATGGTGGACTCTATCGCACAAGAGCCTCTTGTGGTGCAGAGTGTTAAGGCAGCTGTCTGAAAGCTTTGCCCATGAAGCTGGGAGTTCAATCCCAGCAGCCGGCTCAAGGTTGACTCAGCCTTCCATCCTTCCGAGGTCGGTAAAATGAGTACCCAGCTTGCTGGGGGGTAAACGGTAATGACTGGGGAAGGCACTGGCAAACCACCCCGTATTGAGTCTGCCATGAAAACGCTAGAGGGCGTCACCCCAAGGGTCAGACATGACTCGGTGCTTGCTCAGGGGATACCTTTACCTTTACCTTTATGGCGTTGTACCCCACCAAGGTCCCTCCCCTCCCTCAACCCTGCCCTCCTCTGGCTCCACTCCCAAATCACTGGGTATTTCCAAACCTGGAACTAGCAGCCTTTCCATTTCAGCACGCAAAGGAACAGATTGCGTTCGGAGGAGGCTTCGCACCGAGGTCCAGATGCTGAAATGTAGAGGTTTTTTTGGCTCAGCCAACAGATGTAGCCGCAGAATCCAGTCTCGGCCAGGAACAGCATCGTTTTGGCTCCCGTCAGCCAATTTAGCTTTCCCCCTGTCTTGGCACGGAGCCCCCCCCCCCTCCCGTGGCCTTCTGCGATTAGTAAGACAAACAGGAGAGGTTCCTACCCTGTTCCTTCCAGCCTGGAAAACTTGACGCAAGGTTCTTGCGCCACCTGTTTCCCTCTTCCCACGTGTGCGTCTCTTCAGAATCCGTCTAGGAAACAGAAAAGGCTTTGAGCTGTGAAATTTGGCTCTCTCCCCCCTCCTCCGTGCTAGCCATCTGTTGCTCCGCTGCTAGGATCAACAACTGAATCAGGTTGACGGCCTGATCCGGGGCCAAGTGAAAAATCAGTGGATTTAGGCACACAGGCCTAGCTTCACGGAGAACGGGGAGGGGGGGGGGAGAGATGAAATATTCTTCCGTTAGTAGGCTTGCCAACCTCCAGGGGAGGCCTGAAGATCTCCTAGAAGTGCAACAGGTCTCCAGTCTACAGTTCCCTTTGAGAAAATGGCTGCTTTGAAGAGCAGGCTCTGGGGCATTGTATCCAGCTGTGGTCTATCCCTACCACGAACCGTGTTCCCTTAAGGCAGGGGTAGTCAAACTGCGGCCCTCCAGATGTCCATGGACTACAATTCCCAGGAGCCCCCTGCCAGCGAATGCTGGCAGGGGCTCCTGGGAATTGTAGGCCATGGACATCTGGAGGGCCGCAGTTTGACTACCCCTGCCTTAAGCCCTACTTCCTAAGTCTGCAGGAATTGACCGACCTGGCAGCCTTATCAGTCAGAGGTCTGGATCTGGTTGCGTAGGTGACCCCTTCAACTTCCACTGAACCGGAGAGAATTTTGAGTCACCAAACAAGTTTGCACATTCTTGACCTACCGCACAGGGTTCTTGTGAGGATTTAAGAGCAAGTGTGGTATACTGCAGGCTTTATCAACCAGGGTTTCATGAAACCCCGGGGTTTTTTTGATAGCTCTGGAAGGGTTTCCTGAATGGGTGGGAGTTAATTTATATATATATATTGTTTGTTAAATATTTATCAGGTGATAGGACCATATATGGTCATGCCGACCCATCTCTCCCTCCCAAATTGGCCACTGATGGGCCTGGAGGGGATGGGGAGGGGCCCCCTGTGGGCATGTACACAACTCTGCTTCCCATTCTGCACAATCTCACCACTTCTGGGGGTTCTCGAAGCCTGAAGAATGTCTCAGGGGTTTCTCTATAGTAAAAAAGTAGAGAAAGCTTGGTGTGGGGGTTAAGAACGGTGGCCTCTAATCTATCGTCTATAAAATTATTACTTAATATTATTACTTAATATTTATTAATAATATTTATTAATAATATTAATTTAATTTCTATCCCTCTCGGACTTGCCCTCTCGGGGCGCTGAACGTTATCATCGTTATATTAATCACAGTAAAAAATTCATTAATTACTTTAAAAGTTTAAAACTCCACTTTCAAAAGCTGACGGCCCCAGCGTTGCAGAGTATTTACGTCATTGCCCTACAACAAGGAAGTATGAGGGGCCGAAAGGGAGGGGCGACAGGGGAGGGGAGGGAGGCACGGTGATTGGTCGATTGTAGGGCCCAATCGGCCTCAACCATAGGCCCCGTGGAAGAACTCCATCATGCAGGCCCTGCGGAAAATGGCCACTTCCGGCAGGGCTTGATCTCCCCAGGGACCTCATTCCACCTGGCAGGAGCCAGTGCTAAAAAAGCCAAACCACCTTTCTTAGAGCCAGGGACCCTCAGCTGGTTGGTGTTGCTAGATGGAAGTGCTCTCTGAGGGACATATTCAGAAAGACGGTCCCTCAGAGACGCAGGGTTTCAGCTAGATTAGAACATTGACGAGTTTCGTATCGCTGCCTCAACAAACCGCTTCTGCTGATGATGCCAAGGGGATTCATTGAGAAGGCCAACAGGGCCTGACTGTTCCTTTTGTCCGCCTCAGAGGTGAACAGCACAGAAGAAAAACTGAGGCAGGCGTTTACTGCGACCTATGTTGGATGAAAGAATGGGAGCGACGGCCGTATTCCCTGCCGTTTCTTCCCGTTGACCTCATCTCCTCCAGTAGATCCAAGGACATCCTGCAGTGGAGCCACCCAACTAGAATAAACTGCACCCACTCACCTCGCACTTGGGTGTAACCTCCATTTATGGAGGGAGCTGCACTCGCAAAACAGCAGGGAGAGCGGCGGGGCTGTCTGCCAGGCAAACATCTAGGAGGCGGACACGTCAGGCTTTGCAATCTAGAAATGACTGAGCAGACAGCGATCCTTGTGCACACAGAATGTAAGGGGGGGGGAGAACTTTTCTGAAGGAATGCAGACCTGCTTGGGATGCCAGTTCAGCCCGGGAGGGAGGAGTCCTTGGACCACACTGCTCTGCTCTGATCTGCAAGCCTCCCTGTCATGTCTGTAGTTCTCCCAAGGACCAAGCTTAAGGTCTGAGGCAGGATCGGAAGCCTGCAATGCAATTGTTCAATGCAGGGCTAGGTCCCGTCTGCTGGATCCAGTCAGTTTCAAGTGAAACTGGCCAATAGAAAAGACTGGCAGGAAGATCTATAGTGTGGTTTTTGTAAACATGATGGGGGTTAGTTGATTCCGTTTTTGGTTCAGTCCAGTCTTTCTTGCACCATGCCGGGGTCCTAATAAAGAGCTCAAATCACTTCCACTGTGTGTGTCCACCTCTGAACTCATGGATTTAACACGCCCCTTTGGTAGCAAGTTGGTCTTCCTTCTAACCTCACGGAAGAAGAAGAAGAGGAAGAGGAAGAGGAAGAGGAAGAGGAAGAGGAAGAGGAAGAGGAAGAGGAAGAGGAAGAGGAAGAGGAAGAGGAAGAAGAAGACCCTTCCCATCCCAAGAAGAAGAGTTGGTTCTTATATGCCACTTTTCTCTACCAGAAGGAGGCTCAAAGCTGCCTTTCCTTTCCTCTCCCCACAACAGACACCCTGTGGGGTGGGTGAGGCTGAGAGAGCCCTGATATTACTGAAGAAGAAGAAGGGTTGGTTCTTATATGCCACTTTTCTCTACCCGAAGGAGGCTCAAAGCTGCTTACAATCAACTTCCCTTCATCTCCCCACAACAGACACCCTGTGAGGTGGGTGAGGCTGAGAGAGCCCTGATATTACTGCTCGGTCAGAACAGCTCTATCAGTGCCGTGGCGAGCCCAAGGTCACCCAGCTGGCTGCATGTGGGGGAGTGCAGAATCAAACCCGGCATGCTAGATTAGAAGTCTGCACTCCTGGCGAAGGAGAAGACAGGTGGTATTTTTAAAGCCCCCTGCCAGGGGCTTAAGAATGCTCTGCAGAATTTTGTTCTACTCTTTTCTCTCTTGCTTTCACACATGCCAAATAATGCCATTTCAGTCCCCTTCGGCAAGTGGATTTTGCCGTGTCCATTGCACACACACAACCATGAAGTTGTCCTGGACTGTTCCACCAACCCACAAACCCAAGAAGCTGCTTTTTGCTGCTTTTTGCTGGTCCATCAAGGTCAGAATTGTCTCGTGCCTTCAAATCTCTATGGTGACACCACCCTGCCCTAGATGGCTCAGGCTAGCCTGATCTCATCAGACGTTAGAAGCTAAGCAGGATTGTCCCAGGTTATTATTTGAATGGGAGACCAGCAAGGAATTCCAGGGTTGTGACATGGAGGCAGGAGACAGCAAACCACCCGTGAACATATCTTCCCTTGAAGCTCCTTATTTCCCATCCTATGAAAGGACCGTAGGAGACATTATTATTAGTTATTTATTGGATGGTATGGTATGGTATGGGTACAGTGTAGCCTGGAGATCCTAGGTCTGTCAGGCAACAAGAGATGTTTGGAGCTGGCTTGTCATTGCTGGCCTCCATGGAATGGCCCCTAGTGTTCCACAGACGTCTCCCCTTCAAATACTAGTCAAGGTCAGCCCTGCTTAGCTTCCGAGATCAGATGCTGGGCTTGCCTGGTCTATCCAGGTCAGGGCAGGAGGGGGCAGTATGAGTATGATGGTCAGACTGGGCCCAGTCTCCTCCAGCTCCACTTCAGCTGTCGACATTTGGACATCCTGGTATTCAAGATCAATGTTCTGTTGGATTTAGCAGGGCCTGTGCCTCAGGGGCTCATGGGAATTGTAGTCCATGAATGTCTGGAGAGCCACAGTTTGGCCACTCCTGCTCTATTACATCAGTACCTACAAGACCGGATGTTGTAAACGAAGCATACAAAGTTGTACACCTTCCATCTGCTGTGGTTCCCCTAGCAAACGCTGGCAGGGGCTCATGGGAATTGTAGTCCATGAACATCTGGAGGACCACAGGTTGACTACCCCTGCCCTAGAGTACCTGGAAGCTCTTGCTATCATGGCCTTATAGAACCTGACACACATCTGACCGTTCCTGCCCAGGGCAAAATGGGAAACCACCACTGATCTTTCATTTTGCAAGACCTGTAATACAGCAGCCGAAACATCATCGGGCCTCCTTCAGGACAGGTGTCTGGCGCTCTGTATCTGTCGGGGCCCGAGACTGGAGCTTTCTATCTTCCTTCCGCTCCAGTGATACTTCGATCACTCATTGTGTCAACTCAGGGTTGTTTTGTAATGGGAAGAGCAAAGGTTCCCTCATACATTCTCTCAGGAAGGCATCGAATCCTGTGGCGAGCCCCATCACTCAGCACAGACAGACAGAAAAGGGCCTGAGTTTATCACTGCAGGGCACAGGTAAACACCTTTAACCTTCAAACAGTACTGCTCGAAAGAATGCTATGGGGAAGGTGCAGGTGGTTTTTTCAAAGCAACCTTCAAGGGTGGAATAAGAAAGCTCTGCAGTGTGCAGGATTGAAAAGAATAAGGGGAGTGTCCTGCAGGGGGCATTGGAGGATATGTGTATTCAGCATAGTTAGAATAAGAACTTCCTAATGTGCTTTTTTTTCAAATCTTCTCCTTCAGTGCCCTGATTGGCTCAACAGGAGACTTCCTGCTCCTTCGAGCACACTTCCTTCCCGCTTGCTTCTGGAACAACGGACAGAATGACCACAGACAGCAGACAGACAGGAACCCCCCACCCTTTGTACACAAAGATTTCCCACATCCCCTTAATAAAACTGTTTAATTCTTTTAAGCAAACTGGTGCTTTACTCCTCTTGCAAATTTAAACTCTGCCAACAAAGGGAAGGGCTGTGTTAGGAGCAGTGTGTGGTATGTAAACATGACATAGAGAGAGAGAGAGAGACTGACAGACAGATGATGGACAGATAGATAGTGGAAGGAAGGAAGGAAGGAAGGAAGGAAGGAAGGAAGGAAGGAAGGAAGGAAGGAAGGAAGGAAGGAAGGAAGGAAGGAAGGAAGGAAGGAAGGAAGGAAGGAAGGAAGGAAGGAAGGAAGGAAGGAGAGAAAGAGGAAGGAAGGAAGGAAGGAAGGAGAGAAAGAGGAAGGAAGGAAGGAAGGAAGGAAGGAAGGAAGGAAGGAAGGAAGGAAGGAAGGAAGGGCAGATGACAGACAGACAGACATAGGAGAGGGAGAAATGGATTACAAATGGGCAGACAGATGGATTACAGAAGGACATAAAACAGAGGGAGAGATTAATGGATTACAAATGGGCAGACATAGATGGGAGATAGATGATGGATGGTTGGCTAGGTGGATAGATGGATTACAGAAATACATCGGACAAAGGAGAGATGGATGGATGGGTGGATGACTAATGGGCACACCTAGATAGAGTGGTTTTTGTTTGTTTGTTTTTCGCTATTGAGCCACGACTGACTCATGGCAATTTTGTAGGGTCTTGGGGGCAAGAGACATTCAGAGGCAGTTTGCCATGGCCTGCCTTCGCATCACCACCCTGGTATTCCGTGGAGGATTCCCACCCATATCACAGGCAGAGATGACCCTGATTTGGCTTCCAAGATCTAACAAGACCAGGCTAGTCTTAGTTATCCAAGAGCAGGGACAGGTAGAATTTCCTTCCTTTCCCACTCCCTTCCCCACTTCAGCCCCGGATGGTAATAAAGTATTGTTTGCTCGGCAGGTTTAGGGCCTTGCCATGTTTTAACATGTACAAAAGGAAGTGACAATGCTCAGCTTTGCCTCCTCTCAACAGCGAATCGTGTTTCACAGATTATCATAGAATCACGGAATCCTAGAGTTGGAAGGGGCCACGCAGGCCATCTAGTCCAACCCCCTGCTCAACGCAGGATCAGCCCTAAGCATCCAAGAAAAGTGTGTATCCAACCTTTGATTGAAGACGGCCAGTGAGGGGGAGCTCACCACCTCCTTAGGCAGCCTATTCCACTGCTGAACTACTCTGACTGTGAATTTTTTCCCCCTGATATCTAGCCTATATCGTTGTAGTTTAAACCCATTACTGCGTGTCCTCTCCTCTGCAGCCAACAGAAACAGCATCCTGCCCTCCTCCAAGTGACAACCTTTCAAATACTTAAAGAGGGCTATCATGTCCCCTCTCAACCTCCTTTTCTCCAGGCTGAACATTCCCAAGTCCCTCAACCTATCTCCATAGGGCT
Source organism: Paroedura picta (assembly GCF_049243985.1). Lineage (NCBI taxonomy): Eukaryota > Metazoa > Chordata > Lepidosauria > Squamata > Gekkonidae > Paroedura > Paroedura picta. The sequence continues at coordinate 7,373,254 of NC_135377.1, forward strand.
TGGTCCTGGGAGGCCCTCCAGATCAGGGGTGGACTGGCACCACTGGTGCCGATTTGGCCTCTCTCCCGAGGCTCCTGTGGGTCTTTGGCCAGCCAAGGAATGGCCAAGTTAAAGGACAGAGGGGTGGCTATTGGTTTGCATCAAAAATGCTGCCAGCTGCACTCACTCAATGCTGCTGTGATTTAATATAGGAGATGGGGAGGCGACTGGATTCAGAAAAGGGTTTGGCATATGGAAAACAACTGGGAATCAATGCTGACAAGCCTAGGCTGCAGTTGCAGTCAATTAGCGTTCGCAGCTGTTGTGCGGGCTCTCTCGCTGGCCACGCTGCAGGTAGAGTTTCAGAGGACACATTCCTTGTTGTTCAGATCACTGGTGTGCATGTGTTTGTGTGCGCCTGCAGGAGCGCCAGTGTATGGGCAGAGTTTGAGTGAGAAGTGAGGTCATTGTAGCGTAAGCGTGCAAAGTGGGAACGCTTCCGAGGAGAGCTGGGCCTTATTCCCTTAAAGAATAGGGCCAACTGGAACCTTACGTTTGACGGATGTAGATCGATGGGAGATTTTTTTTTTTAGGTGTTTATTTTCATTCTTGGATATGAAAATTCAGATTTGGAGAATAGGCCAGTTGTGGCATTCCGGTAGCTTGTTTCCAACAGTTCTCAGGAACAATGTTTGGAATGACTGTCAAATAAATATCGATCGATTGAAATCTTCCTTCTTGTCTAAGGAGGCTTTGTTTGACTTTGGTGGCTCTTCCACCTGGCAAAGTTGGAGGATGGCTCCCAAGGCCAGAAGGTTTTAAATTTTGCTCAGCAAAGAGGTTGGTTGGATTCAGAGCACTGTTGACCCCATTGTTCTCCCGTCTTTTAAAGTCCTGGTTTGCATCTGTTTTTCTGCCTTTTTATACCATCAGTCTGGATTATCATTGTGCTTATGAAGCACCAGGGCTGAGACATGGTCTGATATCCTTCAGTATTCCCGTCGAACTATTCAGTTTTACACATCCCCTCTTGATACATATGAAAGAAGAAGGAGAAGGAGAAGGAGAAGGAGAAGGAGAAGGAGAAGGAGAAGGAAGAGGAGGAGAAGAGGAAGAGGAAGAGGAAGAGGAAGAGGAAGAGGAAGAGGAAGAAGAAGAAGAAGAAGAAGAAGAAGAAGAAGAAGAAGAAGAAGAAGAAGAAGAAGAACAAGAGGTCTTTATACCCTTCTTTTGTCTACCTAAGGAAGTCGCGGCTTATAATTGTCTTTCCTTTGTCTCCCCACAGCAGAAACCCTATGATATGGGTGAGGCTGAGAGCACACTGAGAGAATTGCACCCAGCCCAAGGAGGAGTGGAACATCAAACCTGGTTCTCCAGATTAGAGGCCACCTCTCTTAACCCCTACATTATGCTGGAACTACACTGTGCTGCAGAATATGGTTGTGAAGCATAGCTGTGTACACATCCACCTGGGACCCCTCCCCTTTCCGCACCCTCCAGGCCCATCATTGGCCTTTTTGGGAGAGGGGGGAAACAAATCAACATGACCGCATATGGTCATATAACCCAATAAACCTCCCAGTGCTGTATGGAAGGGCAGTAAAAAAAACTAAATAAAAAAATGTTTAATAAATTATAATAAATTAATTAATAGCTTGTCTGCTTGCTTTATTAAGCCCCACCCATTTGGGAAACCCTTCCAGGGCCGTCAAAAAACCCCAGGGTTTCATGAAAGCCTGATTTACCATCAGGTCTCAGAAGCTAAGTATCATCAGCTCTGATTTGTATTTGGATGGGAGACCTCCAATGAGAATATTCTGGACACATGTGCTTCTGTTATCTTTAACACCATCCCACATTTATTGCACAATTGGGGGTGGAGGGGGAAGCCTTCTTAATTTACTTTGTCCACCGCATGATCCTTTGCCGGAAACAACTATTGCATGTGTTGAATTCAAATATTTGTTTGTTCTGTTTAATCTGGCGGGCACTGGTGCCAGATATTCATATCAGTCAAGAAACAGGCCTTAATCTAATGACAATTGCGTTTGTGTGTTTTAAACGGCTGGGTCAGAGTATGATTTCATCCAAGCATACCGCAATTGTTGTGCATATTTCCATATTATAGCTGCTTGGGAGGAACAAGCCATGAGGAAGTTCATTGTAATAAATTCTAACTGGGAGTGAAAGATTTATTTCTGACACACTGGGAAATTTCATGTCCTAGTCACAGTAAGGAGGGCACAGTAGCACAAATAATTAATACTGGCACAGAAGATCTGGAAGCCAGGACATTATGATTCAGGGGTTTGGAACACCTTGCTTATGAGGACTGTACGAGCAACTGAGGCCTTTTTCAGTTTTGGAAGTAAGATAGCTAAGGGGAGAGACGCTAGTAGCGCACATTCCCCTCTCCTCCACATGCAGCCGGCTGGGTGAGCTTGAGCCGGTCACAGTTCTCTTAGAGCTGTTCTCACAGAGCAGTTCTCTCAGAGCTCTCTCAACCCCACCTTACCTCACAGGGTGACTGTTGGAATTAAAACTGAATGAATGAAACCGACACGGGTATATAGCTTCTATAAAAGTTTTCTAAAAGAATTAGAAAAGACATTCTCCCTGCAACAGAAACCCTGTGAGGCTCATGGGAATTGTAGTCCATGGACATCTGGAGGGACGCAGTTTGACTACCCCTGATGCAAGGGCTGTTTTTTCCCCTGTAATTTGCTAAAGTTCATGGTACCCTGACTGGCAAGATTGGCCAATCAGGGAATATGATATATTCATGTATATATCTGTATTGGTCAGTACTTGGATGGATCAAGGAAGTCGATGCTCTGGAACAGGGGTAGTCAAACTGCGGCCCTGCAGATGTCCATGGACTACAATTCCCAGGAGCCCCTGCCAGCAAATGCTGGCAGGGGCTCCTGGGAATTGTAGTCCATGGACATCTGCAGGGCCGCAGTTTGACTACCCCTGCTCTGGAAGGTGGACCCCATAGCATTATACTCCACTGCGGCCCCTCCCTGCCCCAAATCCCACCCACTCCCAGCTCCACCCACAAAGCCTCCAGGTATTTCCCAGCCCAGAGCCGGCAACCCGGGTTCCCTACCCAGTTCCCTACCCAGTGCTACCCATTTCCAGGGTGGGAAAATGTCCCGTGCCAAATACCGTCTTAGGAAACAGCGCAGGCCGACGATCTCCTTGGTTTCCGCTCAGGCAGGTTTTCTCTGCATCCCTCCCCCCACCCCCCCTTTGGAGCCCGAAATCAAAAGCTGCCAGTGATCAGAAGCTGGTGCTCACTGAGCGAAGCGCACTATGCGCTAGGCTGAAACGGCCCCATCACACGGTCTTATTAAAGCCATCTTTATAATGGAGATTTATTGTTTGGTTAATAATCCATAATGACTCTTTAGCAAGTAGTTCCTGGAGGTGATGTTCCCTTGAACTTAAGCACGAGTCCCTCCCAGGCTGGAGTTCTATTGGATTCATTCTCAGCACTGCATGATGTCTGGCCCTTCAAATGTAGGATGGAAAACCAGAGGCAGGAGCACTAGAAAAAAAGGAGGAAAAGGAGATTAATAGTTGGTTTCTATATCCTCCTTTTAATATCCCAAGGGAATCTTACAATCGCCTTCCCTTCTTCTCCCTGCAACAGACACCCTGTGAGGGAGATGGAGCTGAGAGAGCTCTGAGAGAACTGCCCTGCGAGAAGAGCTCTATCAGGGCTGTGACTAGCCCAAGGTCACCCATCTGCCTGCATGTGGAGGAGGGGGAAATCAGGCCTGGCTCACCAGTTTAGAAGCAGCTACTCTTAAGCTCTATATCAAGAAGAGGAGGGATAAGGAGGAGAAGAAAGAAAAGAAGGAGAAAACAAAGGAGGAGGTGAAGAAGAAGTGAAGAGAAACTGGGTATTTATACCCCACTTTTCACTAACTAAAGGAGTCCAAACGTGGCTTGCAAAAGCCTTTCCCTTCCTTTTCCCGCAACAGACTTCTTGTGAGGTGGGTGGGGCTGAGAGAGCTCCAAGGGAACTGCTCTGAAAGAACAGCTCTAAAAATTCTGTGGCTGACCCAGCATCAACCAGCTGGCTGCAAGTAGAAGAGCGGAGAATCAGAACCAGTTCTCCAGAGCAGAGTTTGTTGCTCTTTAACCACTACACCATACAGGCAATATCCTGACAGTTTTTCATTAATACTCAAAGGCTCACAGATCCAGCGGTGAGATTCAAGTGGGTCGCCATGTTGGTCTGAAGCAGCAGAATGAATATAGCATCCAGTGACCCCTTGAAGGCTAATCCAGTCTTATTCAAAGTATGAGCTTTCGTGTGCATGCACACTTCCTCAGATACATGTGTGCACATGAAGGCTCATATCCGTAACACTTAGCTGCTCTTATAATATTTGAGCAGCGGCCTTCTGGGTGGAGCCGGTCTGTCTTCTCTTTCCGGTCCATGGGCCAATCAGGATGCACACAGCTTGATTGGCCTGTGGACTGGAAACAGAGGCTGGCCCAGCCCCCAACGAACCTAGCAAGGGTCAGTTGGGCTCAATTGGCACCAGTCTCCCCCTCACTGCTGCCAGGAGAGGAGGTCAGTGGGCCTGAGGGGGGGGGAGAGAATTCCCTGGCCCCAAAACACCCACTGAGCCTTGCAGAGGCCACAGTAGGCCTTTTCAGGCCAGGGGGGAGGGCTGGCAGGAGGGCTGCTGGGTGGGTGGACAGGAGGGAACTCCATGGCCATGAGAATGCAAAGGCTTTGACAGGTGTTTTGGGGCCAGGGAGGAGTGGTGGCAGAAACTCCGTTCCCCAAGTGTCTACCAAGTGTTTTTTTAGAAAGTGGGCCCAGCCAGATAGCACTTTTGCCAAACAAGGCATCTGATTGGGCATTTCCCCCCCTCCCGGCCTCCCCCCCCCCCCAAGATATCACTTGCAATGCCCCATCTCCAGCCCCTACCCGGAAGGAGGCAAGACTTAAAATAAGCAAACTGCAGATGCCTAAACTCAGGCTGGGAAATTCTATCTTTCTGGACCTCTGTGAAACCTGGCAGGGCCGAGGTATGCATCTCCAGAGTTCAAAAACCTGGGGGAATGCTTTTGAACATGAAGTCAGGCCTTTCCACAGAGATCCTATCAGGCCATCAAAGTAATTCAAGGGACTTCTCTTGGACAGGGAAAGCGTAACTTGAGCTCCAGGCGTACGGTTCCCACATGCTTCAGACTGTGCCGAAGTTTATCCGAAGCCAAAGGAGGTCAAGAGGGTGAGGGGGGGTGAGTTTTACTTTCCCCTCCCTGCAAAAGCACCCCACTTTGATCCGCAGGAAGCCCTTTCATAAGCCCTCCCAGTGCAGTGACCTGACCTTATTTAAGCGAGATGATTCAAATGCAGAGGGAGAAAGAAATGTGTAGATTCTACCACCTCCCACCTCCCCCCCCCCCCCGATTGCAGTGCAGCATTTTGATGTGCTGGAATGAGCAACCTTCTTTTTCATATGCAATCATAATGCCCTTGCCAGATGGTTTGATGCCATGGGACCTCTAATAAGGGAGGGAGAAGTTCCACTTGTCAATCCAGAATTCCCTCTTGAAAAGCAGAAGCTGAAATTTGTCCTTGATTACCGAGATGGAGAGAATTCAGACCTTTCCCTCCTCGGACGGAAAAGTTCCCAGCCCTGGATAGGGTTGCCAGACTCCTCTTGTGGAGGTGGGGGTCCCCCGCTGCCCAGTCAGTTGCCAGTGTTGCTCAGGAAGTGACATCATCACACCGATGACTTCTGGGTGCCATTTTGGTATTTTGATTAAAATTCTATGGTAGAAGCCAGTCTGAGCATCGGGCTTTTGCCTCAAAGTGACTGGCACAGTGATGTCACTTCCTGTGTTATGCCAGCAACATGGCCCAGCCCTTCTTTCTAATAGTAAGTCCCCCTCCCCTGCCAGTTGCCAGGAAGGACCTGGTAACCCTCATCCTGGAAGAGACTAGTCCAGAGGTGGCCAAAGGTTGTCCATTGACTACCATAAGCATGAGCCACTTCCACCATTTGGCCACCCCTGGACTAGCCCATTAAGTGGCCGGAAAAATTCCCAGTAGATCGCAATCCTGCAGGCAGTCAAGGGTGGCCTTAGTGATTTGGGGGACCAGGGCCAAAGTGCATGGTGGGACACCAGGGGTACTGCTCACACCTCTACCCTTCTGGCTCCCTCTGCCAGGCCATCTCCTGCCAGAGCTAAGCAAAATGCAGCCCTCTTCTTCTACAAGGTAAGTTAGAGCTGCCACCACCACTGGAAGCTGGCTGGCCCAGCTCTGGATGGGGTGAGTAGGAGTGGTGGCAGCAGGAGCCTGCTCTTCTTCTCCCCCCCCCCCCCACCTCCATGCGTAACTGCAGCCCCATCACCCTTACACGGTACAGGCAGTTGCCCACTGGCTGAAGAAAAAAAGCTGTTTTTACTACCCAAAGGAGTCCCGAACCAGCTTACGAACACTGTTCTCTTCCTCACCCCACAACAGACACCCCGTGAGGTAGTTAGGGCTGAGAGAGCTCTGACAGTTCTGTGAGAAGAGCCCTAGGAGAACTGTGCCCTAGGAGAAGAGCCCTAGGAGAACTGTGACTTCTCCAAGGCCACCCAAATACCTTCACGTGTAGGAGTGAGGAATCAAACTCAGTTCTCCATATTCGAGTCCACCGATATTTAACAACACCACCATGCTGGCTCTCTGAGACCACGTTTTGCTGAAGCCACATGCTTACTTGGATGCAATTCCCTTAAAAACAGTGACACTGACTAGGACTGAGGATGGGCAAGAGGGTTGGGGGTCTCTGGTTTCCATTAAGCTCCCCTTGTCTGCCTCAAGCATGGACTCATCTTTACCGCATCTTCTTCTTTGAAAGGGGACGATTAGCTATGTAGAGTTACGCTGTCCCTGGACCAGAGAAACAGATACCCATCTACCTTTCCAAATCACGTTCCATTTGACTATTCATTATGATACATGACAATCTACCATTCAAACCGATTATCTCAAATCTCAAATAATAAGAAATAAAATAAAGAGGCAGGGAAAGCATTCCTAAAGGCAATTTCAGCTTCTGAACACGACCGTGCGTCGACAGATTCAGAGAACTTTCTGCATTTACCCGGTGGCCACGGGCTCTCTCACTTGGATTCCGGAACCCAATCGAGAAAACTACTTAAAGTCTAGTTATTCTCTGACAAATCCTGAATCATCACCCAGCAGTCTATTTAATGCTCGGGGATCAAGAGCTGCTGTGACGTTACATTTCATAAATGAACGGTTTACAAAGGAAGAGCCCTCCGTAGCCACGTGAGGTCCCTTTCCTCTGGATAATGTCATGCCAAATTGATGTTCTTGTTTGAACTTCCACATAATTCGGGATTTAGCAGAGAGTTCTTATCTGCAGCATTTATGGATTCCTCATGCAGTGGAGACAGAGACAATCAAGTGGCCCAAGTTGAGGAGAAGACGCACTGTCTGGCTACATTTCCTTCAGCCAGAAGGTTATGGGGATCATGTCCCAATTGTAGGTGCCCAGATGGCCAGGCTAGCCAGATTTTGGAAGCTATGGCCAGCCTTGCCTAGCGCTTGAATGGGAGACCACCAGGGGATATCAGAATACCAGAACTGCTATGCAGAGACCTGACTTAGGGCAACCCAAGCTAACCCAATTTTTCAGATCTTAGAAACTAAGTAAGGTCAGCCTTGGTTAGTATTTGGATGGGATCAAGAGTTTCTATATCTCCATCAGCAAGAAGGCTCTGAGAATAGTTGGACCTTCCCAACTATAGCTACCCAGACCTGGACAGCCCAAGCTAACCCTGCTCATCAGATCTTAGAGAACTTCTAGTAGAGAAAAACAGCATATAAGAATCAACTCCTTCTTCTTCTTCTTCTTCTTCTTCTTCTTCTTCTTCTTCTTCTTCATCTTCTTCTTCTTCTTCTTCTTCTTCTATTCTTCTTCTTCTTCTTCTTTCTTCTTCTTCTTCTTCTTCTTCATGCAATAGGACCAGACTTAATCATACAGCTATAGGGGGATGAGCAGACTGTTCCATTACATATTTACATATATACAATAAATATACCACAAATAGCACTGTTCCCAATCAGTATAACAACATTTACATCTGGCATCAAGTCTCCAACCCCAATCAGAACCAAGTCCAGAGTCACTACATCTTTACTCATCTCTATGACCAAGTGTTCCAATGTTCAGGCCATCTAGGAGCCTCATGTCTACAATGTGACCGAGGCACACATTTGCCCACTCAATGTAAGAGTAGTTAAAGCTACCCAGTAGTACATTTTCCCCTTTCTCCCTTATTTACATTCAGCCTCATGGCTGTAGAAGCTAGCGTGATGAAACTGAGGCTTTGGTCACATCATGAGAAGACAAGAAAAGTCAATCATCCTAAGAAAAGTTGAAGGCATACAAAAAAGAGAAATCCCCAACATGAGAGGGATTGACTCAAAGCCTTCAGTTTGCAAGACCAGAGCAAGTCTGTTTGTTAATGAGTTCATCTGGAGGTCCTCAAGTCAGAGGGTCACCATAAATCAGAAGGGATTAGATGGCACATCACACAGATGCACGCCCAGGGTTTTGATCATGGTTTGGTCAATGGTACACTCCCATTGTTAAGTAACTGTCAGGGCCTAGTGACTCCACCCATGGGGTAAGTTAATTCCCCTGATGCTTTCTGGTTTATGTGACTCTATGCCATCTTTGACCTAGATAACACAGACAGTTTGTACCCATGGCCTACACTGCTTCATTGCTATTCTTCGACCATCGAGTGTCCCAAGAGGGAAAGAACCTTAATTGGCATGAATTATGGGGAAACTCCCAATGACTTCCAAGAATATGAATCATAATATTTCTTACATGCCAGATGATGTTTCCACAACTTCTGCCTCAGGGCATTTCCTGTAATATTTGTTTTTGTCATGGCAGCCTCATCAGGAAACATTCAGACTGGGTGATTCTACAGACCGTCTAGGGCTGAATCTGCACGGAGCTTTTATTCCAATCCCAGGTCGATTCAGTCCCTGCCATCTACACTGAATGTGATTTCCATTTTGATTTTAGCCAATTTAAAATTTTGCTCTGCAATAAGAAGGATTGATCCGGAGTGACCCTATCTTTCCCCCGCAATATCCTAGAGTGGATATAACCCTCGATATTTGAATAATCGGCATGATTATTCAAGACATATGGTGATCCCATCAAGGGGCTTTCAAGGCAAGTGAAAAGCACAAGTGGTTGGCCATCACCTGCATCTGTGGAGTCTTTCTTGGTGGTCTCCCATCCAAAGCTTATGGTACCCACAACAAGTAACTTCCAAGGCCAGTGAGAAGTAGAGATGGTTTGCCACTGCCTTCCTCTGCAGAGTCTTCCTTGGTGGTCTCCCATCCAAGATGTATGGTGATCCCAGAAAGGGGCTTTCAAGGCAAGTGAAAAGCAGAAGTGGTTGGCCATGACCTTTGTCTGTGGAGTCTTTCTTGGTGATCTCCCATTCAAAACTTATGGTGCCCACAACAAGTGACTTCCAAGGCAAGTGAGAAGAAGAGGTGGTTTGTCGTTGTTTTCCAGCACAGAGTCTTCCTTGGTGGTCTCCCATTAAAGCACTGACCCTGCTTAGCTTGCTAAGACTTAACAAGATCAGAATATGCCACCTCCCCCTTCCATCTCGCCAAGGGCCAGAGGAAACACACACTTTCTACAATCCCTCAAATGCAATCCTAAACTGATTTACACCCCTCTATGTCCTTTGAAGTCAACAGGATTAGAAGGGCGCAACAGGTCTTGTTAGCCATATTACTGTGCATTCAAAATTCTGATCGGCTCAGCAAACGAATTCATCTTCTTCCACCATGGGACGCTCCATTTTCTTTGAAGGACTGGGAACTTTCGTCTTCTGGAAAGACGTGTCATGTGACACCCCCGCTGTGTGCTCATCTCCCAACTTTGGCCAACATTAGTCAATGTCTCTGTGGAACAGCTCCATCCCTTTCTGTCTCTATGTATGAAACATCTCTTTTTTATTTGCTGCATTCCCTCATTTGTTATTCTTGGCAAGCTATTGCTGCATATATTAATATCATCTGCTGGCTGAATCTCGTACGAGAAATCTTTGAAAGGTCTCTCCCACCCGCTCTACAGAACTGTGTTAATACCACAAGCCAATGATTTACATCACCATGAAGGGAAAAAAATACAACATTATTTCACTGGGGGGGGATATATCATTTTACATGCTCTCCCTAGAAATAAATCTTTTCACCAAGTGAGTGATGATCTTACTGACCGTTGGCAAACACTTAATGCTTTGAGTATCACCTTCCTCTGGTAATTTGAACCTAAGGACACAAGAAGTGTCCTAGTGGATCAGGCCAAATGTCCATCTCCTATTTCCAACTGGGGCCACCGAGCTATTTCTGGGAATCCCAAATCCGATTCAAGGTTTTGGTTTTAACCTTTAAGGCCCTATGTGGTCTGGGCCCTGCATATTTGTGGGACTGCCTCTCTGAATACATCCGCCAGAGAGCTCTTAGATAGAGCAGTGTGAATCAGCTAAGGGTCCCTGGCCTCAACCAGAGCCAGAGCCTTCTCTGCCTTGGCTCCTGTCTGGTGGAATGAGCTCACACATCCTGGCAGGGGCTCCTGGGAATTGTAGTCCACGGACATCTGGATAGCCATATGATAGAGAGGCTGATTCGGTGAAGGTTTAAGGGGGTGGCAGATAACAGTGGATGAGTGATAGGGTTGTGAGTGTCCTGCATAGTGCAGGGGGTTGGACTAGATGACCCAGGAGGTCCCTTCCAACTCTATGATACTATGGCCACCCTTGCTCTGTGTTCTCTCTGTTGGCCCTCCATGACAATTGGTTGGCCACTGTAACAAATGGATCAGACTGGTCATTGAGAGATCTCTCATCCCCGAATACACTTTTCAGTTTCTGTGTTTTGCTTCGTGCTGTTCAGCAAATTAGACGACGCGTCCTCTTATCCTGGGATCACACGGAGATTTCGTCGGTAGCTTTCGAGAAGCTCCAGTACGTATCAGATCATGTTTCCCGCTGTATGTTTGTTGACACTCTCAAAGAATAGAATTCTGAGAGGTTGATGAGCCACGCTAATGATTACGCAATCATTTCCCACTTACATATTTGAGAGTGTAGCATGCGCTGCTCCTGGGTCTTTAAGCGCTACGAGCTCACAACAGGTGCCGGGCACCATTCAGAATTAGGTTGAAGTTTGTATGGATTCTTATTCATGGAACAGATGCTACTGTGGGTGTATGTGAAGCAATGCACCCTGCTTTGGGCGATTAACAAAATCAGGATCTTTTCTCTTTCAGTAGTTTTAGGTTTCCAACTGTATATATTTACAGGGTCACCTGTGTGGTACGGTGGTTAAGAGCAGTGGCTTCTCATCCGGTGAGCCAGGTTTTATTTCCTGCTCCCCCACATGCAGCCCTGGTAGAGCTGTTCTGACTGAGAAGTCCTGTCAGAAGCTCTATCAGCCTCCCCTCCCTCACATTCTAGACTGCCAGCTCCATGAAGTTCCCTGTAAAGCAGCTGTCCCCAACCCCCGGCCCGAAGACTGGAACCGGTCCATGGATCAGTCAGTACCGGGCCACGGCTACTCCTTGCCCTCCTCCCCGGCTGCTGCCTTGGGGGCTGCCCTGCCACTCTGCCGCCGGCTCACCTTTGGTGCTCTCCGGCAGCCACCATGGCGTGGGCTCCCCCTCGGTGTGGCACTGCGCATCTGCTGCTGGCAACACCCCCCGGCGGGCAGCGGGAAGTCAGGGGTGCCAGTGGGAAAGCAAGTGGAGCAGGGGCTCAGGTGACGGCAATGTCCCTCAACAAAAGGCTACCCCCCCCCCGGGCCTCAGTAAAATTGTCAAGCGTTGACCGGTCCCTGGTGATAAAAAGGTTGGGGACCACTGCTGTAAAGAACTCCTTTGCCCTTTATTAAAATCCAAAGGTCTTGCAAATTAAGGAAAGTGCATTCCAATATCTATTCAATGACTCTTCCCCTGAGATTGCAGCCAGGGTCGTTAATTTTTTAGCTGAAGTAATTGTAGCCAGATGTAACCTCTTTTAGCGTATTGCCATTTTATCTGTTTTGCAGTTGTCTATTTATGTTTTCTCTTGCTCTGACCTTCTGCCACACACGCTTCATAATATTCCGGAATGCCAATAAAGGTGAATGAATGGATGAATGGGCAATACGGTTAGCAGCTCCAAAAGAAAAGAGAAAAAAGTTTGTGTCCTTTCTAAAAGCACTAAAAAAAAAAAAAAAGGAGTTTGGTAATAACATTGCAGAATGCCCAGTTCAATGAACAAAAGCAAGCAGGGACTGAAAGGTTAAATACCTGCGTTCCACATGGCAGCAGTCAGAATCACAACTGTGCACTCGATTTGCTTTAACAGAGTGGTGGAGAGAGCTGGAGGGACCCCGTGGCGCCTTGGCATAGCAGTTGCTTTGGAGATCTGAGACCTACCCAACAGAGTCTCAAAGTGGCTTACAAGAAGGAAGCAGCAGACAGTCAGTGTAGAGAAGGCCAGCCTTAATAAACGAATTGTCTGGTTCTGAATAAGGCAACTTTGAGTCATCATCATCATCATCATCATCATCATCATCATCATCATCATCATCATCATCATCATCATCATCATTATTATTATTATTATTAAATTTATTACCTGCCACTCCCAAGCAGTCTTGTGGTGGGTTACAGAATGTCCAGTTAACACCCCCCCATTAAACCCCCATTAAAATGGAAAGAAAAGTGCCAGTACAGTAAAACCAACAGTCCACAACATGGCGGAAAACCCCTGACCCCTAACCCTACCTCTAGAGGAAGGAGGGAGGAGAGACAAAATAATCAAAGTTGCAGCTTGACACCAGGGGGCCCCCACTGCCCCAGCCTCAACTGCAGATCTAGCGGAAGAGCTCCGTTTTACAGGCCCTGCGGAATGCTGGAAGGGTTAGAGGGTTAGAGAGAGCTGATGATTTGCCTAAAGTCTCCCGCCTAGGTGGAGGCTGATGTTTGAAGCCACTGCCTTGTAGTTCATTCTCATTGCCAACGTTCTCCTCTCTGACAAGCTAGCTCAGCCATCAGCAGTGATGTATTGACATGCTTGCCTTTGCCTCTGCATGCATAAGAGCATAGGAAGGGCCTTCTGGATCAGACCAGTAGTCTAAATAGTCAAGCAATTTGTTTTGCCCAACAACTAATCATTTGCCCTGGAGGGCCATAAATAGGAGGAAATACAAGCAACGTTTCCCATCCAGGGTTTACACATAGCCCCAGGGTTCCTTCAGAGCCTGTGAGGGGATACGACGGTTAAGAGTGATTTGACACCTTATTTGGGCAGGTTGACCTGCCCCATTCCATAATGGCCAATGATGGTCCGGGAGGAGATAAGAAGCAAAAGATTAGTTGGTTTTTATGCCCCCGCTTTTCACTACCCAAAGGAGTCTCAAAGTGGCTTACAAGAACCAGTGTGGTATGGAGAGGCATCATGGTGTAGTGGTATAAAAACTAATTCCAACTCCTCCTCCTCCTCCTTCCTCCCTTCCTTGGAGGAAGATAGAGGCCTACCCTGAACTCAAGCTAGGCCTGACAGAGCAGGCCGCTGGATTACTTCAGGAGCTGGGGGTGAGTGGGTGAGGACCAGGTTCTAGCTCCTGGCCTCTGCTGTAGCCTGGCATTTCAGTCCCAGCTGGGTAACAGTCTTTACAACTGACTCTCCTGCCCAATCTACAAGGTGGACAAACTGATTATAAGGGAAAGAAACCACTGTGTTTGGTAGGTACATTGGCAAACTGCTTTGGTTGGAAACGGTCCCTATCGCTCAAATGTCTGCTGAGTAACTCACCCCTTCACTGCCCATCCCAACATCCACTGTCTGGGAGACTGAAGCCAGTTCACAAGGCACCAGAATAACTGCCAGACAGCTGATCCCAAATGACAAAAAAGCCACAACCATTTAGATTTAGAGTATTTATAATATCGAAGATGGCACAATTTGGACTAGGCCTTGATGAGCAACCTTCTGACTGCACATCTCCCTTGATTCTACATCTGATGCTGGGTTTAATGTTCTTTAGCTGCCTTGGGTCAGACATACTGAAAGGGATCCAAAACCTGGAAGCAAATGATGAGTAAGGTTGCTAGCTTGCAAATTATGGAAAGTACAGACTCTCGCTGAATCCAGGATGCTGTACAAAAAAACGAATTGCGGGAGTGTAATTACAGATGTCTAGCCAGTACTTTAATTTAAGCATTCTATTATTAATTATGGTGCTGGAAAACTGGCTCCTAATGCATGGGGAACATTATATTTTGCGACATATCCATTTTTATTTTCAGAGTGGGTATGACATGTCCAGTAGAAGAAGCCAACTTAAAAAAAAAACAGCTTTCTTTCATTAGGATGGACATGTTTCGAAAACACAGAGTCTGCTTTGACTGCTGCCCTTAGGAGCCCTTCCTGCCGAAGCACTTTGATTTTGTAAATATGGGGAAACTCACAAAATGATACCACAAAGACACGTGGGCATATAATCTTTCATATGCAGAAGTATAGAATCATAGAGTCAGAAGGAACCTCCTCGATCATCTAGTCCAACCCCCTGCACTATCCAGGCCACTCACAACCCTATCACTCATCCACTTTGGTGACCTGCTACCCCCTTGAACCTTCACAGAATGAGCCTCTCTGTCAGATGGATATCCAGACTCTGTTTAAAAATCTCTAAAGACGGAGAACCCACTACCTCCCGAGGAAGCCTGTTCTATTGAGAAATCGCTTTGTCAGGAACTTCTTCCGGATATTTAAATGGAATTTATTTTGCATTAATTTCATCCCATTGGTTCTGGACCGTCCCTCTGGGACAAGAGAGTACAACTTTGCACCATCCTCTACATGGCAGCCTTTTAAATACTTGAAGATGGTTATCAGATCCCCTCTCAGTCGACTCCTCTCCAAGCTAAACACACCAAGCTCCCCCAACTTTTCCTCCTACGTCTTGGTCACCATCTTTGTTGCCCTCCTCTGGACATGCTCCAGTTTGTTTACATCCCTCTTCAACTATGGTGCCCAAAACTGAACACAGGACTCCAAGTGAGGCCGAACCAGAGCAGAGTAAAGTCAGCTGAATCCTGTCTCCCTGCACCATTTTCTTGAGCTGAAATAAATCAGTGAAAGAAGAAGAATTGCTTCTGTTGATTAAAGATCAAACTCACGAGTACAGTGAATTAAAGTTACGAACAGACATCGGGTCTCCGTGGTGGCAGTGTGGTATAAGGGTTACAGTCCCTGTGGCAGAACAGGCTTGAACAGACCTGCAAGCCCTGTTGCCCCCTGCCCTTCGAGGTTTTCTGAACACCCAGAGAAGCTTTCCATACTCTGATTGTGTTGTGCTACTCCAGACCAACCCATCTAAATTGATTCTCTTTTTGTAACCACTGCCATCACCGGAATTTTGTAAGTAATTGTCCGCTTGGAGGGCCAGGACTCTCGGCTTCTCTTCCAAGTTCTGAGGCCTTGCTTCTGTGTCTCCCACTGGGGAGAAGAAAGGAATCCGATTGTAAGCCGCTTTAGGATTCTTTTGGGTGGTGAAAAGCAGGGTATAAAAACCAATTCTTCTTCTTCTCTCACTGATTTATTTCATCTCAAGAAAACAGTGCGAGGAGACAGGATTCAGGTCACTTTCCCCACCCAAAGTGGCGGACATCTAGGAAGGAAAAAAAAATGCTTAGGGGTTTCGACCAGTTTCCGAATTATACCCGGTAATTCTGCCATTAGGGAAACCGAAGGAGCAGCATGTCAGAGCACAGCCATTGTGGCCCTGCCAGCGGGGTTCTGTAAGGATGACACAAGCTTTGCCTTCCTGGTGCCTCTTAAATAAAGGAGTCGTTTCAGCTGCCGCAGGACCATTTGGAAAGTCAAGATAAAGCCCTCGGGCAACTGTCCTCAATTAACAGATGTCTGGCCTTCGAGGCTCGCACATGTATTTGTGTTGTATGCTTATTGACAAATACAGATGCAGCCGGGTGTATTTATCACCGCACATAATGGAACTGCGAGGCGTGATCTATGGGGATGTGCTGTAATGGGAGCCCTGATAGTGTTTGCCAGAATCAATGTGGAGAAAAATAAATCCATTAAACATGACCTTTGCACGTTCTCTCTCCCTCCGTCCCGTATCTCCACAAGAAGACCTGGATGTTGAAGCATGCAGAACCCTTGATTGTCAAAGGGGAAAACACACAAAGGACTTGTGCATAGCAACATGGGCAAGAGGTACAAAACAATCATTCTAGGGTGGTCGGTATGGCCATTAGAATGCACACTGTCAACAGGAAGGGCTCTGTGTTGAGACAGTGCGTTAGATGGTTGATTTTGGGAGGCTGGTACCCACCATTGCCACCATCATGCCTTTCCCTAGAGTAGAAAAATCATAGCATAGAATCATAGAGTTGGAAGGGAGCCTCCTGAGTCATCTAGAAGAAGAAGAAGAGTTGGTTCTTCTATGCCACTTTTCTCTACCCAAAGGAGTCTCAAAGCGGCTTACATTTGGCTTCCCTTTCCTCTCCCCACAATAGACACCCTGTGAGGGAGGTGAGGCTGAGAGAGCCCTGAGATTACTGAAGAAGAAGAAGAGTTGGTTCTTATATGCCACTTTTCTCTACCCAAAGGAGTCTCAAAGCGGCTTACATTTGCCTTCCCTTTCCTCTCCCCACAACAGACACCCTGTGGGGTGGGTGAGGCTGAGAGAGCCCTGATATCACTGCCCGGTCAGAACAGCTTTATCAGTGCTGTGGCGAGCCCAAGGTCACCCAGCTGGCTGTATGTGGGGGAGTGCAGGATCGAACCTGG
Source organism: Paroedura picta (assembly GCF_049243985.1). Classification (NCBI taxonomy): domain Eukaryota; kingdom Metazoa; phylum Chordata; class Lepidosauria; order Squamata; family Gekkonidae; genus Paroedura; species Paroedura picta. The sequence goes on from NC_135377.1 coordinate 7,390,132, forward strand.
CATGCCAGATTAGAAGTCCACACTCCTAACCACTACACCAAATATATAGCCATTGTAGTTCAGTAGTGGAATCGGCTGCCTAAGCAGATAGTGAGCTCCCCCACTGGTGGTCTTCAAGCAGCGACAGATACTTATCCTGGATGCTTTTAGGCTGATCCTATATTAACTAGATGGCCTGTATGGCCCCTTCCTACTCTATGATTCTGTGAGTCTAAGTTTTTTCTTTAAAGAAGATCGGAAGGCAAAGCATGAAGGAATGCAAATATTCTGCAGGATGGAGAAATACAAACTAGGTGACCATTCGATCCCGGGGTCAACAAAAACAAAAAAGGGAGCACAAAAAATCAGACAGTGTTCTTCAGAAAAAGGAAGCCCAGAAGACGAAAGGGGAGAGTCCCGAGGTCAGCTCAGAAGTAAGACATGGCTCACGCACTGGAAAGAAAGGAATGAGGGCAGATATCATAGTACGCTGGATGAGGGGGAAATGTGTTTGAAGCCATGCTTTTCCTTGCCTCAGAAAAGAAGGTTGAAATAGAAGGTACGGTCATTTCAGAAATTCTTTCAGTAATAGCCAAAGAATATTACAGCTCTGATAGCTGCTGCCTAATGAAAATTTCAGGCATATGTGCTGCGCCAGGGATAAGCCACAGGGCGGCATATAAGAACCAACTCCTCCTTCTTCTTCTTCTTCTTCTTCTTCTTCTTCTTCTTCTTCTTCTTCTTCTCCTTCTCCTTCTCCTTCTCCTTCTCCTCCTCCTCCTCCTCCTCCTCCTCCTCCTCCTCCTCCTCCTCCTCCTTCTCCTCCTCCTCCTCCTCCTTCTCCTTCTCCTTCTCCTTCTCCTTCTTCTTCTTCTTCTTCTTCTTATTCAGATCAGGAGCTTCCTGGTATTTTTTTTTCAATGTATCTTCTCCAGTGTCCTGTTTGACTCAACAGGAGCCTTCCTGCTCCTTTGACAGCCAGCATGGTGTAGTGGTTAAACAGTGTCAGACTCTAATCCGGAGAACTGGGCTTGATTCCCCACCCCTCCCCATGCAGCCAGCCAGGTGACCCTGGGCTAGTCACAGTCCTCTTAGAGCTGTTCTCACAGAGCAGCTATCTCAGAGCATTTTCAGCCCCACCTTCCTCACAGGATGTCTGTTGTGGGGAGAGGAAAGGTGCTTTTAATCTGCTTTGGGACTGCTTCAGGTAATGAAAAGCAGGTGTAGAAAACAACATCTCCTCCTCTTCCTCCTTCCTTTTTTTGTCCTGTGCTTCTCCCGAAACCCAATCTGCGTGGGCAGAGCTGTTGTGCATTAACATCAACGGATTTTAAAGATTGTTTTTTTCAAAGATTGTTCCGCTCTTCTAGACCCACCTGCTCTGGAGGTGCACATCCGTGTCACAGGATCTTGCCAGTTCAGGTACAGCAATGACCTCTATGGCAGGGGTAGTCAACCTGTGGTCCTCCAGATGTCCATGGACTACAAATCCCATAAGCCCCTGCCAGCATGGCAGGGGCTCATGGGAATTGTAGTCCATGGACATCTGGAGGACCACAGGTTGACTACCCCTGCTCCAAAGCATCCATTGTCTCCAGGGGAACTGACCTCTGTTGCCTACAAACCCACAGGTGACTGGGTGGATTTTATACAACTACAACCAAAGTCCCTGTACGATTCTGTCTTCTCTTCCTAGTTTTTGCAGCAAAATGGCCAGGAATAATCTTTTACAGGGTTCTCTCCTTGCCCTCTCCCCACCATGAAACCCCAAATCTGGTCTTCTTCTGATGTTTCCCTGGATCCTGGGAAACCAGCATGCAGTTGTTGTTTTACTTAATAGCAGGATCCAAACTCATAAGGCCACAAGGGCTAATCAAAAGCATCTGTTTCCTTGCAGCTGCTAGCTCGCCACAGTGCAGATGCTGGCTAAGGTTGGACGGCCTTTTCCCCTGAATAAAACTGATTTATTTCCTCATTGTCGTGACTGAGGTGGTAACTGAAAGCTGTTTCCGTCCTCGGAGTGCTGTGTAAGTTGACAGCCTACAGGTTGTCAGGCATGTGTCTGAACCGACAAACCTGTCGTTTCTGAAGTTGGAGGGGTGCACCACGTTGTGCTTTATTTTCACCTCAGAAAAGAAAGAAGGACAAGACAGGGAAATGGGCATGGTTTCAATGGTGACACAAAACAAGGTCCTTCTGGAAATCAGCGGGGGATGGGGTGGAGCTTACCAAGACCAGGAGGAAGGCCCAGGTGACATCCCCACATCACGTCCCTCGTGCACCAGAAGTGATATCATCACTGTGCGAAGTTGGGGCGCCGCTCTAGTGTTTGAGCAAAAATTCTATGGTAAAAGTGGCTTCTTCCACAGAGTTTCTGCCCAAATACCAGATGTCGCCAACGGGATGATGTCACTTCCTGTGTTCACTGGAAGTGACATCGCCCCATTGCTGGGACTTCCTCTTTCTCCTGGCAAGTCCCTGGCTCACTGAACGGCAGTGGTGGTTGAGGTCTGGAAATGGGGCCACCCTGGTTCTACAGGGGATGCTGGGAACCCTTTGGGCAGTTGAAAGCAGGGTATGAAAACCAACTCTTCTTCTTCTTCTTCTTCTTCTTCTTCTTCTTCTTCTTCTTCTTCTTCTTCTTCTTCCAAAGGAATCATGAAGCCTCATTCGACCAAATTGCTATTGGATTTTTATTATTATTATTATTATTATTATTATTATTATTATTATTATTATTATTATTATTATTATTATTATTATTATTATTATTCAGTCCAATGAGTTGCCCAAAGTGACGTGTTGCATTCCCAAGGACAGAAGAAACGAACCAGTTAACGATGGAGAAAGGGATTAGGCCGGGGGGGGGAGGGGGGGGAGAGGGCAGCCAATGTAACTAGACATGATTGTCAAAACTGCAAACAGCTTCTCTTCCCTGCAGACGGGATGCAAGCTGACAGGTTAGAAAATAGCAGGCATTTTGTGCTGCGGATGACAAAGCTGCTGCATGCCTATTACTGGCAGTTCTCTCGGAGCGCCCCTCATTTCAGAAACTTTGGGAGTTTCTAAAGTCTTAATGAGGACGTGAGAAAAAGCCTCTGATGGACTGCCGGAGAGGGCAGCCGAGGTTGGGAGCAGTTTAATGGGTTTCTTCCCCCTGCAGCCTCCAAACCAGCCAGAAGCCGGGGGGGGGGGGGAATTGAAGGCACTTCTTCTGGCTGGCCTGAAAGATGTTCAGCCCCATGCAGCTGTGCTTCTGTGACCCAAAAGATGTTTCCTAGGATCCATTTCAGGGAAATCCCGGCACATCTCTAGGATGCAGCAGCCTCTGTGATTCAGCAGGTGCTCCTGGAGTTTAACCGGCATAAACATTCCGTAACGGGTCAGGGTCTCGACCTATAGGAGGGCTCCTTTCAATTCATTCTCACAGCCTGCTTTTAGGTGAGTGGGCTTTGCCTGGCTCTTTGGTCTAGCTCAGGGGTAGTCAAGCTGCGTCCCTCCAGATGTCCATGGACTACAATTCCCAGGAGCCCCTGCCAGCAAACGCTGGCAGGGGCTCCTGGGAATTGTAGTCCATGGACACCTGGAGGGCCGCAGTTTGACAACCCTTGTGTGTTGCCCCTCGGGGCCTGATCCTGAGCCAGCCCACAACATGACTGAGTGCAACCATCTGTGTCTTTTTGGGCGGCCATTCCTGCATTTGATAAGGGGCCGGGAACAAGAGTACTTTAGCCTCCTAAAGTAAAGGCCCAGCCAGGATCAAGCCCCCACAGAGTTGCTAACTTTGGATTGGGAAATACCTGGAGGCTTTGGGGAGGGGGGGTACCAGGAGTGGGCAGGATTTGAGGTGTGAAGGGACCCCAGTGAAAAATAATGGTATGGTGTTCAACCTCCAAAGCCTCCTGGGGAACTGATCTCTGTCATCAGGAGATGAGCTGTAGAACCAGAGATGAGCTAGCATGGTGCAATGGTTAAGAGTGACAGACTCTAGTCTGGAGAACCGGGTTGGATTCCCTGCTCCTCCCCGTGCAGCCAACTGGGTGACCTTGGGCCAGTCACAGTTCTCTTAGAGCTTTTCTCGCAGAGCGGTTCTCTAAGAGCTCTCTCAGCACAGTTCTCTTAGAGCTTTTCTCACAGAGCAGTTCTCTAAGAGCTCTCTCAGCACAGCTGCCTCACAGAGTAGGGTGAAGTCGGGTGTTGTAAGGCGATGAAGGGGAAAGTGTTTACAAGCCATTTTGGGGATTCCTTTGGGTAGGGAAAAGCAGGGTATTAAAAAAAACAGCTTCTTTTTCTTCTGATCCTCTGATGCCAGGTTATAACATTTGGGAGCATCCAGACTTTGGGTGGATGGGTCTACTCCCCCCCCCCCCTCTGCATGTGACTCACCCCGATCCTTATAATCCTACTGCTTGCACTTTACGGGATCCCATTTGTCTGTTGTCGCTCTCGCTGTTGTTGTGAACAAATGTTTGACTGAGCATTTGTCTTTATTGGCACAAGAGTTCCAATTAAGTTATTAGTGGCCTCAGAAGCTCCAGCTGCAAGACGGGAGAAACATTGTCTGAATAAATAACCATAGCTCACTATCATCTGTCCTGACTCCTCCAGTCCCTCTCTGAGATTCCTAGGCCCTTTCCATGCCCTGCTACTGGAGATATTTTAAGCAGCAACACAGTGAATCAGATCCAGGATCTCAAAGGAAGTATGCTCTGTTTAGATTTGCCCACCTCCTTGTGGTGGCTGGGCTTCTCCTGGGGTTACAATTGAGCTCCAGCTGTCAGAGATCAGTTCCCCTGGAGAAAATGGCTGCTTCAGAATAATAGAATCATGGAAGGGCCCTTCTGGGTCATCTAGTCCAACCCCCTGCACTGTGCAGGACATTCATAACCCTATCACTCATCCACTGTAACCTGCCACCCCCTTGAGCCTTCACAGAATCAGCCTCTCCGTCAGATGGCTCTCCAGCCTCTGTTTAAAAATCCCCAAAGCTGGAGAACCCACCACCTCCCGAGGAAGCCTGTTCCACTGAACTTCTTCCAGATGTTTAGATGGCATTTCCTTGGGATTCATTTCATCCCATTGGTTCTGGTCCGTACCTCCTGGGCAAAAGAGAACAATTCTGCTCCATCCTCCATATGGCAGCCTTTTAAATAGATCCCCTCTCAGTCGCTTCCTCTCCAGGCTAAACAGACCAAGCTCCCCCAACCTCTATGGACTCAATGGAATTATTCTGCCCAAACATGGTGATCCATCCCTAAAATCTCCAGTTATTTCTCAATCTGGAGCTATCAGCTCTAGCTCTATTCCTGTGCCCAAAGAACTTCAAGATGGGACTCTTCCTTATGTCAAATATTGGACAGTCGTTTTGGTTTGTTGGTTTTGACTGTGACTATCAGCAGCTCTTCATAGTCTCGAGCAGAGGGGAAAAATCCTGGTATCTGTTATCAGGGATCCTTTAACTGGAGGCTGTGGAAAATATTTCCATACCCTGTGGGTCTATTGATTATGGAGTTTTTCCCTAGGGAAATTTGCCTCATCTCTGCTCGGCTGCCTTGTTTAAATAGCTGGTTTCAGTGTATTTTTTCCAGAGACAAGAGCACTTTGGAAGCCTAAAAATGTGGAAAGCATAATTACTGCAAACCTACCTGCCTTCTTTCCTCCCTCCCTCCCTCCCTCCCTCCCTCCCTCCCTCCCTCCCTTCCTTCCTTCCTTCCTTCCTTCCTTCCTTCCTTCCTTTTATTCATCTCCTCCTTCCTCCCTCCCTCCCTTCCTTCTTTCCTTCCTTTTATTCATCTCTTCCATCCTTTCTTCCCAGACCCATTGTTTTAATCTTTTCTTAAAGAACCCTGAGATTCTACATATGCTTGATATTCAGTTTTTTAAAACTATCTCAATATTTGTTCTTAGAGGAAAGGGAGATACTGTATGGTAGGCAGGTGCACTAGACATATTAAAATGAGTAATGAATGGATCATCTATTTTATCGAGTACATTTTACATGCCACTCTTCTCCCAAGGACATCTAAGGGGCTTACATGTTTCTCCTTCCCTCAGTTTGTTTGCCCAGCCCTGTTGTGAGGTAGGTTAGGCTAAGAGAGTGACTTGTTGGCAGAATTTAAATATGCAAAGAGGAGACTAAGCACCAGAGTGCTTAAAAAGAATAAAATTGTTTTATTAAGAATAGTAACGACTTTGTATAGAAAGAAAGACCAAACTTTCCAGCATGGTGTAGTAGTTCAGAGCAGCAAGTTCTATTCTGGTGAGCTAGGTTTGATTCCCTGCTCCTCCTCCACATGCAGCCAGCTAAGTGACCTTGGGCCATTCACAGACTGAATAATAATAATTATGATGATGATGATGATGATGATTATTATTATTAACATGGTATTGAAGGACAGTTTTATGGATAACCTTAACTGCCAGAAGGCCAAAGCAGTGGGTTCAAAATCAAATCAAGCCAGAACTCTCCTGAGAAGCTAAAAAGACTGAACTGAGGCTATCATACTTCGATGACATCATGAGAAAATAGGGTCACCAAAAAAGACAATAACGCTAGGAAAAGTGCTAACCAGGACTGACCCTGCTAGCTTCCAAGCTCTGGCGAGATCAGGCGAGATCAAGTCATGGTAAGGGAACAATTCAGAATGCAAAAGTGGTTATGTAAGTTTGCCAGGAATTAGGGATGCCAGCCTCTAGGTTGGACCTGGGGATCCCGTGGAATTATATCTCATCTCTAGACTAAAGAGATCAGTTGCTCGGGAGGAAAGGGCTGCTTTTGTAGGAGGACTCCATAGCATGCTATTACACAGAGGTCCCGCCCCAAATCCCAACAACTCCCAGCTCCAACCCCAACGTCTCCAGACATTTCCTAACCCAAAGTTGGCAACCCTACCAGGTGGTCATTCTGCCCCTCCCACCCACCCACCCGGCTCCTGACATCCAAAAATAGTATCTTGGCAATATTGGTTAAAAGACTGATTTTTTTTGTTTTGTTTTGCAGAACAAGTTTCCAATAAAAAGTAAAGTAACTCCATCTTTCCAACTACAGCCAAATCCAGTGGGAGGGGAGCTTCATGCAATTAATGCAGAGCAAAAGAAATGGCAAAGAGGGGACTGAGGATTGTAATAGCTACGGATGAGAACAAAAGGACAAGGGTTTTTGAAGGGCAACAGAAAATTGCCGGGGGGAGGGGAGGAAGCCATCAAAATGCAGAGAAGCACAAAGCAATCAGCTAATATCCATCCAGTTAATCAAGGATAAGTTGGACACGCAGCCCTTGAACCTGTCACTTCTCCTAACAGTGGCCACTTATGAAATACCACATTTTGCTCGATTACAAATCATTATCCCATCTGAAGACGATGGAAAGAGCCTCTGGCAGCTGATTGCTGGACCCCAATCTACATTAATGTTAACTGAACTTACACACAGACCAATGAACATGAAATACATCCAGACCTTAAATATCTTGCAGAACTTTGCTATTGTCATGTCCCTGGGATACACGTCCATGAAGACTCCAAGCCAACTCAGTACTCTTCCCAGTGAGGAGTAAAAGTAGTTTTACTGCAGTCTTGTGGAGCAACCAGGAGGTTTCCATTACAGAGAAACATTGCTGAAGACCTCTCATAGAGAAATTCAGGAACACATATACCCTCGGCCCCAGTCCCCACTTCCAGGGATTTGTACGCCAAAAGGCATTCCCACGGAAAAGCAGAGGACCAGCCAGGGCAGGCCTGTGCATAAGGGACATAACACACCCTGTTCAGCTGCAATGGGACATGCTGCCCCACCGTTAGGAACTGGCAGTGGCCATCGCTTTAAAATTGAGGACTTAGCTGCCGGTTTGCTGCTGGGACCCTGGGTGCAGGTGACGTCGTGTAAAACGTAGAAAAACACCCGTCTGCATAAGGTTAGCATTTCACATTTTTACTCGGGTGCGGAATCACCCAAAGTTATGCCCATATTCCATCAGGGTGGACACAAATTGGAATGGTGGAAGGTGCCATCAAGTCACAACTGTCTTCTGGTAACCCAACATGGTTTTCAAAGAAAGAGACATTCAAAGGTGATTTACCATGGCTTGCATCTCAATATCGAACGTGGACTTTCTTGGCGGTCTCCTATCTAAGCCCTAACCAAGGGCCCTCCTGTTTAGCTTCTAAGAGATTAGGTTAGCCTGGGTTACCCAGGTCAGGGCAGTTGAAACCTTCTAATGCTTTCCAAACTTGGTCTCATCCCTAAAGTAAATACTGTTTGAAGGCCAGAGTTTATTTTTTCCGCCCCTTGTGCCAAGAGTTAAGCACTTGTTAACCCAATAGTGTGTGAAAGCCTGTTATTTGTCTAAGCCACTTCCTAAACTCTAAGAGAAGCCACTGCCCAAGGATATTCGTATTCTATTGAAGACTCCTCAGCCTTCTGATAGAGCACTCTTGAAATCAACATTTTTATTCTACTCTGAAGAATTGTCTCCCATTGTTGAACCAGGCTGAATCTGGACTGGAACAGTGTAGAAATATAGGACAAGTGTTACATTTTATTATAAGAGATGATTTGTGTGGTTTCATGATTCTATGGAATCTATAAGTATGTAAATAATGGTCGTATTTTTTGTTGTTGTTGTTTGCTCTGATCATAATTCTCCTTGACAGTCTTCTGATAAACAGAATGCTTTTACACGCACCATCTCAAACTTCTTTTTGTCAGCATATAACTTGGTTCCATAACAAGAGAACCATAAAGTATGAGAAGAACAGTTTAGGCCCCAGACCTTGGGAATGTACCATCTCCCAAACCCAGGCTTACCTAGGGAAATCAGGCTGTGACTGGCAACCAGCAGGAGGTTCAGGGGCAGGGACTTCTGGCCAGCATGTGGACTGCTGCATGCACTGCTATGTCACTTCCAGGAAAAACTCAGAAGTGACACAGGGTAGCTCTAAGAATCCATGGAAACTCTATGGTATACCATAGAGTTTCTAGTGAATCTTAGAGCTACCCTGTGTCACTTCTGGGTTTTTCCTGGAAATGACATAGCAGTGTATTATGGGTGAACTTAACTGTGGTTCTTTGTAAGAACAAGGAGTTTTATACCTCTTGTGGGTAAGTGGGGGAGATGATGATGATGATGTCATCCGTTCAGTCGTGTCCAACCCTCGGCGATTCTATGGGAAAGTCTTCGCCATGCGCCCCTGTCTCTGACTGCTTCTTTTAGTTGGTTCATAGTCATCCCTCTATCAGCTTTGATCGTGTCGAGCCAGTGGATATTTTGGGGGAGAGAGACAGAATATTCAAGGACATATCATCTGTGCACCTTCCAGGGGTAGTCAACTGATGGTCCTCCAGATGTTCATGGACTACAATTCCCATGAGCCCCTGTCAGCGAATGATGGCAGGGTCTCATGGGAATTGTAGTCCATGAACATCTGGAGGACCACCAGTTGACTACCCCTGCCTTAGACAATGACTTTATCATTTTATCCTTTGAGTCTGCTCTTTGACTTTGACTTGTCCCTGCCAGCTCTACCCCATGCTCCTACTGGTCCTGCCCCCAAGTGGGTGTGGTCTGGATCAGACTCTGTTGGCCATGGGCCTTGCAGACCATGCCTCCTGCTTAAGCCAGATCTTGACTGCAAGGACCCTGCTCCATGAAACATGCATCCCAGCAGGGCTGCTTCCTGGGCAATCCCAGCCTTGCAATGATCGTAAAATGATGTACGCTAAAATGCTTGAGGGCAAGGCCCAGAGGCCTGGAGTTCTCTTGGAAGGAGCACTGGTTGCCACAGTACGACGTTCAGTGTCCCCAGAAGAAATGGCAGCTCCGTAACATCTCTGCAGTGCTCCCTTTTCTCCCCTAGCTCTCCACTCACAAGACCCCAGTCCCAGATCTCCAGGAGTTTTCCAAGGCAGAACTGGTAACCATGCTTACGAGTGTTACGAGACTAGAAAGACAATGTTCCAAAGAGACTCCAACTCCTTGCTTGCCATGCCAGATCTTGAGCCTTAACAGCTAGCAATTCCCTCTCAAACTCTGAGGCTTTGAGTCCACATGTCAGACAATCAGTCCACATGTCAGACAATCACAGCGTTGTATCATGGATCTGAAACCTCCTGTTTCGTAATGGAAAACATGTAAGCATGACTAGCTTAGAGTGAAGGGGCGGGAAGGGAAGGAATGCAAGGGACTTCTTTCCTTAGGACTGGCCAAGTTGATATTTCTGGGGGGACAGGTTGCAGAACTCTTATCTCGTCGGCAGTTCTTCCATGCCAAACTTCTCTCCCCATCAGTTGTGTTTCCTCCTGTGGAGTTTCAAACACCGTCTTTGAACACCCCATGGCCCTCTGTCATCCCTATTTCTGTCTCTCTTCCAGAAGACTCCTCCTGAGCACACTTGCTTCTCAAAGAGCCCAGTATGTGCGCTGGCGTGTGACTTGCAGATTTGTCCTAAGCCAGCAAGCTCCACAAAACAAACAAAACAAAAAGAGCATGGTCTCGCCTAATGGAAAGGTTTTCAAGATGTTTGAGGCTGCATGTTGCAAAACTATGCCCTGGGAAGGCTGGTCAGGGACATGGGGAAGCACACGATATTGCCACTTCCTAGGAAACATGGAAGTGATGTAGGGTCACTCTAGGAGTCACCAAAAACTCTATGATTTTACAAAAGACTTTCCAGTGTTTCTTAGGGAAATGCTACCAGTGATGCAGCTGATATAACAGTTTTATCCCACCATTACTTGGAGAAGAGGAGGAGGAGGAAGAGGAGTTTACAATCACCTTCCCTTTCCTCTCCCCACAACAAACACCCTGTGAGGTAGGTGAGGCTGAGAGTGCCCTAATCGTCCTGCTCTGGAAGAATAGCACTATCAGGGCTGTGATGAGCCCAAGGTCACCCAGCTGGCTCCATGTGGAGGAGCGGGAAATCAAAGCCATCTTGCTGATGAGAAGCCACTTCTCTTAACCACTACACCAAGATGGCAGCTTGAGCAGTGTTATACATGTTCCTTGTGAAAGGCTTTTCTTTAGTGAATTTGGGGTGGGAAATCTATGTCACTTATGGGGAAGTCCATTTGTACTCCATAGTTAGGTTTTCCAGCTCTGGGTTGGGAAATTAGTGCTGATTTTGGGGTAAGAGAGAATAGAACCTGGGGTGGGTGGAGTTTTGGGAGGGGATGGACTTTGGCATGGTATAAAGCCATAGAATCCACCTTCCAAAACAGTCATTTTCTCCAGAGATAAAGATCTCTGTAGTCTGGAGACCAGTTGGAATTCTGGGGAAACTCTGGAGGCTCTCAGCCCTTTCCATGACACATATTTGTGCGCCTGGCTTGTTCGATTGTCCGTCAAAGTGAGTGAATAGGAGTTAGGCAATGGATTATAATTGAATTTTAGAATTTTGACTCAGATGTATTTTGCTTTCTTTGCACTGTTGTCCACTGCCCTGTGACCAAAATAAATTTAAAAATAAAGTAAATATTTCCGAATAGGCTCTTGCTGCATATCTGTCTTGCCATGAATGCAAAAGGATGGTCTCTTTCTCCTTGTTTGTTTCTTCCACCCGATGTGGCTTGATCTGTATGCAGCATTTGCCTCCTGCACCGTGGACCAGTTTGATCCCAGCGCCTGGATCTGTACGGCAACAAAATCCATGTTGATGAAGTCCTCTGATTATAGCCATTAGTATATCTTGATGGCTCTTCTTCATGTTCAGTGGTATCAAGAGACGGGGCTCCAGATGGGGTCGAGGCAGCCTGACGGGAATGGAACTGCTTTTCTTCTGATCCTGAAACCAATCCAGATTGGGTGCTTTGACCTCACTTTAGACAAACATTCATGTTGCATAACTAAACAATGGTGCTTACTGTTAAAGGCTCTCTTCTGGATTAATGAGACCAGGATACCAGCCAAAATCAAGGGGAATGTGTAATGTCATGATAAGGCCATGAATTCACAACAAAGGTTGCAACAGAGGGGCCATTGTGGAAGATTGGACGTGTATTGTGCAAATTCTCTTAGCCTAAGACCTCTGAAGTGGCTTTGCTCCCGTGCATACTTGGGAATTCTTTGTCTAAGAAGGGAGATTTCCCCACACCACAAAAAAATAAAACTTTGGTTTCTTTCGGGACTCAAAAACACATGAGGAGCCTTGCTAGATCATACCAGTGGTGCATCCAGTTCTTCATCTTGTCCCACCAAGTAACCAAGCAATAAGGCATAGAGGTCCTCCTTTTGAGTTTTGCCTCCTAGCACTGGTGTTCGGAGATCTACTGCCATTGGATGCATAGGATGTGTTTAGTCGTCTTCATTAGCAGATGCCCATAGATCCATCTCTGAAGCCATCTCTTCGACAGCCATCTACACTGACGGTCATTGTTCCTTCTATTGGCAGCAAATTCAACTCTAAATTCCATTTAGAGCTACTTGCAAAATTCTGCTTAACTGAATTTATCCCTAGATCCTGGTCTTCATTTCTCCCTTGAAATTATTTACTTGCTTTCCTGCTGCTGGGCCTCCAGATGAACTGGACTAGGTGGACCACTGGCATGATCCAGAATGGCTCTTCTGATATTCTTATGAAGGCCTCAGCCTCTCTGCCCTGTGGTTCGCCCTCCAGGGGAACTTGTTGGCCACTGTGTGAGGCAGGATGCTGGACCAGGTGGACCACTGGCATGGTCTAGAATGGCTCTTCTGATATTCTTATGAAGGCCTCAGCCTCTCTGCCCTGTGGTTCGCCCTCCAGCGGAACTGGTTGGCCACTGTGTGAGGCAGGATGCTGGACCAGGTGGACCACTGGCATGGTCTAGAATGGCTCTTCTGATATTCTTATGAAGGCCTCAGCCTCTCTGCCCTGTGGTTCGCCCTCCAGGGGAACTGGTTGGCCACTGTGTGAGGCAGGATGCTGGACCAGGTGGACCACTGGCATGGTCTAGAATGGCTCTTCTGATATTCTTATGAAGGCCTCAGCCTCTCTGCCCTGTGGTTCGCCCTCCAGGGGAACTGGTTGGCCACTGTGTGAGGCAGGATGCTGGACCAGGTGGACCACTGGCATGGTCTAGAATGGCTCTTCTGATATTCTTATGAAGGCCTCAGCCTCTCTGCCCTGTGGTTCGCCCTCCAGCGGAACTGGTTGGCCACTGTGTGAGGCAGGATGCTGGACCAGGTGGGCCATTGGCTTGATCCAGCAGGGCTCTTCATAAGGCTCTTCATGTCACTGGCTGTCCAGAGGTACTGATTAGCAACTGTATGCTGGACTAGATGAATCATTGGTCTGATGCAGCAGGCTCTTCTTATGTCCTTACGAAGACCTTGGCCTCTATGCCCTGTCATTGGCCATCCAGAGGAATTGGTTGGCTACCGTGTGTGGCAGGATGCTGGACTAGATGGACTACTGCCCTGATCCACTAGGGCTCCTCTTATAGTCCTGAAAAAAATCCCAAATCCTAAAAAGGAAGAGGAGGGAAATCATAGTTAGACCATGTCACATGCTTCCATTCCTTAACAATTTGGAGATAGGTTCAGTAGTCCTTTTAGTAGCAGTGAGTTTTCTCCCCACCTGTCCTGTTCTACTGTACCTCTAAGTGTTCTGGTTGAGTAGCAAAATGTTAAAAATGACTGATTCCTCAAGTTTCTAGTGGAAATGGGCTTCCATTTGTCAGAAGTGGAAGGTCACATGAATTGTCCCTTCTGTTTCTTAAAAAAATAATAACCCTGTTATTGATGCTTTCAGATTCAAACAACAGTCTGTAAGGCAGAACCTACGGTCTGTCCTTGAGAACAAAACCAATAGGACAAATTGCTTCCCCAGTTTTTCTCGAGTAATCATTCTCCTGTAAACGGGCAGAAGAAACCCAGCATGATCCATTTGTGTCCTTACTTTCAGTAAGAACCTCTTCCTTTGGGCAAAATTCATCTCTCTGTCTGAAAACAATCCCTGTAGAGTTTGTTTATGTCTGAAAAGGTTAGAACAATGCACCAGATTTTGTCCTCCTCTTTTACATTTCCCCCCCCCAAAGCAGTTGTGCAGCTCTTCAAGAGGGACTCAACCTGTCAAAGAATGGATTAGCCATTTAGGGAAGTGTTCATTACAAGCAATCATCATTAAAGTTCACCTGGCAGTGCACTCTTCCCTCCCAAAACAGAGTGAGCTGCAATGATTTATGAAAAGTGTTGCCTTTCCCTTTTGCTTCTGTAACTGGATTTTATGAGGATTAAGAACATAAGAACATCAGAAGAGACCTGCTGGATGAGTCCAGTGGCCCATCCAGTCCAGCTTAACATCTCACACAGTGGCCAACTAGTTCCTCTGAAGGGCCAGCAACAGGGCAAAGAGGCCAAGGCCTTCCTAAGAACATAAGAAGAGCCCTACTGAATCAGACCAGTGGCCCATCTAGTCCAGCTTAACATCTCACACAGTGGCCATCTAGTTCCTCTGAAGGGCCAACAACAGAGCAGAGAGGCCGAGACCTTCATATGATCATAAGAGTCTGTTAGATCAGACTCTGGATCCATTGAGTCCAGTATCCTGTTTCACACAATCAGTTCAATCCCCCCCCCATATCTGTGTCTCCCCCCCACACTTTAAATTACAACTCAAATGCATACATTTGGGGGGGGTGACATTTCATTTCCTTCAGATGTGTCATGTTCCTGGGCTGTCCTGTCTATCCAATGACCACAATGTTGCCTTGCAATAATGTTGGAAATCAAGTTCTGTATCCCGAAAGATTAGAGTGTGATGAATCTGTAAGAAGCCGGAATGCCATAATGGCTTCTCTTTGATGTTTTGGGGGAGGAGGAAGCAAGATATAAGGCCCAGAGCATGGACAGCTGTCCCTTGGTGTGCAGATATGCATATACTGCACCATATATCCATGTACAGCATGCACATCAGCACTAGTAACTGAGGAGCAGGAGGGGGGCGGAGGAAGGGCCAGAAAATGGCCTCCACAGCAAACCTCTAGGAATCTCTCCAAATCCCATTCCATTGGATAATGAGCTCTCAATGCGCTTAGAAGTAGAGTTTCCTGTTTTGCACAGGAAAGTCCAGCTGCAGCGGCACACTGAAAGTGCATGATCCAACATGTGTGGCATTTACCACAGAGATTTCTGATTCAAGTGGGCAGCCATGTTGGTCTGAAGTAGCACAACAAAATGTGAGGCCAAGGGCTCCTTTAAGACCAACAAAGATTTATTTATTCATGGCGTGAGCTTTTGTGTGCATGCACACATCCTCAGACAATTAATAAACGCATACACATTTTGTTAGATTGTCCCTTATATGGGCGATGTCGGGATGACAGTTTTGTTGCTTTGCTGGAAATCAAGCCTTCTGTACGTTAAGTCTATGACCTTGCAAATTCTGCTCTCTGACAGAGATCCAGAGGTAACCGTTATAGTCGCCAAAGTCTTAACTAAGATGCTTTTATAATATGCTGCTGATTTTGTATTTCGTCTTTTATAGTTTATCTTATCATTTTAAGATCTGTTCGGTTATGTAACCCCATGCCCTATTTTATTATTTCATTGCAATTTTAAGCCCTGTTTCTATATGTTTTATACATATTTTCATAGAATCCTAGAGTTGGAAGGGGCCACACAGGCCATCTAGTCCAACCCCCTGCTCAACGCAGGATCAGCCCTAAGCATCCTAAAGCATCCAAGAAAAGTGTGCATCCAACCTTTGCTTGAAGACTGCCAGTGAGGGGGAGCTCACCACCTCCTTAGGCAGCCTATTCCACTGCTGAACTACTCTGACTGTGAACATTTTTTCCTGATATCTAGCCTATATCGTTGTAGTTTAAACCCATTACTGCGCGTCCTTTCCTTTGCAGCCAACGGAAACAGCATCCTGCCCTCCTCCAAGTGACAATAGTTACTGACTGACTGAATTAATAAACACAAGAATTCTCAATTTAATTGGACTTTATTGTTCAACCTGGAGACTGGCAACCTTGTGAAGCCCTCTTACCCTCCTGCTCAGAAGCCTTCCGGGATGCTCTTGCGGACCTCCTGGGCAGCCAACATTTGGCCGAAGAGGCACTCTGCTCTGGCACCCAGAGGCCGCCAGGAAATCGGCCACTCCAGGGGCCTTCCCGCCTGACTTAGACAGATGACTGGTCCTCTCAGCTGAGCTGCGTTTCCTAATAACGCTTAGTGGTGCTTATCTAGCACTTTGTAGTTTCCGAGAGCTTTACAAGGCAATGAGTGGTTAATCATTGTGGAAGCCACTGCAAAGTTCTGCTCTTTCCGCCTGGGCCATTTGTCACAAACGGAGGAGGCCTCTTGCAGGGAGGAATCCCAGGGAGAGGTTGAGAGCATCGGGCAAAGGGCTGCATTTGCATGCAGAACATCTTCCCACCCTGGCGATTAATGTGGAGAAGGAACTGGAATTCACACTTGGCTGAGAATCACATCTGTTGCCTAAAACCTTCATCCTAGGGGTTGAGTGGCTAGTCGGGACAACGGGTGGCAAAGGGAAACTCTTCTGCACAGGCTTAATATTATGGATTTGTGGATTCGATGATTCAGCAATATCTTTTTCTAGGTAGGGATGCCAGCCTCCAGGCAGGACCTGGGGATCCCCAGAATTGCAGCTCTTCTCCAGACTACGGAGATCAATTTCCCTGGAGAAAATTGGATGGATGGATGGATGGATGGATGGATGGATGGATGGATGGATGGATGGATGGATGGATGACAGACAGACAGACAGACAGAGACAGACAGACAGACAGACAGACAGACAGACAGACGGATTCCATGGAGGGAGAGATCCATCCACAGGCTGAAAGTGTGTGCCTGGCTCTCCCAGCAGAGTGAGAATTCAAAGCCAGGTCTCCCTGCACTCTAACCATTGCAGGATATCAGCTGGATCTTTGGATGAGATAGAAAGAACCAAGACATATATGGTCATATCACATGACAACTGTTTGACATCTATAGAATTAATTCACCCCCACCCATTCAGGAAACCCATCCAGGGCTGCCATGAAGCCCTGGTTGAGAAAGCCTGGCCTCACCTATTTCAGGATGAAATGGAGGACAGGAGGAGGATGCAAGCCACGTAGGGTCCCCGTCAGAGAAGAGAAGGAGGTAGAAATGAAGTAAGCACAATAACAGCTGAACAGTCATGACAGAAGAGTTGTCTGCAAGTAGGAGACAAGTAGCAGGTGGGATTGTGAATTTGGAGGCTTGTTGATGCTGTAAAATCAATGATGTTACTAACTGATGCTGACAACATTTAAGGTTTTGCATTCTGATTTTTAAAATGGGGCAACATCCAGCAACAGGAGCCCCTCCAAGCGATGATCAGTCCTTACAGGTAGACAAATAAGAGAAGGTGGTTTTAATGAGAGATTTGCTGTGTTATTGCTTCCGGTGTATTGTTTTAAAATGTTAAGTGCTCTGAGCTAATGGGGACGGGACAGTCTATAAATAAAACTTTCATTCATTTCTTTATTTGTTTAAAAGGTTCAAAGTCGAGCTATCTTCCTGTTAGTGTTATGGTTGCTAATTTCCAGATGATAAACATCAATTCCCCTGGAGAAAAGGGCTGCTTTGGGAGGGTAGAGTCTACAGCTTTCCATCCCATTAAAATCCCTGCACTATGCAGGCTCTACCTGCAAATCTGCAGGAACTCCCCAATATGAAACTAGCAACCCTACGCCCTCCAATCAGCGACCAGGGGGGCTCTAGCAACTCCAGTGGGGACATTAGTCGGGTGCAATGCCATAGCGTCCACCCTCAAAAGCATCCATTCCCTTCAGGGAAACTGATTTATGCCCCCTTCCAATCAGTGGTGATTCAAGACCTCCAGGCCCCATCTAGGAGCCAGCAAGATTTGCTGCCCCAAATGTAGATCAGTCTTGGAGATGCAAAAGGGGACAGAAAGGAAGCTGGATGTGGTGGTTCCACATCCAAAAGCCTGTGTACTCAAGTGCTTCTTCTAAGCCTCACAGAATCCTAGAGTTGGAAGGGGCCATACAGGCCATCTAGTCCACCCCCCTGCTCAACGCAGGATCAGCCCAAAGCATCCTAAAGCAGCCAAGAAAACTGTGTATCCAACCTTTGCTTGAAGACTGCCAGTGAAGGGGAGCTCACCACCTCCTTAGGCAGCCTATTCCACTGCTGAACTACTCTGACTGTGAATTCCCCCCCCCCCTGATATCTAGCCTATATCGTTGTACTTGTAGTTTAAACCCATTACTGCGTGTCCTCTCCTCTGCAGCCAACAGAAACAGCATCCTGCCCTCCTCCAAGTGACAACCTTTCAAATACTTAAAGAGGGCTATCATGTCCCCTCTCAACCTCCTTTTCTCCAGGCTGAACATTCCCAAGTCCCTCAACCTATCTCCATAGGGCTTGGTCCCTCCTAACTGCCTGGTAGGACACTCCTAACATGCCTACGCCTAGCTGCAGGAGGAATGTGCCAGCCACAGAGCAAACAGTGTCAACCCAAATAGCTGAAGTTGTTTGCTTTTGGAGCCATCCTGGGCAGAGCAGTTTCCCAGGGACGGGACATTCTCCTGACCCCCAAGGACCGATTCTTCTGTGCTTCACAAGGCAGCCAAGTAACAAGCAGGTGAGCGACAGGATGTGGCTTTGGTCTGAAAAAGGTCAGGGGAGGGGCTCTCGGAGCCCAATCAGTCGTGTGTTCAGGCCTATCCTGGTTTGGAACACCCCAAACAGAAGTTTATTTAGACACTTAGACTATATTTAAACAGATGTGGTTTCCGGGGAGAGTTTGTGTCGCGACCGGACCGAATGCAACTGGGGAGGAAAATGTATTTTCACTCTTGCAAACAGATGGGCATCCTTAAAGGGAGATGCAAACAGATGGGCGTCCTTAAACCAGTGGAGTCCTTAAAGGAGAGCAGGGTGGAAATATTACCAGGGTAAACGAGGGGCAATACATGACGCCAGATTATAATAGGGTTGTCAGGTTCCACCAGGCCTCTGGCAGGGGCAGGAGAGGGGGTAGAATTGCCAGTGAGGGATGGCAGCCCCTAGGGAATCCCTGAAATTACAGATCATCTCCAAACCACAGAGATCAGTCCCCCCTGAAGAACAGGGCTGCTTTGGAGGGTGGATTCTATAGCATCTCGCAATACTGAGGTCCCTCCCCACCGCAAGTCCTGCCCACTACCAGCTCCGCCCCCAAAGTCTCCAGGTAATTCCCAACCCAGAGTTGGGAATTCTATTGTATTTCCCCAGAGATTTTGGGGTGGAGCCTGGGGAGGACATGGACCTCCGAGGGGTACAATGCTGCACAGATTTGGTGGTAGTGTCCAGGGAGGCTGGGGGTAGGGGGGGGAGGGACCTCAGTGCTGTATGTTGCCGTACAGCCCTCCTCCTAGACCATCCATTTACTTCAGGGAATCATAGAATCCTAGAATCATAGAGTTGGAAGGGACCTCATGGGTCATCTAGTCCAATCCCCTGCACTGTGCAGGACACTCACAACCCTATCGCTCATCCACTAACTTGCTACCCCCTTAAGCCTACACAGAATCAGGGAAACTGATCTTTGTACTCTGGAGATGAGCTGAAATTCCAGGAGATCCCCAGGCCTCACCTGGGGCGATGGCACCCCTAGTCTAAAGGCAACCAAGGTGGCTTCCAGGAGATTTCTAGGCCCTTGTTTTTTTGTTATGTTTTGTTTTTAATTGATTTGAATTTTAAACACTGAAATGGTTGGGGAATAAGATACCTTCTGAGAAGACCAGACTCGTTGCAAAAGACAAGAGAGCTAGGAAAAGTTGAAGGAATGGAGCAAAAGAGGGAAACCCACCAGGAGGTGGCCCTCCGTTCCGAAGACCTGAGCAAGGCTGTTAATAATAATACTTTGCAGGAGGTCATTCATTCATACGGTTGCTGTAAGTCAGAAGGTACTTGATGGCATGTAACACACCCACAAGATACCTTAAGGGCAGGGGTACCTACTGTTGTTCTGCTTAGGGGCATATGGAAACTGCCACAGAATGGTCACCCTGGGGTACTAACTATTTATGGATGTGTTCCTTCTGTTGAAGCACAGATGATGCTTTCTGGGCTCTTGAATTCCTCATCTCTGTTGGGACAGGCAATGTCTGGTGCACAAAGAACAGAAGAAGACCCTGCAGAGGGCAGTAAGAATATGGATAGGACAGTGAGGTCAGGTCTCCTCTTAAATGTCAATCCTTGTTTGTCCTTCGAACTACCACTCTTAGGGGCCATTTCCTGCTTCTTCTCAGAAGCCACACTTCAGTCTCTTTCTCTCAGCTAGACATGTAGCTAGCAACTATCTCTGTCTCTCGTCTGCGCTACCATGTATGGTAATTCCTGAATAAACTTTTATTTACTCTTTAATCATGTTGTACATTCTCACTATGTTATTTACCCTGCTTACAGTCTCCAGGTTACAGGGTTCAGTTCCTCTGGAGAAAATGGCTGCTCCAGGATGTAGGCTGTATGGCATTATACCCCGCTGAGGCCCCTCCCCTCCACAGTAGGGTTATGAGTGTCCTGCATAGTGCAGGGGGTTGGACCAGATGACCCAGGAGATCCCTTCCAACTCTATGATTCTAGGAAGAAGAGTTGGTTCTTATATGCCCTTTTCTATACCCGAAAGAGTCTCAAAATGGCTTATATTTGCCTTCCCTTTCCTCTCCCCACAACAGACACCCTGTGAGGTGGGTGGGGCTGAGAGAGCCCTGAGATTACTGAAGAAGAAGAAGAGTTGGTTCTTATATGCTGCTTTTCTCTACCCGATGGAGTCTCAAAGCAGCTTACATTCACCTTCCCTTTCCTCTCCCCACAACAGACATCCTGTGAGGTGGGTGGGGCTGAGAGAGCCCTGATATTCCTCCGTCAGAATGGCTTTATCAGTGCTGTGGTGAGCCCAAGGTCACCCAGCTGACTACATTGGAGATCACTAGCATAAGGATAGCATTCAGAAGTCCTCCTAAGTTGACCATCACCACCACCCTCAACATGGCTCCCCAGAAGATAATTTTTCAGCTCTGCTCTTGATGCGTGTATCTCTCCAATTCCAATAGTTGGTTTGTGATAGTTTTTCAGGTAAGGCCAACTCTGGGTTGGAAAATTCCTGGAGAAATTTCCTGGAGATTTGGGGGCAGAGCCTGAGGAATATGTGGTTTGAGGAGAAGAGGGGAGGGGAGGTGCACCCTCCAAAGAAGCCACTTTCTCCAGGAAAATGAAACCCTGTCAATGAGGGATCAGCTGTAATTCAGGGAGCTCTCTGGGACCTGTCTGGAGGCCAGCAACCCTATTTATTTATTTTATTTATTAATTGAATTTATATGCCGCCGTTCTCAGTTGGGCTCACAGCAGTTTATAGTAAAAGAATAAAAACACAATAAAACCCCCATGATAGTTACATTATTCAACAAGAAGACGGCAGGTGAAAGACAACCCACTCACCCCCTTGACATTCTTGCTGTCCTATTGATGAGAATGGGGAACAGATCAATAGATGGACACTATGGACATGGGAGGGGGATCCCAGATTGACTAACGGGTCCGTGTCCTGGCCTCAACCTTATGCCTGGCGGAACAGCTCCGTCTTGCAGGCCCTGCGGAAAGTTGACAACTATGATAGGCACAGGATTTCAGTTTGACTACAGTTGAGTTGAAAATTACTGGAGGAGTTTGCTCACAAATCCAGCTGGGCACGGAGAATTCTTTGTGCCTCTGAACACATTCTCGGTTTCACCTAGTTCTTATAGACGGTTCCTTCTCTTATTAGTCAAGCAAAGAAAAGGTTATTGTTATGCTATTCTCATCACAGCAGCAAAGTTTTTGGGGATTCTGTGCTGAAGCGAGCACATGGTCTGACTCATCTCGGGCAGCTTTCTGGCACACAGCACAAAGTAGATCTTTGTCAAAGGGTCCTCGGGGTCCTTTCCATTCCTCTTAATTGTGTGCAGGTGTTTGAGTGATTCTGCTGACTCTCGGCTGCTTCATTAGTTCTTTTTGCCAGGGTTGCTCTTCTTTGCTATGATTTCATTTTCTTTTTCCTCTCGGTTGTTTTAATTCCGGGTATAGATTTGTCATCGTTTTTGTTCGAAGACATATTTGCGAATAAATAAATAGATAAATAGATGTGAGTATTGTTCCAGTATTGCCCTAACCTGGATAGCTCAGGACTAGGGATGGGCACAAACCAGCTAATGAACAAAAATTGGTCACAAACTTTGGCCAGTTTGTGATTCATGAATTGAAGAATCATCACAAACTTTCATGAATTTTGATGCAATTCATGTTGGTTCGGGGGGGGGGTGGTGGTGTATTTTTCACCAAAAAAAACCCAGCTGTTTAACTCTTTAGTTTAAATGGTCGGGGGCCATTTAAACCCTGCTTTTTGCATTCCATGGCTTTTCTTTTTCACTTAAATGGCTCAGAGCCATTTAAGCCCCTGCTTTCTGCTCCCTGCAAAAAGCTGCAGTGTGCAGAAAGCAGGGGTTTAAACTTGGCACACAAACTGACACAAATGGCACACAAACTGACACAAACTGCCTCCGTTACTGAACCAGGATATGGTTTGTGGTTCTGTTCATGGATCAGCCATGAACTACAAACCAAACTTAAAAATACAGTTTGTGTCCATTCCAATCAAGGATAGCCTGATCTCAGCAGATCTCAGAAGCAAAGCAGGGGCAGTCCTGGCTTGTTTTTGGATTGGAGACCTCTAAGGAAGTTTGGAATCTTTAAACAGAGGCACACAATAGCAAAGCATTTCTGGACATCTATTATGTTGAAGTTCAGTCAGCTGTGACTTGACAGCACCTTCTACCACTGCTGTTCAAGAGCCATAATCAGGACAGTCTCAATGAGAGGGGGACAAGATCAGTGGGAAAGGCCAGGTTGACAAGGATGAAGGAAAAATGTATTCATTCTTAAACTGAACACCTAGATTTGTGGCCAGTAGAACCTTAGTGACCAATGAGATTTTGGGGGTATGGACTTTCTCACAAACTCTTATGAGAAACAGAGAAGGTGCTACGAAACTTGAACCTAAAACTTCTACTGGACCAACATAAGGGCTTGAGAGCCGTTTAATCATGGCTATCTGGCAGTCCAAAAAAATCCCAAATATTTTCAGGTTTTTTGGGACTTGCCCCTTTTGGATAGAAGCCTGAATTAATACCTGTAAAACACAAATCAGGTATTTTTTGAATATTTTTCCCCCGCTTGGATTAGCCAAATGCAGGAAACAAGAGAGGGAATATGTAAGTTCCGGGAAGGAATTCTAGGAATAAGGAAGAGCAAATGAAACTGGTTCAGTTATTTATGATGTGTGTAGACAGGAACTCAAGGCGAAAGAAGAGCTTCATGGGAAAGAAGGGTATAAACAGAGGTGGCCTCATACTTGGCTTCGGGGATGGAATTTCAGGCACTGAGGTCAGCAAGTGTAATGGTTGGGGACCATGCATATTCATGTGGTTGAGAGAAGTTGAGGGAGTGGTCAAGAGAGTGGCTGAGTGGTCGAGGGAGATGGAAATCTTAGGAAGGGATAGGTCAAGAGACTTGGACTTGGGATGCCCCGACGGAGAACTCAAACTCAAACCCTTCTTTTTGAGATGCTCAAGAAGCATCCTGGATCAGCTGGGAGAGAGACCCAATCTGTGGGGGGCACCGACTCTTGTTCTCTCAGACATAGGTTACAAAGAGGCATCATTATCCTCTGCAGCATATGCTTGGGCCTGTGGTGAAATCATGGCCTTATTATCGCTCAGCCATTGATTCTGGTGCTCTTCAAGTGCTCTTTCAGGCTCAGAGAGGGAGGGAGATGTACAGGAGCACTGGGGCTTTGATACGGTACAAATTATCAGCCCTTTATGTGGCACTGTATAACCCTGAGCTAGGATACAATAAGGAAAGTTTCTTGAAAGGGTCTCATTAGATGGGCACACAATATAACTAGGCTGAGGCAGGTTACGGGGCTTTGCTCTAAATAGCTTCCCGAGGTGCTGTTGAAGCTCCTTTGTCAACTTACCCGGCCTATACATCTCATGCTCCCCTCCTTTTTGTAGTCACAGTAGAATGCAGCTCACAGACATTAAGAACTGGCATCCTGGGACAGTGTAATGGGCAGGTAGTCTGATTACGAGTAGTCAACCTGTGGTCCTCTAGATGTTCATGGACTAAAATTCCCATGAGCCCCTGCCAGCATTTGCTGGCAGGGGCTCATGGGAATTGTAGTCCATGAACATCTGGAGGACCACAGGTTGACTACCCCTGCTCTAGACGCTTAATTTCTTTCTGTGTCACACTGTCAACACTCCCCTGCCAGATGTCTTGGTTGGTACCTTCTGCCGTCACACTTCTCTCTTCGAGGGCTCCTTGCCATGACTCAGATAAAACTGGGGAGGGCCTCCACCCTGTTTTCATTAGAGATACAGGCTTTCTCCTCCCAAGTCCGGCTCTTTTATAGCCAGCCTCCCCGGCAGTCCCACCTTCATAGCCCCAGTTCTCCAAATGCAGCCAACTGGGTGACCTTGGGCCAATCAGTTTTCTCCAGTGTTCTCTCAGGCCCACCTCTGTCACAGGGTGTCTGTTGTGGGGAGATGGAGGATAAGAGATTGTAAGCCACTTTGAGACTTTTTTGGGTAGTGAAAAGTGGGGTACAGAAAAACAGCTCTTCTTCTAAGTAGTTCCATTATGGGACCACTCTTACCAGTAGGAAATTTCTGCTAATGTTCAAAAATAACCTTCCTTCCTGGACCTTAAGACCAATAGATCTTTCTTTCCTCAACTTTGTTGAAGTAAAGAATAAATGTTTGCCCTTTCCCATGTGACAGCCTGTCAATAAGTGTGATCATTTCATCCTCTTAGACTTCTGTTCTTCAGTCTAAATACGGTCAGATCCTTTAACTTTTTCCTCCTTGGCCTAGTTTCCAAACACCCCGCCCTCTTCCTTTCCCTCCTTTGGACTCATTTCAATTGGTCTGCATCTATCTTAAGGTGTAACTCTCAGAACTGGACCCAAGTATTTCAGATGGGGTGTTACTAGAGCAAAATAGAACTGACCTATTCTCATTGCTTCTTTTGGCAGCCTTGGAGGGCACACATCCAGCCTGTGCTGAGGAAGCTGAAATGGTTGCTGGTTGCAGCCCTGGAACAGGTTCAAGGCTCTGGTTCTGACCTTTCTTTGCAGTCTGAGACCCACCTATCTGAGGGATCGCTTGACTCTACGCTTTGTGGGTACTAACTTGCTGGTGATACCCCGCCTCCAGGAGGTTCACCTGGCCTTGACCAGGGCGAAGGCTTTTTCGGTCCTGGCCCTGACCTGGTAGAATGAGCTCCTGGAAGAGCTGAGGTCCCTGCAAGAGGTGAGGTCCCTGTGTTCCTCAGGGCCTCTAAGACGGAGCTTTTCTGCCAGATCTTTGGTTGCGGTCAGGACTCGGGACACCTGATGGGCCCGTCCAGTTCAGATCATCATTGGTAGTGGACCCTTGACACCCACAGATGGTCCCTTGAGCCACAGAGAGGGAGCTGATCTGGGGGTGGGGGAAGAATAATTTCTTGCCATTGGGAGATAAATATGCTTTTAATAGGGGGGATTGATTATTTCTTAATGTATTTCTGGTGGGTATTATATTATGTAACCTACCGTGAGACGGCTTGGCTGATAGCGGGGGGCTATAAATATAAATATAAATATAAATATAAATATAAATATAAATATAAATATAAATATAAATATAAATATAAATATAAATATAAATATAAATATAAATATAAATATAAATATAAATATAAATATAAAGACATTGTAACCCGCCGCGAGCCATTTGGGAGTGGCGGGAAATAAATCAAAATAATAATAATATAAATATAAATATAAATATAAATATAAATATAAATATAAATATAAATATAAATATAAATATAAATATAAATATAAATATAAATATAAATATAAATATAAATATAAATATAAATATAAATATAAATATAAATATAAATATAAATATAAATATAAATATAAATATAATCAGGTTGATGGCACTTTCCACCACCTTTTTGCCCTGACCTGCATGGCCTGGACTAACTCAGTCTTGTCAGATCTCATAAGTTAAGTGGGGTCAGGCCTGGTCACTAATTAGCTGGAAAACCACCTGAGGTCACTGCTCATAGTCTGGTAATAGTAAACCACTTCCGTTTGTCTCTTGCCTTGAATACCCCAGGGATTTCCAGCCAGCAGACTGTGGACCTCTAAGGGTCCGCAGGAACTGCAGAGGGGGTCCATGGTATTTCTCCTCCTGCCTTAATGGATGCAGCCACAAGACACTGAGCCATCTGTTCCCATTGCTCCCCTTCCCCTCCTCCTGAGCATGAGGTCTCTCATGGTTTCTGCACCTGGGGGAGCAGAGCCTGCATTCCTCCTCCCCCCCCTTAACTGTTTCCTGTCTCCCCCCCCCCAGTCCTCATTGAGCTTGCTGGTTAAAGCAGACGATGATGTCACTTCCAGTGACATGTCAATTCCGGGGCATGGGGCAGGGAGGCGTGGTCAGCTGACATCACTTCCTGACACCTCAAAGCCTGAAAAATTATTTCAGGGGCCCCTCCATGGTCAAAAGGTTGAAAAGTGTTGCCTTGGAGTCACTATAAATTTGCCGTGACTTGACGGCACTGTCCGCTTCCATAAGGTGAGAGAGGACCTTTCAAATGCATGATACAGTTGTGGGACAATCAGCAGGCATCCGTAAATCACAGACTTCGCTTCTGTACTCCCAAACTTCATTTCCACAGCTTTCACGTCCATGAATCACTCTGCCTTGATCTCTTTCTATTTAAAGTTCCAAATACATTTCTTAACACACCCAGAAAGGTAACAAAAAAAAAAAAAATCCACTGTTTTAAGCAGACAGCTAATTGATAATTTAATGTGACATCTTTTTGGGGGAGCAACATAATTGTACAAGTGCCTGGTGTGTTTTTCTTTGGCCTTTTAAGTTGTCTGGTGAACGCTATATATATTTATCGTTATATATACGGTGTATTTTTAATGACAGCCTCCCTCTGAAATACTTTGCATTTCACAGATTTATACCTCTCCAATAATTCAAAGTGACATTTCCAGAAGCAGCAATGATGTAGTTCCACAAATTGATAATTATGCGGAATGGCATAAATATGCCTTTTTGACAGGCGGTAAATACATTCTCCCCCCCCCCTCCACCCCGTATTCTATTTCACAAAGCAGTATTGGTAATTAGGACGAATGAAGGAAAATATGTCAGATGACGCAAATCAAATATGACACCTCATGAATAATGCAGCACTCCCTCGATTAATCTCGATATATTTTTCGGGGGGGGGGGAAAACCTGCCCCCCCCTTTCCTGTTCGGCAGCTGTTCGCCAAACTCCCAGAGAGGCCTTAAATATCAGAGAGATCATTAATACAGCATACAGGGTGGCTTTAATAGCAGGGGGGGGTGGAGAAATAGTCCAAGTGGGATGCAAGGTTTTCAGGAGGACGAATAAGAATTCATGGTCCCTCCATTGCTATGTCCCCTTGCAACTGACCAGGCCATTGTGCAGCGGCAGGAGGCAGGACGCTGACCTGGACGAGTCAGTCTAGCCTGATTGGGTCAGAACTTGGAAGTTTTGCAGGTTCTGCCCTAGTTATGACTAGATGGGAGATGACCAAGGGAATCCAGGGCTCCTACACAAAGCCAGGCAATGGCAAACCGCCCATGCTCGTCTCTTGCCTTCAAAGCCCTATGGATTCATAGAATCATAGAGACGTAGAGTTGGAAAGGACCTCCTGGGTCATCTAGCTGAACCCCGTGGGTAGACTCCATAGGGTTATGCTCTACTGAGTTCCGTCCCTACCCCAAATCCTGCCCAATCCCAGCTCTACTTCCCCCCATAAAGTCTCTAGGTATTTCCCAACCCAGAGCTGGCTACTCCAACCATGATGGACCAGGGGTCTATCTAGTAGAAGACAGTTTCATGAGTACTCCTTAGGCAGTCTTCCTGGTGTAATGGAGTAATAGTGCTAGCCTATTTGAACTGAAACAAAAGGAAGGGGATTGACCAGTTGCAAAGAGGCTGTGTGTACCATAGCCAGTGCCTGTGAAGGAACAAAGACTGCACGCTGAAGAGTTACCCATGATTCATCTGCCACTGCTGAGAGCAAGCAGGAGGCCATTCCCCCGAGAACTGAGGAAAGGGTGCAATAAGAGGAAGAGCAGTAGGGAACAAGGAAAGGGTCGGAAATCAACAGCATGGAGACTGTCAAAACTGAAGCTTAAGCAAAACGACCCGGAGGGGTCGAGTCTTCCTCTGAACATGCGGTTGCTATTGTCAGCTACCAAAAACATTGAAGGAACTCTTTTGGCACGACCCCGCAATCTTTGGTTCCTGTGCGAAAAAGGGTCAGCGTTGTTTGACAGGATGAAAGAATAAACATTTCTGCTGGGGAGGAGGGAGGACAGGCCTGGCATGGAAAGAGTGACAGTGCAGATGGAGAGACTAAGCAATAAAGGAAGAGGAAGGGTAAAGGTATTGTGTTTGCATGCCAGAAATCAAAGGCCCCTATCACAGCCAAAGTTGCCAACAAGATAGTTTTAGAGAGGAGCAAACCAACTATGTCATTAGAAGGGAAGATATCACGGCTAAAGCTCACTTACTTTGGACACATCCTGCGATCAAACTCGCTAGAGAAATCATTAATGATCGGAATGGTCAGCGGCAAAAGGAAACGTCGCCGCCAAAGGATCCGCTGGCTCGACACGATCAAAGCCGACACAGGGATGACCATGAACCAACTGAAAGAAGCGGTCATTGACAGAGACGTATGGAGACAACTTTCCTATAGAATCACCAAGGGTCGGACATGACTGAACGGATAACGTCATCATCACCACCACAAGTGGCCCTGACAATTAAAATGGGTTCCTCTTAATGACAAACTTTCATTGACTGATTGGGTGAAAAAGTCGTTAGGACAAAGATGGCCAAACTGTCGCTCTCCAGATGTCTATGAACGACAATAACCATGACTCCCTTGCTGTAAAATGGCACTATTCCACCAGGTTTATGGTTGAGGCCCAAGCAAATCAATGAAATCACACAGGGCTCCTTCCTTCCTGTTGTTTATGCAGTTCCTTGGAGGACCAGAGCTTGAGATCCGAGCTGGGATTGTAAAGCGCCCAATCAGAGGGCATTTACTACCTCCGTATGAGGGGCAACCATATTGCGGAACCACTCAGATGGCAAATATTTTCCTTATCATTCAATAATGCATTGTAAAAAAACAGCCAATGGGAAACAAGGTTGACAGCTGGTCTGTAACCAATGAAACGCCAGAGTTAACACCCTATGAGAGGTCTGAGAATCAAGATGTTTTGGCCTGGTGCTTAAAAGATGGTAAAGTTGGTGCCGGGTAAGTCTCAAGTGGGAGGGATTTCCAAAGATGAAATGCCCTCCACAAAAAATGTTGTTATTCACCACTGACTTAGACCTGAACATGGAGGCACCAAGGTTGCCAGCTCCAGCTTGGGAAATCCCTGGAGATTTGGGGAGCTCTATAGCTCCTCGCAATTCCTAGAGCTACCCAGAAGTGACCAAGGGTAGCTATAGGGATAACTGGAAACTCTATGGTGAGAGCTTCCTGTACGTAGTTGTGGCCTTATTTTTTTTTTTTATCCACCCCTCCCCCCACCCGGAAGCTTAACCCCTTTAACACTCCTGCTGATTACCAGGTACTGCCTAGCAATCCTAAGTGATCTGTTGGGAAGGATCAAAACTATGCAAAGTACACTTAACCTGTTGCCCATCTCAACCACAGAGCATCGTGGCTGAACAGGAATCAGAATAAAGACCTCCTCGGGAATCAGAATAAAGACCTCCTCAGAAATTAGGATAAAGACTTCCTCAGGAATCAGAATAAAGACCTCCTCGGAAATCAGAATAAAGACCAAAGACCTCCTCAGAAATTAGGATAAAGACCTCCTCAGGAATTAGAATGAAGACCTCCTCAGAAATTAGGATAAAGACTTCCTCAGGAATCAGAATAAAGACCTCCTCAGAAATTAGGATAAAGACCTCCTCAGTAATCAGAATAAAAATCTCCTCAGGAATCAAAATAAAGACTTCAGGAATCAGAATAAAGACCTCCTTAGGAAACAGAATAAAGACCTCCTCAGGAATTAGAATAAAGACCTCCTCAGGAAACAGAATAAAGACCTCCTCGGGAATTAGAATAAAAATCTCCTCGGGAATTAGAATAAAGACCTCCTCAGGAATCAGAATAAAGACTTCGGAAATCAGAATAAAGACCTCCTCGGGAATCAGAATAAAGACCTCCTCAGGAAACAGAATATAGACCTCTTTTTGGAATTAGAATAAAAATCTCCTCAGGAATTAGAATAAAGACCTCCTCAAGAATTAGGATAAAGACCTCCTCGGGAATCAGAATAAAGACCTCCTCAAGAATTAGGATAAAGACCTCCTTGGAAATTAGAATAAAGACCTCCTCAGGAATCAGAATAAAGACTTCGGAAATCAGAATAAAGACCTCCTTGGGAATCAGAATAAAGACCTCCTCAGGAATCAGAATAAAGACCGCCTCGGGAATTAGAATAAAGATCTCTTCACCATATTGTACTAAGTTCATATGCCTGTACCATATCTAGAGTCTTTTTCTTTGCACTCATTTAAAAAAAATGCATAGATTGTGTTGACACAAGTCCTTCTTGACTTCCTGCCCCAGTGACCTATATTGAAATGAACCGCAAGTCTGGACTAGTTTTCCCTGTCTCAGCCACCTTCCCCTTTTGAAGGTCTGCTGTACAGGTAGGGTTGTTAAATCCCCCCTGACCACCAGTAGGGCATGGAGGTAAGATTCAGACCGGGGAAACCCCTGGAGATTTGGGGGTGGAGCTTGGGAGGACAAAGAGCTTAAAGAGGTACAATACCATAGACTCCACCCTCCAAAGCAGGGGTAGTCAAACTGCGGCCCTCGAGATGTCCATGGACTACAATTCCCAGGAGCCCCTGCCAGCGAATGCTGGCAGGGGCTCCTGGGAATTGTAGTCCATGGACATCTCGAGGGCCGCAGTTTGACTACCCCTGCTCCAAAGCATCCATTTTCTCCAGAGGAACTGATATTTGTAGCCTGGAGATGAGCTGAAATTCCAGGGGATCCCCAGGTCCCACCTGGAGGCTGGCATACCCATGACAGGACGCCTAAATCACATCCCTCCAAGCAGTGTGATTGTGAACAGCAAAAGAGCTCCCCCCCCCACATTCACACACACCCCTTTCAAAATAATATTTTTGTTAGTCACATCTGCTCTGTGGGGATTCTGGATGGTCTCCAGACTTTATGGTAGCGGCAGAGTCAGGAGCCAAGCTCTAATTTCTCTGACATTTTCCCAGGCCTGCCACTCCTGCTGCTAGAAGTACCACAACATTTCTCCGGATTCCTGAGTCCAGCTGGTATCGATATAAAAAGTTCAGCGGCACTGCGACCGCCACGAACGGCGGCAAACGTGAAAATGTCGTTCAGTCGGGAAATCTCCTTCTGAACGACCATAAGCTCAGCAGGCTCTTCTGTCGAAGAAAGCTGTTTGCCATCAAAGGTGGTTTGCTTTTTTGGTTTTTTTTTTTTACTTGACACATCGCTTTCTGCCGTGTTCCCATTAAAAGGCAATAAGACACGGTTTGCTGAAGATTGAGTGCAGGATTAGGCAAACTTGCCTCTCGGCGACGAGTTAATTTGGGACCGGCGCCAAGCAGGTTTTGGGCCGTGCTTCCCAACCTGGCCGCCGTCCAGCATCCCTTGGATGCATTATCGAGTGAAAAGGAAAATATTCGCCATCTGAGTGGCTTGGCGAAATGGTTGCCACTCGTACCGAGGGGGTCAATGCCCTCCGTTGGATCCAGCAGAGCACTTCCTCAGGCTGACGGGTTTCTATCCATGGAGCATAAATGTTCATTCCATTCCCTGCTACTGGAGCCACAAAATGTTCCTCCACATCCTAGTCATAGGGGTCACCTAGAAGTTGAAGAACTAGGCCTGCTAACTCCCTGGAGAAGAGCCTAATGCTGGGAGCGATCGAGGGCAAAAGAAGAAGGGGACGACAGAGAATGAGGTGGCTGGACGGAGTCACTGAAGCAGTCGGTGCAAACTTAAACGGACTCCGGGGAATGGTGGAGGACAGGAGGGCCTGGAGGACACAACCTAACAACAACAAATTCCATATAGGTAAAATTCTTGGAGATTTTGTGGGGGATCCTTGGGGAGAGTTGGGTTCAAGGGAGCTCAGCAAGGTATAAGACAATAGATTCCACCCTCCAGAGACGCCATTTTCTTGGATGATGTCAGAGGAGACATGTTCTTCAGTTCCCACTTCTGTTCCCCTCCAATGGTTGCCAGGGGATACCTGGTAACTCTAAAAGGCAATATTAGCTTGAGGATGACAGGATTCGCTTGGTGTCACGGCTAAGAGAGGTGGCTTCTAATCTGGAGTACCAAGTCTGATTCGCCGCTCTTCCACATGCAGCCAGATGTTTCACCTTGGGCTCGGCATGAAGCAGTTCTATCAGAGCTCTCTCAGCCCCTCCTACCTCACAGGGTGTCTGTTCTGGGGAGAGGAAGTGATTACAAGCCACTTTGAGATTCCTTTGGGTAATGGAAAGCAGGGTATAAAAACCAACTCTTCTTCATTCTTTGAACCGGAGATGCCGGGACCTTCCGCCTGCAAAGAAGATACTCCACTACTGAGCCACGGCCCTTCCACGATATTGGCTAAACCAAGAGTCGCCAATCTTTTTGAGCTTGAAGGAGCCTTTGGAATTCTGACACAAGCCCCAAGATGGCTGCCACAGGAAGTGCAGCCAGCCACAAAATGGCTGCCAGAGCTTACCATCAGTCACATATTGAAGATCTGTGGGACTTGCTACTGTCAAAAGTGAAATCTCCAGAGCCTTTCTGTCGGATGAAGAATCACACCAAAGTGGAAGTAGCAAGGCTTTATTAACCAAAGAAAGGCACGGTTTACAAAGCGTGGAGAATAGACCAGGGCAGTCCCGGAACTATTCTGAGGTCAGCCTCACAGGGCAGCTCATCTTAAGCAGTGGTCCCCAACCTTTTTATCACCGGGGACCACTCAACGCTGGGGACCACTCACCGGGGACCACTCAACGCCTTTTACTGAGGCCCGGTGGGGGGGGGGTAGTTTACTCCTCTACTCTCAACCACTGCCCTAGCGCTCTCTGATCACTATGGGGATGTTTAAATATCCCTTCAAAATAAGATACAGACACTCCACAACAATGAAGTGTGTTGTAAAGGTCTGGGGGGGATGAAGTAAAGGGCCGGGGGGGGGGGAGAAGGCGTCCTTCGGGGCCCACTTCCAATTAGTCGAAGGACCACACATGTGGTCCGCGGCCCACAGGTTGGGGATCGCTAATCTTAAGCACACACCTGACTCTGTCCAATTGGCCAGTAAGTCAATGGGCTCACATTCTCATCCTATGACGCTACACTTCTAACTTTCAATGACTCCCTTCCTCCCCACGTTAGTGCTCTAACTTTTGTTTCTCCCTTCCTCCTCAAATGATGCTAAGCTTTCTGGTACAATGGCTGTGTCCTTGTATCTTGTAACATACCAGCTTACTGTCTCTCTCTCTCTCCCACGTGCTGGCCTTCTAGCATGTAATGCTCATCTTCACACTGAGACAGAAGACTCCGTTATTTCTTTAACACTACCAAAAATTCTGCATGGCCAATCAAATTTCCAGTGGCCAGTCAGAACCTTTGCTGGACAATATCCCTGCTGGCCCCCAGCCACTTTCTAAAATCGGTCCATGACCACCAGGAAAAGTGTCAAACACAATGGCATCAGACATACCATGCTGGAGAACTTTGGGCTAAACAGTATGTAAGCTAACAGTGCTTCAGTTTCCATTTTATGATCCATTGTTAGACGAAGGTGTGTCTAGGAAGCGTCATTAGTCAGAAACACTAACCATTTTACAATTTACAAAGCGGAGCCGGAAATGTTCACCTGGAGAAACCTTTGGAATTTAATTACGCCCATCTAAAATGTCACAGGAACTCTCTCGGGATTAGCCGATCTCTCCAAAGACAGCACGACACTTTCAAAGGGCCCAAACATGCATGGGATGATTCACCGCTTCCTGAATCCGGAGCTGTGAGAGTTTAAAATAGCACTTCAGAAGGGTGCTATCGGGCGCTAGCAATTAAGAGGCAGAGTTAACGATAGGAAAGAGACTCCCAGTGTTGGAGGGGGGGGGGGGAGAGGAGGAAGAAGACGTTGGAAATGAAACCCAAAATCAAGAAAGACGCTCTTCCTCTGGCAAAGCTATTTCAGTCATTTGATGCAGACAAGTTGTTTTACTCTGAGGAAACTGGCAGCAGCTGCATGTGTACGGGGAACGGGGGGGAACCATCCAAAAGCCACCAATGGTGCTGGAAACTCCTGTCCAGTCGCAGCTGACTTTTGTTGATTAAGGTTTTCAAGGGAAGAAGAGTTTGCCATAACCTGCCTCTGTATAGCAGTCGTGGTATTCCTTGGTGGTCTCCTCAGCCACGGATGACCCTGCTCCGCTTCTGAGATCCAGGTCAGGGCTGTTGGCTAAGCTTGAATATGCCAGCTGCTTAAAGTATAAAATAGTTTTTATTCGGAAGAGAAACAAACTTTGTATAGAAAGAGAGAGAGGAGAGAGAGTCCTAACCGTCCAACTGTTCAGTTTTGTAGTCATTCTTCTTCCAAAACTGAAAAAAAGACCTTGGTTGCTTATCCTCTCCTCCTAAGCAAGGTATTCCAAACCCCTAAACCAGGGGTAGTCAAACTGCGGCCCTCCAGATGTCCATGGACTACAATCCCCAGGAGCCCCTGCCAGCATTCGCTGGCAGGGGCTCCTGGGAATTGTAGTCCATGAACATCTGGAGGGCCGCAGTTTGACTACCCCTGCCCTAAAACATAATGGCCTTGGCATTTAGATATTTTGTGACAGTATTAATTGTTTGTGCTACTGTGCCCTCATTGCTGTGACAGGGACATGAAATTTCCCAGCAATAAATCTTTTGCTCCCAGTTAGAATTTATCACCATGAACTTCCTTGTGCTTTAGGTAGTTGTTTCACTCCTGGATCACATCATATTATGACTCAGCCATTTTAAAACACGTAATCATGCATATGGTTGGCATTAGGTTACGATCTGGTTCTTGACGGATATGAATATTTGGCACCATCGCCAACCGGATTAAAGAGAGCAAACAAATATCTTAATTTGA
This sequence comes from Paroedura picta, assembly GCF_049243985.1. Lineage (NCBI taxonomy): Eukaryota > Metazoa > Chordata > Lepidosauria > Squamata > Gekkonidae > Paroedura > Paroedura picta. The sequence goes on from NC_135377.1 coordinate 7,425,387, forward strand.
GGCATGAGGAAATAATCATTTCCGGAAAAGACCTCTTGAATGACCGAGGTAAATTAAGAAGGGGTTTTCCCCCTGATAATGTAATAACATATGGGAAAGTGCTCAAGAAAGACAACTTTGTAAGTTGTATATAGTATTTTTTTTTCCTTTCCACTTATTTGGGAGCAGAAATTTGCTAATGAAAGGGTGGGAGAGACATGTCAGAGTATTTATTCCTTACATCAGGTTCTTTTATTAATTAAACTATTGATACCTGGCCATTCCCTGTGACATATTGAGGTTTATAAATACAAACAAAAGACATTATAATAAGAGCTCAATTAGTCTACACCAGGGGTAATCAAACTGCGGCCCTCCAGATGTCCATGGACTACAATTCCCAGAAGCCCCTGCCAGCATTCGCTGGCAGGGGCTTCTGGGAATTGTAGTCCATGGACATCTGGAGGGCCGCAGTTTGACTACCCCTGGTCTACACCATAAATACATCTATAGCCTTGTCTTAGCAAACAATATGCCATTTCAGTGCCTAGAAACACACCTCTAGAAACAGTTCCCATTAAAGCTGCCAGGTCCCCCTGGCCATTGGCAGGAGCCAGGGAGGGGGTAGGGTTACCATCCCCAGGTTAGGAAATTGCTGGGAATTTGTGGATCGAGCCTAGGGAGGACAGGGTATAAGGCCACCCTCCAAAGCAGCTATTTCTTCAGGGGAATTGATCTCTGTCATAGAATCCTAGAGTGGGAAGGGGCAATCCAGGCCTAGTCCCACCCCCTGCTCAATGCAGGATCAGCCTCAAGCATCCAGGAAAAGTATCTGTCCAGCTGCTGCTTGAAGACCGCCAGTGAGGGGGAGCTCCCCACCTTCCTAGGCAGTCGGACTCAATTCCACTGCTTAACTACTCTTACTGGGATAGCAGGTATTGTTCTCCACGTAGTTTAAACCCATTACTGTGGGTCATGTCCCCTGCTGCCAACAGGAACTTTTCCCTGCCCTTCTCTAAGTGACAACCTTTCAAATACTTAAAGAGAGCCATCATGTCCTTTCTCTTCTCCAGACTGAACGTTCCTAGAGCATCACGGACACAGTGACAAAATTATGTTGCTCCATCTGCAATGTCATCCCACCCACCCCCCATTTTCTCTTGCTGTGAGACTGAGAAAGACCAAGGAAGAGTCCATGTGCGTAGGATGATGCCCACCAGTGGGAGCAACCAGGTAAAATGCTGGGATTGCTTAAGAGATCTGATTCCTCTAGAGCAGGGGTAGTCAACCTGTGGTCCTCCACATGTTTGCTGGCAGAGGCTCATGGGAATTGTAGTCCATGAACATCTGGAGGCCCACAGGTTGACTACCCCTGACTTTTCCAAACTCCGAATTCTGAAGGAAAACCCTAAATACTGAAATCATATATTTGTTTGAATGCAAGTAGCTATTTTGCTGGTGACCCAAGGAAGGTGGGGAGTCCTGTTTGACCACCAAAAAAGCCAAGTAAGGATCATGGAATGTATAAAAACGTCTTAGTGTATTGGTTAAGAGCGGCAGCATCTAATCTGGAGAACTGGGTTTGGTTCCTCATCCTTTCTCAGTCAGCTGGGAGACCATGAGCTAGACACAGTTCTCTCAGAGCTCTCTCGGCCTCAACTACCTCACAGGGTGTCTGTTGCGGGAGAAGAGAGGTACGAGATTGTAAGCCGCTATGAGACTCCTTTGGATAGTACCAAGTGGGGCACAAAAAAAACAGCTCTTCTTCCTCTTGTACTGAATTAGACCAGGGGTAGTCAATCTGAGGTCCTCTAGATGTCCATGGACTACAATTCATGGGAATTGTAGTCCATGGATATTTGGAGGACCACAGGTTGACTACCCCTGAATTAGACCATTGGTCCCTTGGGGGTGAGGGCTGTCTTCTCAGACTGGCAGTAGCTCTCCAGGGTCTAGGACAGAGAAACCTTTCACAGCACCTGTTCCTTAACCCCTTTATTGGAAGGTTCCAGGGATTGGAACAGGGATCTTCTGCTAGCCAAGAAGATGAACCATAGCCCCAACACAACCCACCTTTCTTTGTCCTGATAATGCAGCTCTTAGACCGTTTATGCACTGGAGGTTTCATGCCGGGCTGCAAGCTGGAGTTTTAGTCGTGGCAGGTTGCCCCACCTCTTCCTGCGCCCACACGGGGGAGCATTTGGCCCGGTGCACCTCATCCACCCCCCATTTGTGCTCCTGCATGGAAGCTGGGTCACTGAAGTTCCCAGTGCATAAACGGTTTCTCCGATGCACCCTCAAGCTCTCCTTTCTCACTGCACATCATGCACATGAGGCACCCAGAACAATGCAACTAGTGGGATCGACTTTCTCGACTGGGTACATGATGTGCTCTGGAGCTTTAGCAAGATCAAGATCAGGTAACGATTCGCCGCAGGGCGGTATATGGTATTCTTTAGCATAAACCCCGACATTGCTGCTAAATAGAAAAAAAGGAATATGAAATCAATACTTTTGGGAGATATGTGATACCCAAAGCTGGGGAGGGGGGACGCAATGCTTCTGAAAGCTCCCTTACGCTATCATTCCAATGGATGCTGTTGGTCTATATCAGTGGTTCTCAACCTGGGGGTCGGGACCCCTTTGGGGGTTGAATGACCCTTTCACAGGGGTCACGGCAGGGCAAGCAGCTTGGCGGGGGGGCGCCATCCACACAACAGCCTTGCGGGGTAGATCAAGATAGAGTGTTCGTCTGTCTGGAGCAGCGGAAAAGAGCAAAATCAACACGGTGGGACAAGAGGCAGAACTGAACTGAAAAATCCCGGGGGGGAACCAATATATAGACAATCATGAACAATGGATCTTCATACCATTGGTCAGTTTTGGTTTAATTTCTGTGAAAGAACCCTTGCATCGTTTTATGGTTGGGGGTCACCACAGCATGAGGAACTGTATTAAAGGGGTCGCGGCATTAAGAAGTTTGAGAACCCCTGGTCTATATGGTTCCTGCTTTTGAATCTCCTCCTTCATTTGTGCATTAGAATTCCCAATAAACTTGGGTTTCTGCTTACCCATCCCCCCACCACGACACGCCTTGGCCATACAAGCAGAGATCTCAGTTGTATGGAGCCTTGTATTTCATGGCTCAGCCTAATCAGGTGTAATTGGAGGGGGTGCCCCCATTTCTTCTCACCATCAGTAATCCAGTTTCCTTACTGGAGGTATAATCCCTTTTGCACAGTCCATAATCCACTCAGAAACTGGATTATCTTCTCAAAGAATGACGTTGTTCCTCTAATAGCCTCTCCCATAAAATCACAGTTATTGTCGGGAGAGGAGCAGCAGAATAAAGCTGGTGTCGAGTGGCACCTTTAAGAACAAGAGTCTTGTGCAAGGTGTGAAGAAATGGATGGAGCAAAGCCTTCACTCTGTGTTTTTAAAGTCTCTCTCTCTCTCTCTCTCTCTCTCTCTCTCTCTCTCTGCCAGGCTATCTCAACCTGGGTGTAAACTGCACGGAGCTTTTATTCCAATCCCAGATCGATTCAGTCCCTGCCCTCTACACAGAATGCGATTTCCGCTGGATTTTGGGCGATTTAAATTTTCCTTCTGCAGCAAGAAGGATTGATCTGGAGTGACCCTACCTTTATTGTGCGACATCTTAGAGTGCTTTTGATGCTCAATATCCGGATTGGGAAACCAAGCTCTGTGGTAGAGAACCTCTGATAGGCTACACCTGGTCATGTGACACGCTTGCCTTAAAGGAGAAGCCCCTAATTTCTCTCAATTTCTGTCGGTCCTGGATTTTTCCTCCCTCCTCTGTCTTTTTCGATTTTCTCCCCCCCTCCCCCCGCACTTCAAGAAAAGAAAGAGGCTCCCTGCCTGGCTCCTCTCCCCCCCCCCCTTCAAGAACAGAAAGAGGCTTGCCTCCCCCCCCTTTCTGAACTACCCTAACCACGTGCAGAAGACTTTCCTGTTTCAATGGGGAGGTGAGGGGGAGAGGAAGACCCGAGTTCAAGGCGATCTGAATTCAACAGGATTGACAATGGAATAAAGAAATTAAGTGCAGTCTCTGCCCAGGTTTTCCTGAAACCCTGGGGTTTCTTAGTGGCCCTGGAAGGGTTTCCCAAAAAATGGGATTTCATTCATTTTTAATAATTGTTAAATGTGTTAAACATTTATCAGGAGATATGACCACATATGGTCATGTCAACCTGCTCCCCCATCCCTAAATGGTCAGTGATAGGCCTGGAGGGGGTGGGGATCGGAGGGGCTCCAAGTGAGCATGTACCCAGCTATGCTTCGAATCATAGGAACATAGAGTTGGAAGGGGTCCTCCTGGGTCATCTAGCCCAACCCCCTGCTCTACGCAGGACACTCACATCCCTCTCGCTCATCCACTGTCACCTGCCACCCCCTTGAGCCTTCACAGAATCAGCCTCTCCGTCAGATGGCCATCCAGCCTCTGTTTAAAAATTCCCAAAGATGGAGAACCCACCACCTCCCAAGGAAGCCTGTTCCACTGAGAAACCGCTCTGCCTGTCAGGAACGTCATCCGGATGTTGAGACGGAATTTCGCTTGCATTAATTTCATCCCATTGGTTCTGATCCGTCCCTCCAGGCCAAGAGAGAACAACTCTTGGGTGCTCACTGGGGAGGAAGTCAAGAAAAAAATTATATAAATAAATTCATTGATCAGTTGTTTAAAAGGCACACCGTCCCTCCACCAACTCCTTGCCTTGTCAATTGGTCAGTGCCTTGAAGAAAATGTACTTAAAGCATTTGTTCAGACACCTGCATTTCCGAAAAGAAAATGCTCAGAGCTTTTTGGAAATCATACATCCCTTTTCTTAAAAAAATGCCTGAAGCAGATGTCTACCAGTTTAAGCTCCCAAACATCATATCTCAGTTTGGTTGGGGGGGGGGGGTTCCCCCCCCCAAAAAAAAGAGGGGCAGATACTTTACCCATATTTGCATATTCAGATGCTTATCTGATTTTCTGGCCAATCAGGGAATTGTCTGCATAGGGAAATGCAGGCTTTGGTCTTGGTCGTCTCCCTGGATTTCGGAGCTGCAGAGGTAGAATTGGGCCACGTAGAAAATAAGCGAACCGTTTTCCCTCCATCCGCGCTCGGCAGATTAAAATGTGCTCGACAAGAAAAGCAAAAGGACACCTCCGGCAGAGATATAAGCCTCTTTCATCGCCGTGCTGCTTATTACCGCTGTCTGTCTGGCGGAGGGGAACGACTCCTTTGCTTGCTGTTCCCAGGACCACACAGCTGGTCGTGAACAATTAAGTCCCAAATAGGCTTCCGACCAAGCAGTGAGGCCTGATAATCACGTCGGGTCGACACGACCATGGAATCTATGCCATGTCACAGCTCTTCCCCTGCCCTCTTCTCCCTACAGCGGCTAACTTCCAGGGGATAGCTGGAGAGCTCCTGAAATGATGCACCTTGGAGGAGATAACCTCCTGAGATAACTGCACCCTGGAGGAACATGGCCACCTCGAAAGGTAGACTCTGTGGCAATGAAGTCACCCATGAAAGTGGCTTATACAGAATCAGACCATTGGCCCATTTCGGTCAGTATGGTCTACTCAGAATGGCTGTGGCTCTCCAAGGCCTTAAGAGGAGGTCTTTCACACCACCTACTGACTGGTCCTTTTTACTGGTGGTCTTTAAGCAGTGGCAGGACCTATCATGGATGTTCTGGGCTGATCCTGCCTTGAGCAGGGGTTGGACTAGATGGCCTGTATGGTCCCTTCCGACTCTAGGATTCAGTGATTCTACTGGAGATGCCAGGGATTGAACCTGTGACCTTCTGCATGTTGAGCACATGCTCTACCAGTGAATCCATCCCCTCCCCAAATCTTACCATCCTCAGGTATTTTCCAAGCCAGGACTGGCAAACCCACCCCCCACCTCTTCTTCCTTTAACCGACAGAAGTACAAAAACATCACTTTGGAACTTCGCTTCGTACAACTTTTCGGCTCGGTGCCACATCCTAGCCTAACTGAAGGAAACGGTTGCGTTGGACGGTGATTTCTATGGCATTATACCCCACTGAAGTTTAGATTACCATAGCATTCCAGGCAATTCCTAGAGCTAAGGCTGTCATTTCTGGGTAGTTCTAGGAATTGCTAGGGACTCTGTGGTCAGAACTTCCTATAAGTAGATAAGGCCTTCTTTTTCTTTATTTTTCTCCCAAGTAGGATGTCCCATGAATGGTGCTGGAGAAGACTCTTGCGAGTCCCTTGGACTGCAAGGCAAACAAACCGGTCAGTCCTAGAGGAGATCAACCCTGGCTGCTCTTTAGAAGGCCAGATCCTGAAGATGAAACTCAAATACTTTGGCCACCTCATGAGAAGGAAGGACTCCCTGGAGAAGAGCCTAATGCTGGGAGCGATCGAGGGCAAAAGAAGAAGGGGACGACAGAGAATGAGGTGGCTGGATGGAGCAGTAGGTGAAGCAGTAGGTGCAAACTTAAATGGACTCCGGGGAATGGTAGAGGACAGGAAGGCCTGGAGGATCATTGTCCATGGGGTCGCGATGGGTCGGACACGACTTCGCACATAACAGCAACAAGGATGTCCCCTCGCCTTGGCCCTAGTTTCTGCCCAACAGTCTGCTAAGCATACTCAGCTAAAAACCCCAATTGCCCGGAGGTCTTCTGCAGGCAAGCAGAAACCCTAATTATAGCGTTGCAGGCTACCCTACCTTCAAAGTGCCCTGCAGAAGGAAAACCAGGAGGCCAATGCCTTTCTCCCACATTGGCACATTTCCCATGGGCAGGAATCAACAGACAGCGAGGTGCAGGCAGACAAAAGCCAATGCCCAAACCCGCTGGGATGCCCAAGAGCGGACAGAACATTTATCAAAGCATTGGCAAATTCTGAACAGTCGATCGATCCCCCAGCACCAGGCTCGCTTCCCTCAGCATCTGACGGGACGCGATCTTTTTTTTTGCAATCAGCCACTAAATGCCAACGTCTTTTGCCATTTTCTATCGAACAAGCATGCGCAGGCATGAGGACGACCGCGTCGCTTGAGCTCTCCGTCGGCTGGGCTTTCCGCTCCGTTCTTTTTCATGCAAACGATCGGTTCCGTGCGTTTCCATCGGTGGCACTCCCGCAAAACAAGACAGGGAATAAATGCGCTAGCCCAGGCGTTCACGTACCAAATTACAAACCGCTGGCTTGGAAAACGCAGCAAGGGCTTGGCTAACATCCCATGCGCGTTTGCATGTGGCTGCCTCGCTTATTTATACCATGAGAACGATGCTCCATGCCAAAATAAGATTTGTCGTTGGCATGGAAGTATCCAGCATAGGCTTGTGTGCTTTGAAACACTTTGGCCACATTGGCGGCCATACAAGGCCAAAGTGCCTCTCAGTAGAAATACTCAGCACCTCACAGAAGTGAAAGAAGGAGTCTCAAAGCGGCTTGCAGTCACCTTCCCTTTCCTCTCCCCACAAGAGACACCCTGTGGGGTGGGTGAGGCTGAGAGAGTCCTGATATCACTGCCTGGTCAGAACAGCTTTATCAGTGCTGTGGTGAGCCCAAGGTCACCCAGCTGGCTGCATGTGGGGGAGCGGGGAGCCTACGGTTGCTCTTCATAGCTTGGCTTCAAGGAAGTGGTGCTGATACTTTAACCCAGGGGTATTCAACCTGTGGTCCTCCAGATGTCCATGGATTACAATTCCCATGAGCCCCTGCCAGCATGCTGGCAGGGGCTCATGGGAATTGTAGTCCATGGACATCTGGAGGACCACAGGTTGACTATCCCTGCTCTAAGCCACGATGGGGTAATGTGAAAGCTCTCCAGAGGTCATGCAGCCTCCCCCAGTTTTGCAGCTGCAGACCTCACTAGACGTCACTGGCGCCCTCTTTTCCTGTTACTATAGAGGTCTAGTCTCCTTCTCCACACTGGAAACTGTAAATCAGCGAATGCTGGCAGGGGCTCCTGGGAATTGTAGTCCACGGACATCTGGAGGGCCGCAGTTTGAATACCCCTGCTGTAAATGATCAATTGCTTGATTGGCTGATGCTTACATCTGACTTCTGCATTCTCTGAAGGGGCATGGCGCCACTTCCGGGGTTCCTCAAAATCCCATTTTTGTACCTCGATTGTCATGCTTTCCGTGCAGTTTGGGCTCTGAATTAGTTCGTTTTTAATATTTGTGGGTTGTCGATTCCCAGGCTGTCTTCATTGTGCGTTGTGCGAATCATCATATCATTGTCATTGGAGAGCCAGTCTGGTGTAGTGGTTAGGAGTGCGGGCTTCTAATCTGGCATGCCAGGTTCGATTCTGCGCTCCCCCACATGCAACCAGCTGGGTGACCTTGGGCTAGTCACAGCACTGATAAAACTGTTCTGACAGAGCAGTGATATCAGGGCTCTCTCAGCCTCACCCACCTCACAGGGTGTCTCTTGTGGGGAGAGGAATGGGAAGGCAACTGTAAGCCACTTTGAGACTCTTTCGGGTAGGGGAAAGCGGCATATAAGAACCAACTCTTCTTCTTCTTCAGTAATATCAGGGCTCTCTCAGCCCCACCTCCCTCACAGGGTGTCTGTTGTGGGGAGAGGAAAGGGAAGGTGAGTGGAAGCCACTTTGAGACTCCTTCTTTCACTTCTGTGAGGTGCTGAGTATTTCTACTGAGAGGGTCTCCGTGGTTTAAATGAATACGCAAAGCGTCTAGAAAAACATATTTCTCACTGCAGAGAGAAAATTGGCGATAAACAAAAAACGCAGGTGCGCATTTGCATGAGACGCACAGAGGCACGGTGTGAACATTTCATGTCATGTCAAATGTCTCTCAGAGGGGAGACGGCCCTCCTGTCTCTACGTTGGGGCTGCTGGATGAGACCAATAGTCCATCTAGGGATACCGGTCCCCAAATGTGACCTGGGGATTCCCTGGTAATATCATTCCCCTGGAGAAAAGGGCTGCTTTAGAGGGTGGCCTCCCATAGCATCACGTTCCACTGAGGTCCCTCCCTGCTCCAAATTCTGCCCACTCCCAGCTCCATCCTCTAAGCCTGCAGGTATTTCCCAACCCAAAGCTGGCAACTCTAAGCCCCTCTAGTCCAGTACTCTGTCTCATACAGTGGCCAAGCAGTTCCCCTGGAAGGCCAACAAGAGGGCACAGAGACCGAGGACTTCAGAAGAACATCAGACAAGCCCTGCTGGGGTCCATCTAGTCCAGCACTCTGCCTCACACAGTGGCCAACCAGTTCCTCTGAAGGGTCAACAATGGGGTAAAGAGACTGAGGCCTTCATATGGACATCAGACAAGCCCTGCTGGATCAGGCCAGGGGTCCATCTAGTCCAGCACTCTGTCTCACACAGTGGCCAACCAGTTCCTCTGAAGGGTCAACAATTGGGTACAGAGACTGAGGCCTTCAAAAGGACATCAGACAAGCCCTGCTGGATCAGGCCAGTGGTCCATCTAGTCCAGCATCCTGTCTCACACAGTGGCCAACCAGTTCCACTGAAGGGCCAAGATCCATGTTCCCTCCCGGCACTGAAGCCTGACTGCCTCTGATCATGGACGGTTCATTGAGTCACCCAGGCCATTAGCCACTGATAGACCTGTCCTCCATGACATATATAGACTTGCAACATTATCTGGCCCCGAAGATTCCCCTTTCCTTTTATCCAGTCAATACCACATTTGACAGGATCTGATGTATAAAGTTTCCGCGGTCCTGATTTGTTCAAAGGGGGTCTCCTCACAGCGGAGGTTCTGTAGAAGCAATTTCTGCCCATTTTGCTTTCCGCTCATTTGGGAAGAAGGACCTTCAAGCTCTAAAAGGCAGACTTCCTGCATTTCCAGTTCCTTTGGCCCCCAATCGCGAAACAGTAGCTTAACAAGTTAACCAGTGAGTCAGCTGATGAGTCAGCTGGATGGAAGCTACCAAATGTCGGTGACTTTAATACCAGGTGTAATTAGGGTGCAAAACCACGGTGGATGGCTTTTGATTCATGCTTGTTAAAAAGTCACATAGGCCTGCTCAGGTCTGAGAACCAGTAAGCTCAAGCAAATAAAGTGTCCAGAACCCAAATGATGAAAAAGAGCTTGTGACAAAATGCATTTTTTTTTCCTTTGGAGATTTGAAATTAGCAAAACCTTTAAAATGTTTTTTCCCCTCTGGGCAGAGAACACTAGAAAGTTAGTCAATGGTTTTTCAACAGGCTGAGCTCAATTGGGTCTTCGGCAATGCTAGAGATAACAGGAGGGTCCAGTCCCTCTGCTCCAAGCGGGAAACAGAGACATGGAGGTTTTAAATACTAGAGAGGCTTCAGGAAGAAATTCCTGAAGAATCTCCAAGAAATGCTGCTCTGTCCTGGCGTGATATCATCGCTGGGTGGGGGAGAAAGAGAGACGATAAAACTCAGGAAAGCAAAGGCTCTCGGAGAACTGTGACTAGCCCAAGGTCATCCAGTGGACTGCGTATGGAGGAGTGGGGAATCTGGAGAACCGGGTTTGATTTCCCCACTCCTCCTCCACGTGAAGCCTGCTGGGTGATCTTGGGCCAGTTACAGTTCTTTCAGAGCTCTCTCATCTCCACCAGCCTAAAAAGGTCCCTGTTGCAGGGAGATGAAGGAATTGCAAGCTGATTTGAGGCTCCTTAAGGTAGAGAAAAGAGGAGCTATGAACTCAGCACTACTTCTTTATCCTCTTCTTCCTCCCCCTGAGGTCTGCCGGGTAACCTTGGGCCAGTGCCAGTTCTCTCAGGACTCTCTCAGCCCCACTTACCTCACCAGGTGCCTGTTGTGGGGAGAGGAAGGGAAGGTGATTGTAAACCGCTTTGAGACGCATGAGGTCTGATGCGTGACCTTTGGCCAGTCCCCATGCTCTCTGCACTCTCTCAGCCCCACCGGTTGTGGGGAGGAGAAGGGAATGCTACCATAAGCCGCTTTGAGACTTCGGGTAGAGAAAAGCGGGGTATAAAACACAACTCATCTTCTTTAAAGATTTCTGGTCCCCCCCCCCCATAACAGCTGCTGGCATTCACACACCAGGGGCATTCACACACCTACCAGGAGCAATGTTACCCCCCCCCCAAAAAAAAAACCTGTCTCCCCACACACACTTGGGAATGTTTCCATTATGTGCTTCAGCCGCTGTGCTACAACGTACCACCTGCCGAGAAGTCTGACAGCAAACCCCGACGGTATTACAAAGGGGCTCCTGAAGACGACATGCAAAGCTGACTTCTGCTGCACGGGACTCCTGAGCTAACAAGGTCAATATTTATTGTCTATCCATCCCACCGTCAGCTCTCAGTTTCAGGCAGAGGTCTTTCACATCACACATGCGTAATCCTTCTAATTTGCAAGGCTGGGGATTAAACGTGGGACCCACTGCCTGCAAATCAATTGCGTTTTGCCCCTTTTAAAGAGGGATGCGAAAGGTTTTGCCACAAACGTGATCACCAGTTGAACTGGGCAGTTGTCGAAGGTGTCCTATCAGATTTCAAGCGATCACCCTGCGGGCTTGGTTGATTCACAGAAGAGTTGGAAGGGTCTATGTAGGTCATCTAGTCCAGCCCCCTGCTGAATACAGGATCAGCCTCAAGCAGGGTTTCTCATCCAGGGTTTTGTGAAAGCCTTCTCAAGTTTGAAAGAACATCAGTAGACTATTATCCTGAAACCTCCTCTGAATGCACCTGGGCCAGACTGTGCTCTGGTAGGCTTTCATAAAATGCTTGGTGAATGGATAAATAGGTGGGGCCCAGTAGATATTTCCATGTCATTGGCCCCAACCAAATCCCTGGAGGAAGAGGGAAAAACCAAAACATTATATACATTTTAGTTGGCCTGCCAAGAGCCCTGATTGGCTCCCAGCAAAGCCCTTTGATTGGTCCATAAGTCCCAGAAGTTCTAGTCTATGACTGGTTTACTTCTCAAGCCCTGATTTGCATAGTGGTTTGCATTAGAACTATCATGTCCACATTTATAACAACTTCTTAGACAAAAACAGAAGGGAGATGATGCTGTGGCTCAGGGGCAGGGTGACTGTTATGCCTGGTGAAGGTCCCAGGTTCAACAGCTGACGTCTCCACTTGAGAAGCTTGCCAGGTCCTCCCTAGGAAACCGGTCTTGGGCCAGGAGGGTTACCAGATCCGGGTTGCAGAACTCCTGGAGATTTGGAATGTAGTATGGAGATCTTAAAGGAGAACATTGCCATAAAGTCCACCCTCCAAAGTGTCCACTTTTTCCAAGGACACTGAATTCTGTAGTTTGGTGATGAGCTGTGATCTGGGGCAATGCCCAGATCCCATGAGGAAAATGGCAGTCCTATAATATATATATATATTTCTCCTTTGGAGGTTTTGAAGCAGAGGTTGGATGGCCATCTAACAGACATGCTGATTCTCTGAATTTAGGCAGATGGGTGGATGGGCAGGTGATTGTGTCCATGCTTGGCTCTTGTGGCCCTTTCTGGCATGTCCAGGGAAATGCCAATGGCCATTTTGGGATTGGGAAATGAATTTCTTCCTGGCTAGACTGGCCAGGGATTCTGGGGGATTTTTTTTGGGGGGGGGAGGCATCATCTGGGCATGGAGTTGGGGTCACTGTGGATGGAATAGGCAGCCTATTCAGCAGTGGAATAGGCTGCCTAAGGAGGTGGTGAGCTCCCCCTCACTGGCAGTCTTCAAGCAAAGGTTGGATACACACTTTTCTTGGATGCTTTAGGATGCTTAGGGCTGATCCTGCTTTGAGCAGGGGGTTGGACTAGATGGCCTGTGTGGCCCCTTCCAACTCTATGATTCTATGATTCTATGGGCAAGTAGTTGTGAATTTCCTGCATTCTGAAGGGGGTTGGACTAGATGACCCTGAAGGTCCCTTCCAACTCTGTGATTCTATGATCTGGCACTAGGTGGCATGAAAGAGCTCTTCCTGAGGGCCTGGAGAGATGCTGCCAGTCTGGGCAGGCAATATTGATCTTGCTAGACCTGATTCAGAGAGAGAGAGCCTCCTGGGAGTTTCTTCAAAGGCGGCATTTTCATCTTGCTCCTCGTTCTTCTCTGATAAACTCATAAAACAAATCCAAGCGCACAGGCATCAACAAAATGAAGATTAAAGATTTAAAGCGCTTGAAGAGCGTGCTCTGTTGTTCCCACGTGGGGAAAAAAATAATCATCAACCTCTCTTTTTCTGTAAAAAGCCACTAATCTTTGGCACACGTTCTTCACAAGTCCAACCCCCCCCCCTTGCAAATTGTCATGGAGATTGATACATAATATTGTCAAGAGATAATGAAGAGAATCTAAATAAAAATACAACGGAAGCAAGAGATGGATTGGAAGGGGAAACTCAAGCCACGGATGTTATAAATATGTACAGGATTAATTATTTTTCTTCCAAAAGAAATATTAGTATCTCACCATAGGAGGAGGAGGAAGAGGAGTTTATGTTCCCTGAGAGGAATGGGAAGGCGACTGTAAGCCGCTTTGAGCCTCCTTCGGGTAGGGAAAAGCGGCATATAAGAACCAACTCTTCTTCCTCTTCTTCTTCTTTTGCTACCTGAAGGATTCCCAAATAACCTTCCAGTTGCCTTGCCTTCCTCTCCCCACAACAGGCACTTTGTGGGGTAGGTGGGGCAGAGAGAGGCTTACATTTAACCATCAGTTGTAACATAATGAGAGTTGTGGGTTTTCCTAAATTCCCACATGTGCACTGCATCATTAGGACTAAAATAGTAATGCATGTGGAGAAGGAAATATAACCAACCTCGCTGCGCCATTTTCCCAGGCTGGAGAATTCTAGTAAGGAAGAAGAAGAGTTTGTTCTCATATTCTGCTTTTCTCTACCTGAAGGAGTCTCAAAACAGCTTACAGTCGCCTTCCCGTTCCTCTCTGCACAACAGACACCCTGTGAGGTGGGTGAGGCTGAGAGAGCCCTGATATTACTGAAGAAGAAGGAGAGTTGGTCCTTATATGCCACTTTTCTCTCTGGGATCACTGGGTCTGTTGGGGAAAACTACTTGTTCCGCTAGGTGTACTTGAGGTCCAAGGAAAGGTGCCAAAATCAGTGGAAGAGGAGAATCAACGAGAAGAAGGAAGCCTGGCAAAAGATGGGAAGGGGGGCAAGAAGAAACAAGCAATACAAGGGAGTTTGGGAGATGATTCCACATGTTTGTTTGTTCTAACTAGCAGTAGGAATCTAATTTCAAGTACAGGTAATCCAATGTTTTGTTTTGTTTTTAGGAAATATGGCTTTGCACTGAGAGGGGCTGAAATGTGGGATTTGATGATGACTGAGGGGAACCTCCACCTTCAGAAACACTCTGAATCCCAGAGCCAGGAGGCAACATCAGGGGAATGACTCAACATCTGTGCCCTGTTGTTGGCCTTACAGAGGACCTGGATGTCCACTGTATGAGGCAGGATGCTGGACTAGATGGACCACTGGTCTGATCCAGCAGGGCTCTTCTGGTGTTCTTAGGAAGACCTCGGCCTCTCTGCCCTGTTGTTGGCCCTCCAGAGGAACTGGCATTTCACTGTGTTAGACAGGATACTGGACTAGATGGACCACAGGTCTGATCCAGCAGGGCTCTTCTGATGTTTTCAAGGTCATAATACTTTATTCATGACACAGTAAAACAAACTTATTTTCCTCCTGGGCCACAGGCCGCAAGAATGCAATTGTGCATGTTTGTTTGTTTTTTACCTCCCTCCTGGTCACTGGACAGATGCAAACAGTGTTTATTAAAAATGAAACATCTGGATGGCTTGCCGGAGATTTAGCCTTGCAGCTTGAAATGATTAGAACCTCGCTGAACTCTTAACCCCCCGCAAACCGGGCCTGGAAGGAAAGGCCATCCGAAGTGATTGCGGCTGACGGTCAGTTAAGTACAGGATTGAAACAGGTGGTTAAAAATAATCCTAAATCGAGATTAACGTTTCCATAATCTGGGGCACGGCAAGTGGGTCTCAAAGAGCAAGAGGTTATCCTATCAATTCAATATGTCCACCCTTACGTGGGCTGCTATAAATACTTGCTCGGGACAAATGAAAGGAGGTGGGCTCTGTACATTTCGTCCTGCCCTGGGAGCATTTGTACAACTTCCATGTCTGCCCTGGGAGTTAGGGTTTTTTTTTTTCTTTTGTTATATTGGCACGCAAGAGTTTTTAAATCCTCCGATTTAAGCGCAGAAGTCTTTTGCAGAGGTGACCGCGGTTGCTACCAGAGTGCTAAATCATCTTCTATGAGTTCATAAGGGCTAGAGTTCTTTCTGAATTACAACATCTCCAGAAGAGATCTGTTCTCTGTAGGACTTCAAGGTCATCCTGGCCACCGGTGGGACATGGGCAGGGGGAGGTTAAAGGTTACAAATAATACAAGGAAGAAGCCAGGTATAGACAGTAAGAACTAAATGTAAAATACAAAAATTATATGTGGAATAGGCTGTGCAATAAAGGATAACGCATTATAATAAAAATGATCTCAAAAACTTGATTGAAATAAATCTTCCAAATAACCTTCTCATTCACGTCCAGCATACAGTGTGACTAGTACACGGGTTATGAACTTGTTTGGTTCCACTTCATCTGCTACATACACGTCTCCCTCCAGCTTTCTCAAACAAGGTTTTGTGAAATGGCCCTGGGTTTCCCAGATGGATGGGCGTTGTTTCATTTTTTATATAATGTTTAAATTTGTTAAACATTTATCGGCTGATATGACCATAGATAGTCATGTCAACTTGCCCCCTCTCCCAAACTGGCCAATGATGGGCTTGGAGAGGGTGGGAAGGGGAAGGGTCCTGGGTGGGCGTGTCCATGGCTCTGCTTCTGCACAATCAAACCACTTCTGGGATTTCACAAAGCTTGAAGAATATTTCATAGAATCATAGAGTCGGAAGGGGCCTCCTGGGCCATCTAGTCCAACCTGAGAAATCTGAGAGAACTGTGCTGAGAAAGCTCTGAGAGAACTGTGAAAGGCCCAAGGTCACCCAGAATTCTGCAAGTGGAGGACTGGAGAATCAAACCTAGTTCTCTGGATTAGAGGCTGCAGCTTGTGACAATTACACCACACTGGCTATTAGAGTATCAGAAGGTGCAGAAGAAACAAGGGCGATCTGGCGAAGAACCCTACAAGGAAAGGCTGAGGGACTTGGGAATGTTCAGCCTGGAGAAGAGGAGGTTGAGGGGAGACAGAATGGCTCTCTTGAAATAGCTGAAAAGCTGTCCCTTAGAGCAGGGGTAGTCAACCTGTGGTCCTCCAGATGTCCATGGACTACATTTCCCATGAGCCCCTGCTGGCAGGGGCTCATGGGAATTGTAGCCCATGGACATCTGGAGGACCACAGGTTGACTACCCCTGCCTTAGAGAAGGGCAGCAGAGGACAGGACCCACAACAACGGGGTTAAATTATGGGTGAAAAGGTACCAGGTGGGGATAGGGTTAACAGGTCTCCTCTGGCCACCAGCAGAGGATGGAAGGAAATGGGGTTGTCAGAACCAAACTGAGAAGCTCACCCTCCCAAGCATCCCTTTTCTCCAGTGGGACCGATCTCTGCAGGCTGGAGAGGAGCTTTAAATCCAGGGGACCCCCAGGTCCCACCTGGAAGCTGGCATCCCTAGCTGGGTGGCGGGATTTTATTTAAACAGGAAGTGTAGTTCAGCTGTGGAATTGCCTGCCAGTGAGTTGACAAATTAATTAAAAAATAAAGATACGAAATAGCTGACAATTGGCCTCTGCTTAACAATGCATAAAACCTGCCACCCGGGGCAGTCACTTCAAGACAAGGAGGCTCCGGAGTGGGAGTCTGGCATTGAGTCATAGCAGCTGGCCTAGAGCTCTCTTGTGCATTTGTTGCTGATCAGATGCGAACCGCCAGCATTCCGGTGGCCAATCCACAGCCGGCCAGGGGTCTCTGTCCCAAGGCCATCCAATCCACTGTTCTGGTTTCCGAACTAAAGAAGCCAGCTCAGTGGTTAAGGAGGTCAGGTTTGGAGGGCTCACATCATAGAGAGACGCTGAGATAAAATGTGTCCCCCCCACCCCACTCCCATACTCATGGTCCTGCCAAAAGAGAGAGAGCCAGCATGGTGGTAAGAGCGGCAGACTCTAAGCTGGAGAACTGGGTTTGATTCCCCATTCCTCTAACCACAGGAAGCCTGTTGGGTGACCTCAGGCCAGGCACAGTTCTCTCAGAGCTCTTTCAACCCCACCTACCTCAGAAGGTGCTTGCTGTGCGGAGGATAGCAAAAGCCAGGGTACAAAAAGCCAGCTGTTCTTCTCGAGAGCCAGTGTGGTGTCACGATGAAGAGTGTTGGCCTCTTGATTTCCCACTGCTTCTCCATATGCAGCCAGTCTCAGTTCTCTCACTCTCTCAGACACACCCACCTCACAAGATGCTTGTTGTGCGGAGAGGAAGGGGGTGGAGATTGTAAGCTGCTTGGAAGTATATGAGGCTGCTGGGTGACTTCAGACCAGTCACAGTTCTCTCAGAGCACTCTCAGCCCCACCTACCTCACAAGGTGCCTGTTGAGGGGACAGGATGGGAAGGCAATTGTAGGCTGCTTTAAGGCTCCTTTGCGAGGAGAAAGGCAGGGCTTTCAACAGTTAGACAGTTAAGGCAATCTCTCTCCCCTCTCATTCACTCACAAAGTTTGTTTCTATTCTCGATAAAACTTTTATTCCTTTAAGCAGCCTGCATTCAGCTCCTTTGCATATTTAAACTCTGCCAATGTGCCCGTCATCTCCCTGACATTTATTCCCCACTTCTACCTGCCTCTCCCCATAGCCTGTCACTCCTTTTGTGACCTCCGTGTCTTTCGTCTTCATTTATTTTGCTCTAAGCTCACGGCCCTTATCCTCTGGGGACTTTAGTATTCACCTTGATGTCTCCTTTGGATTCGTCCACTTGTCTGTGGCTCGTCTTCTCCTTTTATCTTCATCTCTGGCCCATTTACACAGCTCGTGACTGTGGCTCTGCCCTTGATGCTGACCTCTCCAGAAAGCACAAATCCCACTCTGATGTGCTGAATGTCTTCCCCGTAGCCATGACATAGGTGGTAGAAGCCTAGAATGTCTGACCGTAGGCTCCCTTCTCCCCAGGTTTGGAGGGTACACGGTCTGAGATCTCCCTTCACAAAGACATAAGAAAGTTCTGTGACTGGAAGGGCCACCTAAAACTGATCTACAGGGAGTCATTATTGTTATTGTTGTTGTTGTTCGATTTATTCCCTGCCACTCCCTGGTCGGATCGTGGCGGGTTACAACGTCTTATAAAGTCCCCATTAAAACAATCATCAAAAGACATCAAAAGTACCCAACATGGCGGAAAACCCACTCCCAACCCCCACTACTAGAGGGCTGGAGAAGGAGGTCTAACGATGTACTGCTGAAAATATGATAAACTGTGACTGTTTCTGCACTAAGGATATTGTTCGGATTTGCATTTTTAAAGGGTTGAGTTTTTTGTTCATTTCCATACTGGAATTTGCCTCTTGGGGCACAGATCTGAATTGCCCCTCATCTGCCTCACAGCAAAGGAATCCCCAGAAAACCGGTTTTCATTTTTTTAAATGGGGACTGATGGGGTCTAATTTGTGCCTGCCAAAAGTAGAAATGCATACAATCGTGGTTTTCCCCAGGCCCTCCATTTTGAGCTGTTTTGGAACACCCCTTTCCTCATTGCCACATAATGTTATAACATCATAACAATGCAGTGTCGATTGCTTTTTAAAAAAAGAGATATGTCCGCGTTACAGCACTGTTTCTGAGTTTTAAAAAAAAGCAGTCTTTCAATCCTACACAGTGTTGTTATGTTGTTATAACGTTATAACTCAGTTTAAAAAAAAATTACATTTGAGACACTTGGTGGGGAAGCGGGGAGGCGATCAAGGGTGCAGAATGGTGTGCTTAAGGGGCGTAATGAAAACATGTTTTTTGAAAAGGGGAAGGGAGAAAAGCATGATGGGATGCTGCGGAAAGCAGGTTGCAGATTTCAGCCTGGGAAATAAGGAGAGCAAAGCCCAAAGGCAGAAATTCTAGAGTCGACTCTCAGCCTCCAAAGGAAAGCCAAAATGAGGCAACGACAAGGTATGTCTCATAATGTGGAAGGGGTCAAAGACTACTTCCAGTTCTCAGGGCTCTTCTAGGTCTCAGGCTGCCTCCCCTCCTCCTCCCAAATGACGTGGCAACAGCTGCAAAGCACTCTCTTAAAATTCTGCATGACAGAACCGGCATAAATTATTCATTTTTAATTCCAGCCCGGAGGCCACTTTTAAAATGTTGGACTCCTGAGCAACCAAACCTCCTTTTACAGCAATTGCTATCAAATGGGGTTATTATATTTAAAAATGGAAGCCAGGGAAGCCATGTATTTGTAGCACCTCCACGTTTTGTAAATGTGAAAGACAGTGCAAAATAACCAGTGCATATCAAAGAGCGAGGGTCCATTAAAGTAATTTTTTTCCCAGGAAAAGCACTGAACTCAAGGGTTTCAAAGGATTAATAGGACCAGATAATCTAATTTCTAATCGGATTCATCTGATTTTATTAGATGGAGCCCATTCCATCTACTTAGACCCATGATCACAGCCCTTCTTTATTAAATTAACAAAAACAGGCATAGAGTGAACATATAAACAGATGACGTTTACTTCTACTGAGGCCATTGGTACACCCAGGTCAGCATACCATCTTCTCTTCAGTGGTCTTTTAAATCACTCCCTGTCTGGCCCTCAAAACTGGACATAATGGATCTTCTGCATGCCAGATTATAAGCCCTTCCCCCTTGGCCCATTTGCCCCATATCTGCTCTCCAGCAGGGGATTCCCCCCACCCATTTACTTTCAATTTTTCAGTGTGAGATACTAAATCAGTCTTTTTCGACCTTTTGACCATGGAAGAACCCCTGAAATAATTGTTCAGGCTTCAAGGAACCCCGGAAGTGATGTCAGCTCTCTCCTCGCCCCCATCCACCCGGAAGTGACATCACCACCCACATTAACAAGCAGGCTCAAGGAAGACTGGGGGGGGGGTGAGTGAGGAGGCATTTTAAGGTGAGAGTAGGCATGCAAGCTCCGCCCCTCCTAGGTGCAGAAACCACAAGAGAGCTCTTCTCAAGGTAAAAATATTGAGGGGTTTTGATTTCTATCAATATCTGAATTTTCAAAAAAAGACAAAATCTTTGTGAAAATTCACTTGTGCTAACCTCCCGGTCAGAGTTAATTCAGTGAAATGAGGAAAATTGTGGTCCATTCTGCACAACTTAAATGTAGCTGAATAGTAACACTTTGTAATTTTTTACATTATGCACGACTTGGTACACAAAATGCAACAATCCTGCAACACTCCCGCAAATTCACTCCATTGTAGCGCTTTTCGGGGAATCATAAAAAGTAGACTTCTGAGAACAACCTGCAACACATCAGCAAAAGACATGTGCGTCCTCAATATAGATTATGTACTGATTATGCATTCTCAATATATGATTATGTACTGTACTTTCCTGGGCTCCATGATCACTGCAGATGGGGACTGCAGTAAAGAAATTAAAAGACGCTTGCTGCTGGGGAGGAAAGCTATGGCAAATGTAGACAGCATCCCTAAAAGCAGAGACATCACCCTGCCAACAAAAGTCCGTTTAGTCAAGGCTATGGTATTCCCAGTTGCAATGTATGGCTGTGAAAGTTGGACCATAAGGAAGGCAGAGTGTCAAAGAATTGAGGCTTTTGAACTCTGGTGCTGGAGAAGACTCTTGCGAGTCCCTTGGACTGCAAGGCGAACAAACCGGTCAGTCCTAGAGGAGATCAGCATGGACTGCTCCTTAGAAGGCCAGATCCTGAAGATGAAACTCAGATACTTTGGCCACCTCATGAGAAGGAAGGACTCCCTGGAGAAGATGCTGGGAGCGATTGAGGGCAAAAGAAGAAGGGGACGACAGAGAATGAGGTGGCTGGATGGAGTCACTGAAATGGTGCAAACTTAAATGGACTCCGGGGAATGGTAGAGGACAGGAAGGCCTGGAGGATCATTGTCCATGGGGTCGCGATGGGTCGGACACAACTTCGCAACTAACAACAACAACTGTACTTTCATGCTTGTATGAGATGAGATGGGCTCATTTCATGCCTAATTGGTATCCTGATCATGCTTACTTATCATGGCTCAGGAAGCAGAGATTATTTTACATTTTCAGGCTGACTTATACACAGAGTCTCTCTCAATCTAGCCCTCACTCTCTCGTACACCAAACCAAGTCACCAATTCTCAGAAACGAACAGAAATGAGATTCTCCCATCATGCATCACTTCGGTGTCTGTGAGTGTGCCTGCGAGGATGTAAGAATGAAAATTCCATCAAGAACTGAGCCACACTCTGGAGGGGGAGTAGTGGAAGCAGCAGATTACTTCATTTGTGGCCAAGTCCAAGGAAAAGGTCACAGACCCACCTCTGGAGCTCCCTCAGAAACCCATGGATCCATGAACCCCTGGTTGGTAACCTGGCCTGCAAAGCTTTCATCATCATGCTGAGTGCTCATTCCTCTCCTTATGTTGTCCTGAAAACCTTATGGCAGGGGTCCTCAAACTTTTAAAACAGGGGGCCAGTTCACTGTCCCTCAGACCATTGGAGGGCCGGACTATCGTTTAAAAAAAAAAAAAAACTGAACAATTTCCTATGTATACTGCACATATCTTATTTTGAAGATAAAATGAAGAAGCCTCACCAGTGCCCATATTGGTGGAACTCCACTTTTATTTCAGGCTCAAACTGGTGTGGTGTGGGAACCGGCACAATTACAGAGTCGGTCCCTCCACCACCATTCCAGTTCACACTACCCTGTGCAAACTGCACTGCGATTTGTGAACTCGCATAGGAATCTGATTGCATAGGTGAGATTAAGACCCATGCAATCAGATTCCACTGCAGGAAAAAAGAAGGCACATATGCCTTTTTTCTTCCAAATTTAATGTGAGTTCAGCCATACAAGCACATGGCTGAACTCGCACTGCTCAGAGATCACAACAGTGTGAACCAGGGCTTACACAGCACACAGCATACAACATCATACACAACTGAATAGCAATCAGAATATAAATGCAGTTTGGTGTAGTGGTTAGGAGTGTGGACTTCTAATCTGGCATGCCAGGTTCAATTCTGCACTCCCCACATGCAGCCAGCCACCTTATGGTAAGGCTTATGGTATGATTGGAACCAGTCCTGCCTGTATGGTAAGATGCCATACATTATGGATGCCATACATTATGGATGCTGATGGCCAATGTTGTAAAAGAGCACATCCTGACTCCACAGAAGGAGGACCTGGCCTTTTCCCTCATGGCCAAAGGAGGTGAGAGAGGCAAGTTGGGGTATGTGGAGGTTATTACAGCCACCTGGGTGTCCACAGGGAGGACAATGTGCTGGAGCCAAGCCAGCAGGGACCAGACTCCTCAAGTGAAGTCCAAAAAGGGGAATGAGGACCAGCCTACAGTCTTCCAGCCACCAGCAGACCAGAGAGCACCAGCAACAACCAGGAGAACCAGGAAAGGAGAAGCAGCCAGTCGCAAGCAAATGGCAGCATGAAAGCAGGTCAGAGCAGGGTTAAGCACATTGGCTGCAGCTGCCCGAGAGAAAGAGCTTTACAAATAGAAGGCAGCTGGGCCAGGGGGGTGGAGCTGGGGAAGCCTTATAACTGCATGGGGGAGGGGCATAGGAAGGAAGGGGTGGAGCATAAAAGAAGGTTCCAAACCAAAAGCCAGGGAAGCAGTGCATGGAGTGGAAGGGAGGTTGGTTCATGGGTTGTTTGTTGGGGGGTGGTGAGCTGAAATCTTCTTGGCTAGCTTTGTTTCGAAGCCTCTGAGAGTGTCCTGGCCAAGGAGGACATGCTGGCAGAAGCTGGTGTCATTCCAAGGGCTGTCGACAGACCTGTCAAGTTTGTTGTCCTCTGAGCTCAGCCCAGCTGAGCTGTGTAAATGGAGCTTAATGTACTGGAGATGTGCACTCTGCAGAATCTCATGATGTGGTTCTTGGTGTGGTGGGCCACCTTTGCTTCTTCCTCACAGGTGGAGGGTGGCCTAAAACCATTCTCTGTGTAACCCCTTCTCCCCAAGAACTATGCACACTGCAGTCAGCACACATAGTCAGGAAGGGGGTGTGGGTGTGATGGTTGCACCCCCTGTTGATACTCAGTTGCTGGCTTTTGAGTTAAGAAGGATATGCAGAGTCTGTTGGGTGTATAATTCAGCTGCGTCTGTGAAGAATATGTTATGGGGGCATCAGGGGAGATGTGTAGTTAACCTAGTTAGATTAGGAACTTCCTGGTAATTTTTTTCAAGCAGTCTCACGTGTCTTGACTGACTCAATTGGTGACTTCCTGCTCCTTTGAGTGTAGAAGGATGCAGTTATTCAGTTAAAGTTAGGTCCATCTCTCTTTGCAAAGCTGTTTCTCTTCTCAATCAAGTTATTCTTCAAGGACCTGGCGCGTTATCACTTTACATGTTTATCCTTGGTCAACAGGCTTGAAACATGTTTTTTATTTCATCTTACCAGTGTGGTGTAGTTGTTAAGAGTGGCAGAATCTAATTTGGCAAACTGGGCTTGATTCCCCGCTCCTCCACAGGCAGCCAGCTGGGTGACCTTAGCAACTGGGTGACCTTAGGGTTGTCACAGCCTTGATAGTGCTGTTCTGGCCGAGCAGTAATCTCAGGGCTCTCTCAGCCTCGCCTCCCTCACAGGGTGTCTGTTGTGGGGAGAGGAAAGGGAAGGCGAATGTAAGCCGCTTAGATATTCCTGGTAGAGAAAAGCAGGGTATAAAAAACAGCTCTTCCTCTTGCATGCATTTTGTCCATGCTGGTCTCCCAGTGTGGCCTTTGGGTGGTCAAAGTTCATACCCTCCCATTTCAACCAGCATAATCAGCGGCAGGAGCCAATCCAGTATCTACATGTGCAGAAAGCCTATGCATGCAGGTTTGGAGAAGGACTGCAGCTCAGTTGTTGAATCTCTGCGTTGCATGTAGAACGTCCCAGATTCAGTCCTCGGCATCTTCAGTAAAAAGGACCAGATTGTAGATGGTTTAAAGCAGGGGAAGTCAACCTGTGGTCCTCCAGATGTTCATGGCCTACAATTCCCATGAGCCCCTGCCAGCGAACGCTGGCAGGGGCTCATGAGAATTGTAGGCCATGAACATCTGGAGGACCACAGGTTGACTACCCCTGCTTTAAAAGACACCTATTACAATTGATGGGCCAGGATTCTGGGTTAGCAACTGTTAGAGACCCTTCTTGTACTCCAAGATGTCATGCTTCCTGCTTCTCTCTGCATTCAGGAAGGAATGGTGGAACTGTGAGGGAAAGTTTGATGCCCTGCCCACTCCCCACCCACCCCCAGAGCCAAGATTTCCCCTCCATTTTTCTTTCCCTTTTGGAACTGAGCTTAGTTGTCTGTTTTCTTCTTTCCTGAAGGATTCTGGCTGTCCCACCCTGTGGCAGTATAATATTTTAGCTGTTTGCTCTTCCCAGGAATCTGAGGCAAGGAATAGGAGCCCCCTTTAACTTAATACAAATTAAATGACACTTAAGAAATTTCATATTCCATATTAACAAAACATTTATTCAACATAGAGGAGAAAGATTCAAGTAAAATCAGGAGCTGAAAGTTCTGAAGTAACTCAATATTGATTAGTCTGAGGTAAACTGTACATTCTTATGTTTAAGGCTAATGAGGGGTTCTTAAGCTATTTATAGTGATTTAAAATATTCTGGATGGGAGGCATTGGTTCTGGTGTTTTCCCCAAGTACTCGTATACATTTTATTTGCATATTCACTGACTCTTAGTTTCCAGAAGGCTGGTGCACTCTTTCCAGCACCCAAAGCCAGAACATCTTCACTCTTAAGATCTTTAAAGGCTGTTTCTGACCCCTCCAGATGAAATATCTCTGTACACTTCAGAGCTATCCCCCTGTTCAGACTGGGCAAGGAAAATCTTTCTCCCTTGATTATACCCTTTCCTTGGCCTGAATTGGGGTCTTTGCCTAACTACCCACTTATCCTTGTCAACTTTTCCCAGTTCTTCTGTCTGTGTTAAACTGCGCTCAGTCAGGGCTGAATTCCAAATGAAATCTCCTCCTCATCTTTCAGCTCTGAAGTCTCTGTCTGCTCAGCTGATGCTAACTGATCAGATCTCTTGGAGCAGCCTGTCACTCAAGGCCCTCGGTTCTGTAAAGAATTAACCCTTCCCATTCCTTCAGCTGTTTGTGCTGCACTTCTAAGTTTTTTGAAAGAGCAATCCGTCCCAGGAGGCAAATTCCTTCATGATTCTGACCTTTACCTTGTTCTTCACCTCCTGATGCTTGGCTTCCATTTCCTGTCCCTGGCTGCCTTTGCCTGCTGTCCCCAGGCATGATGCCACTAAAATTGTGGCCTCCCCACTTCTTATCATATGGCTATTAAGTCGCGTGATTTCCTGTCATGTGTTTGTGGCTCAGTGGGTCCCATGCTGGCGGTGAGAGGTGGATCCTGATCCTGGAAAGATTTGGGAGCACTTGGGGTGGTATCTATCAACTAAGGGTCTATGCAGAACGCAATAGTAAACAATCTCTGCTTTTCACTTACCATGAAAATCCCTTTCTGCGATTGCTATAAATCGGGAGTGATATGATGACAGAGACGTACCTATCACAGGTTCCAATTACAAACACCAAATCTTCGATGTTAGGAGCTTTTACCATGAAGGTAGAAACCATGTTGAAGAATGGTCATTGCACATCCTGAGACACTCAACTATGCATGCTGCGTACCTGGCTTTATTTCCACAACTCTCAGGTGCAAACCTGGATATGCTGCTAGCAGATTCTTAGTCCCATTCAAAGAGGGGTCAGCTGTTTCCAGGGGTTAACTGCTTGCCTCCTGCCAGCCAGGCCTCCTCTGAAGTCTGTGGAAGGAGCACAAGAATCCAGGTCATTGGAGCAAGGTGAGCCTTTTTGATTGGGATGCTTCAGTCAAAAGGACTGCAGGGTTTGATGCTCGCTCCCACAGAGTATACAAGCAAGGAGCTTTCCATGACTCTTCATTTGAAGCATATGTGGCCATGTTTCTCCTTTCTTCTGTCTGTGTCCTCTGCCCCCAACCATTCATGTTCTTGCTTTAGGGTGTCATTAATTGATGGTGGAGAAACGTCATCCTCTTTAGTTAGTCTTTAAAAAATTGTAACTGAAACACCTTGCCGAAATCATGCTTGCCATGTCACCTGAAAAGCTGGGGGTGTTTGGGAGGCTGGAGATGTTGCCTTATACTGGCTCAGATCACTGTTCTATAAAGACCAGAATTGTCTGCTCAGACTGGCAGCAGCTCTCCATTCTTTTACATCATCTACCTCCTGGTGGTGGTGTTTTTTTTCTTCTTTTTACTGGAGTTGCCAGGGACCTTCTGCATGCAGAGCAGGTGCTCTACCCCTGAGCCACAGATGCTCCCCTTTTCGGCATTACAGTGGCCTTGAATGTAGGAGCTTGGAGAGTACATTTTTTGGCCTGTGCTTTCTCAGCTGCACTGGCTCCAGATTGATGACCAATTCAGGTGCAAGGTTTTGGTCTTAAGCTTTACAGTCCTAAATGGTCTTGGGCTGTCCTACCTGTGGAACTGCCTCTTCCATGATATCCCCTAAAGCAGGGGTGGTCAACCTGTGGTCCTCCAGATGTTCATGGACTACAATTCCCATGAGCCCCTGCCAGCAAATGCTGGCAGGGGCTCCTGGGAATTGTAGTCCATGAACATCTGGAGGACCACAGGTTGACTACCCCTGCCCTAAAGTGCTCTTAGATCAAGCAATCAGAATTTGCTCAGGATCCGAAGAAACCCAACTGGCCTCAATTAGGGTCAGGGCTTTTTCAGCCTGGACCAGGCCTGATGGGATGCTCCACCTAGAATCATAGAATCATAGAGTTGGTTCCTTAGCCACCAGCAAACAGAAATGGCCACCAGGGGACATAAAATGCTACAACTATGACCTAAAAGAAGTTGGGTGCACCAGAAGTAAGACTCAACTGATGAAAACAAACTGGGAAAAAAGGAAATGTTTGAACATCCATCGCTGCCCTGTAATGCCCTTTACAAGGATTGTGTGGTTTAAATCGCAGCCTGGGTTCTATTAATATCTAAAACTTCTTTTGAGGCTGGGCTCCTTGTCAGAAACATCTAAACTCCGGGGAAAAATACATATTGTTTTAAAAGATTGTTTTGAAAAATAAACCTTATGCACCCTGCAAATTTCCTGTGATGGCTCTTCTGGGTAGCAGATGGTGTAAACAAGATTTAGAGACAAATAACCCAAATCCCCTCCCCATTCTGAAGGGAATTGTTTTCATAGCAATAGCTTGGATAAAACAGATATAGCCAGTGCTAATAAATTAGCAGTGTGGGTGGGATGTGTTGTATATTGTGGTGATGGGAGGAATGGGTGTATTTTCAGGCATCTGTGCATTTCCCTATTTTGGGGTGGGGGGGCTGTGGCTCGGTGGTAAACTGCCTGTTTTGCATGCAGGTGGTCCCTGGTTTGAATCCCAGCATCTCCAGTAAAATGGACCCAGAAGCAGGTGATGCGGAAGATCTCTGAGACCCTGGAGAGCGGCTGCCAGCCTGGGTGGGCAATACTGACATAGATGGATTGATGGTCTGATTCAGGAGAAGGCAGCTGCATGGTCAAGACGGCATGTGTGTGCAGTTATGGAGGCCTCCCTTCACAAAGGACATGGACAAAATGGAGAGCCTTTTTACTGATAGAGCAAAAGAAGGGAAGATGCCCAGCAACCAATTTCACAGACTTGGTTCACTCAAAGTCCTGAGTGCAAGGAAGATGCAAGCATGATCAAAAAAGGTTTTTTCATCCTGAGCCCAGTAGCACCTGTAAGGCGCTCAAGAGTGCTTGCACTTGAAAGCTCACGCCTTGAATAAATCTTTGTTGGTCTTAAAGGTGCTCCTGGACTCTGCTTTTATTGTGCTACTTCAGACCAACACAGCTACCCATTTGAATCTTTACATCTATGCAGTTCAAGATGACATACACAACTCTCATTTTCTAGCTTTGTGATTATGACAACCCTCTAGGTCAGGGGTAGTCAACCTGTGGTCCTCCAGATGTCCATGGACTACAATTCCCATGAGCCCCTGCCAGCGTTTGCTGGCACAGGCTCATGGGAAATGTAGTCTATGAACATCTGGAGGACCAAAGGTTGACTACCCCTGTTCTAGGTGTTTCCCAACCAGTAGCTGACACTCTAGATTTCATGAACAAATACCATCTCTTCTGCTCTCCCCTCTATTGGTTTATCTTTACTACTATTACACCCGAGTAACCCCCTTGTCTCCCTCCCCCCCTCCACATGCACCCTCTCAATCCAATATTCTTTATCCAATGGGCATTATCATTCTGTCTCAGGTAGCCCAATCTTAGGAGATCTTGGAAGCCAAGCAGGGTTAGCACTCATTCATCCTTTGGAGAGGAAGGTTGCTGAGGAAGTGACAGAGCACCTGTTTGTCTTGCAGACAGCCCCGGGTTCAATCCCCGGCATATCCAGCTTGAAAGGAGCAGGTAGTTGGTGATGTGAAAGACCTCCACCTGAGACCCTGGAGGAGCTTGACAGTTGAGTGGACAGTACTGACTTAGATGGACCAAAGGTTTAATTCAGTAAAAGGAGATGCAGAGGCAGCATTTTGAGAAATGCCACCAGGGGCTGCCATACGTTGGCTGTCACTTGAGGACAAAATAAATTAATGCAGAAAAAATGGAGGCAAACTTCCTTGCCAAGTGCCCGGGCTCATTCCACACAAGTTGGACGATGCACTTTTTGATTTCCTCAGCATTGTGCCCATGTTGGATGCTGCACTTTCAATGTGCTTTTGCAGCTGGGTTGTCCTGTGTGAAACAAGAAAATCTCCCTCTAAAGTGCATTTATCCAAGGCGTGCAGAATGACAAGTCAGCATATGTTGCATAATGCACTTTCGAGGAAGATTTTCCTGTTTCACAGAGGGAAATCCAGCTGCAAAAGCACAGCGAAAGTGCATAATCCAGCGTGTGCAGAACTATGAGGAAACCCCAATGAGAGAGATTTTGAGAACAGCATCTTCTGGCTGGGTAGTCCCCTGGTGAGTCTGGACCTACCAAACAAAAATCTGAGTCCAGCAAGCACCTTAAAGACCAGCCCCACTCCCCCTCCACATATTGGGCCTACCCAGTTCTCTCCAAGCTCTCTGAGCCACACCTACCTCACAGCATGTCTGTTGAGGGGAGAGGAAGAGAAAGGCATATGTAAGCCACTCTGAGACTCCTCCGGGTAGTGATAAGCAGGGTATTAAAAAGACAGCTCTTCTTCCGTTTGTCACCAAGCTGGATTGGACCCCGGGAGCTAGGACCCACCCAGGAAAACGCGAACCGGTCTTCCGCGTTTGGCAGGAGTGAAATTGACAGGCGGCTTCTGCGGGGTGGTCAGTTTCAATTCTGCGGCGGGCCGGCCGATTCCGCGATCTTTGGGGCTGCGAAAAGCATGCAATTTCCCCCTTCCTAACGTGTGTGTAGCCGCGTGGCTGCGGCGCGGGGCTCCTCCCCGATGCCTTCCCCCTTCTGCCTTTCGACAGCTCTTGCGCAACGGGGGCCGGCTCGCCTTGTGCACGGCGAGAGATTGCGAGGGGACCTGACTCTCCAACGAGGCGCAGGTTCTTCTTGGCCCTTGGAAATGGAAACCTCATTGGCCAGGCAGCCGCTCAGTTCTTACCAGCATTTGCGTGATGCGGCGCGGAGACAAATCCAGAGCACCGGAACGGAGGGGAGACGGGATTTGGGTCGGTGACAGTTTTGCCCTACTATGGATCTCTCCTCGATCTGTCTCCGTCTCTGCGCGCAGTTTCAGAGGGTCGCTGTGTTGGTCTACAGAAGAGCGGCTAGATTCTGACCCTTAAGAGACCAGCATCCCCTTGAAAGTCTTGTTGGGGGGAGACTGGACTGCAACACACGTGTCCAGCCTTGCAACGGACCTATCGCGTGTAATACACGTGTTCATGACTGTGTAGCCCCACACACCCCGATTTGGGCCGGTGCCTGCTCATGCACCCTCACAGTCCAACCCCCCCCCGCGCCCCCATTTTATTTATTTATTTATTTATTTATTTAGATTTATATACCGCCCTCCCCGAAGGCTCAGGGCGGTTTACATTAAAACTAATCAACGATACATGAAACAGTCTTCGTTAAAACATACAGTAAATAATAACAGTGGTTGTAACCATATAACAGAATAATGTAACAGTATAACAGTATAATAAAATAATATAACGATGGAACGGTGCAATACCACAACAGGTCCAGAGCGCTCTGGTGGAGTTCTGGGAGGAAGGGGGGAAATGGGGGGGAGGGGGGGGAGCGGGGGCCCTTCATTCGCTGTTGGTGGTGCCTGGTCTCAACCAAATGCCTGGCGGCATACCTTTCATACCTTTTATCTCCCGATTTCCCCCTTTCTCAACCACCCTCTTGGGTTGCCAACTCCATGTTAGGAAAGTCCTGGAGATTTCAAGGTGGGACCTGGGGAGGGTAAGGAGGATGGGATCACCCCCAAGAAGTTCTCCCTCCCAAGCAGCCGTTTCTTACAGGAATGCAATTCCAGGAGCTCTACAGAACCTGCTTGGAGTAAAGTTAGCCACGCCTAAGTTGGGAAATTCATGGGAATTTCAGGGTAGCAGCGTTTGGGGAGGGAGGAGCTTGGGGACAGGCTCAGTATGGTATAATATGGGGTCGCCAGGCTCCAGGTGGGACTTGGGGCACCCCTGGAATTACAGCTCATCTCCGGAATACACTGAGCCGTTCCCCTGGAGAAAATGGGCAATTTGGAGGGTGGGCCTTATGCTATGGTTTGGCATCCCAGTGAGGTTCCTTTCCAGCCCAGGCTCCATCCCCAAATCTCTAGGCACTTTCTAGCCTGGACCAGGGGGAACTTGGCAACCTTAATATGCCATAGATTCAGGTGGGGTCGCCGTGTTGGTTTGAAGCAGCAGGACATAGTTTGAGTCTGGTGGCCCCTTGAAGACCAACCAAGTTTTGGTCAAGGTATAAACTTTTGTGTGCATGCACACTTCCTCAGACCTCCAGGGGTGGTCAACCTGTGGTCCTCCAGGTCTTCATGGACTACCATTCCCATGAGCCCCTGCCAGCGTTTGCTGGCAGGGGCTCATGGGAATTGTAGTCCATGAACAGCTGGAGGAGCACAGGTTGACTACCCCGGCCATAGAGTTTACCTTGTGAAGGAGCCATGGCCTCTAGGGAAAATGGTCCTCATAACTCGGAGACCAGGTGAAATGCTGAAAGGTCCCCATTCCCCCACCCCTGGACCCTCCTCTCAAGCAGGGTTGGAGATCCATTGAGCATCAGCTCTCTGTACAACCTGGAGGCTAGTTGTAATTTTAGGAGATCTCCAGGCACCACCTGGAAGGTGCCTCCTTCCGACCCAGTCATGAGATCTGCCTCTGGAATGATAGTTTATTCAAAGATTCCGGGAGATCTTGGTGTAATGGCTAGGAGCACCTAATCTGGAGAGCCAGGTTTGATTCCCCGCTCCTCCTCCGCTGATAAAGCTGTTTGGACCAAACAGTATCTCAGGGCTCTCTCAGCCTCCCCTCCCTCAGAGGGTGTCTGTTGTGGAGAGAGGAAAGGGAAGGCGAATGGAAGTCCCTTTGAGACTCTTACTGGTAGAAAAAAGTGTCATATAAGAATCACAGAATCATAGAGTTTCAAGGGGCCACACAGGCCATCTAGTCCAACCCCCTGCTCAACGCAGGATCAGCCCTAAGCATCCTAAAGCATCCAAGAAAAGTGTGTGTCCAACCTTTGCTTGAAGACTGCCAGTGAGGGGGAGCTCACCACCTCCTTAGGCAGCCTATTCCACTGCTGAACTACTCTGACTGTGAACATTTTTTTTCCTGATATCAAGAACCAACTCTTCTTCTTCTTCTTTTTCTTCTGGTTGCCCTGGAGAAAAGGGCTGCTTTGGTGGTCTCCCAGAGCATTATATTCCACTGAGCTCCCTCCCTGCTTCAAATCCTGCCCACTTACAGCTCCACCCCCAAAGTCTCCAGAGATTTCCCAACTCAGAACAGGCAACCCTCACTGCATTCCAGCAGTCTCAATATCCTGGAGGGGACCCGTCGCCATTCCGGGAGATCTCCCGCCGCCACCTGGAGATTGGCAACCCTTACTTGGAGGCTTGGGCACCTTTGCTCCCAACCCGGTCCTGAACTCAGCCGTGCTCCAGCGACTCTCTATTCCCTGGGGCTAGACCACTTGCAATTCCGGGAGATCTCCAACCCCCTCCTAGAGACTACTAACTAACCCTGCTCCCAATCCGGGCCGCAACTCAGCCTAGCTCCAGCGAATCTGTATACCCCGGAGGAGACCCATCGCGATTCCGGGAGATCTCCCGCCGCCCCCTGGAGCCTGGCACCGCTCCTGCCCGCGCTCCGGGCTCTGCGCCGCAGCGTCCTCTCTCGTTGCGCTGCGCCCCTCGTGGGTGCGCTTTGCGCTCCGGCTGCCTGGCTGGCTGGCTGGCGGTCTCCCCCCCTCGCGATCCACGTGGCTGGGCCGGGGAGGGAAGCCGCTATATTAGGACCTCAGGCAGGAAGCCAGCCGGCGTTGCCGGCGGACGAGCAGCCAGCCAGGCAGCGAGCGAGCGAGCGAGCGCGGGGGGAAGCGCTGCTATTGTTGCCGCGGCCGCCCCGGGGGCTCGGCGGCCGGCGCTCGGGCAGGACAAAGGAGGCGCGGCGCGGGGATGCGAGCGGCAGGCGAGCGGCGGGAGCCTCTCCGGACGCGGTGAGCCCGGGCGGGCAGCGGGCAGCGGGCAGCGGGCACCTTTCGGCCGGGCGGAGGTGGAGCGAGCCCGCCTGGAGAGGCTGAGCGCCGTGGCCGGCCGGAGAGCGGCAGGGCTGCAGGGCAGGGCGGATCGGGACCGCCGGCGGCCCCTGGAAGCGGGGGCGGGACTGCCGCGGGCTCGACGAAGCCCGGGCTGTCCGGAGTTCGGTTCGGCCGAGAAACGGAACCCAAACCGGATTTGGGGGAGGGGGCTGCGCCGGGGGATCCGGTTACGGCGAAACCACGCAGGCGGAGCGTGTGGACGCGGGCGAGGGGGGCGTGCGGGAAGCGGGGCGGCGACCCCTCCTCTCTTTTCCTGCAGCCCCCTTTCGGGGCTCTTGATTTGGGGGTGGGGGTGTGGGGGGAACAGTTCTGTGTCTGGACTTGACGCTTAGGATCTAGGGGTGTGTGTTTTAAATGCCTAACTTTGTGGCCGCCCCCTCTCTTCGCACTGCCCCCCTCCCCATTTCCTGAGTTTTTAAAATCAAGCGACTTTGGAGGGGGGCACCCTCTTTAAGCCAGCCACCCCCTCCCTGCAGTTTCCTAAAGGCGCCTATCCGGGGGCGGAGGCTCCGTCCTCTTCCCTTCCCCCTGCTTAGCTTTATCTCTACCCGCCAGTTGTTTGCCGATAGCATTTTTTTAAAGGCCAAGGGAGGGGGGGGGGCTTCTTCCTCCCCCAGCCCTGTCAGCAGAGCCAGAGTCGTCCCAGCAAGCTTGACTTCCTGACAGCCCCCCACCCCACATGGCGAGGGGAGGGAGAGGTAAAAGGCCTGCAGTTGGGTGGAGAAACTGGAAGTTAACTTCTTCATCTTCTCTTTCTCCTTCTCCGATGGCATGAAATGCCAGCCAAGGAACTGACCCAGGAATCCTGCCCCCAAGGGTTCCCTGGGCATTTATGGTTTTTAAAATTACAGCAATCCAGTGAGAAAAATCCCCAGAGATGGCTTCAGAGTGACCCACCTCGGGACCCTTGTTTAAAAATCGTTTTGCCCCACGGATGCCCGGGACATATGGTGGTATGCCTCCTTTCCGAGGGGTGAGGGCAGCCATGTTCACAAGTGCCGGTGAGCAAGCGCATGGGAGGTGTTCACAGCCTGGCGGTAGGAAGTGCCCCCAGGTGGCTGCCGGCTTGTGCAACTCTGGATTGCCACTGTACGCCTCTGGGGCGCAGCCATGGATTTCCTTGGGGGTCTCCCCTCCAAGTCTCTGCTGAGCTTCTCAGATCTGGTGATTGGGCTACCCAGGTCACCAAATGTACTTTATGCATCCGATTTATCTTCAAGCATGTTGAGGAATTCTGTTGTTGGCCCCTTGCTAACCTGGTTAGCAATTTCTTGTGAGCTCCCAGAAGCTTAAGCAGGGTGGGGCCTGCTTAGTATTTGGATGGGAGACCACAAAGCACCACCGGGATTGCATGCATTGCCAATGGTGAAAAACACCTCTCGCTGTCTCTTGCCTTGATAAGCCCCCGGGATTGCCATTTGTCATGTGTGAATTGTTGGCAAAACTCACCCCCCCCCCAATATCTAATGCCTGTACAGCTGAACAAATAAACAGCCAGTATCTCCAGCTGCTGGTCCCTGCTTTCCTTTGGAAGGGGCACACGGTTGCCTCGTTCTGACAACACAGTATACTTGCAAGGTGAACATGTGTTGGCTTGTTGCTCCAGTGGCCCGTATGAGTAGGGTGCATAATGGTTGGATTTGTCCCCGGTGTCCATTAAGAGCACACACAGAAGCCAGGTAACTTAGAGTGAATGCGGAGGACGGGAGCTGGATCGTACCACTTCCCTGTTGGGATGGGGATGCTCCCATAAACAGAATGGTGGGCGGTGGGGTGGGGGATAGGAGCAAAGAAGGAAGATCCCTGGATGCTTTAAGCTGATCCTGCATGGAGCAGGGGGCTGGACTAGATGGCCTCTTTGGCTCCTTCCATCTCTTATCATTCTATGATTCGAAGAAATAGGGGAGAGAGTGAATCCAGCCCCAAAGCTCAGGGGAACTGCTGCTCCTTCCTTGCTCATTTGCCCTGAACTTCGGGATGCCAGCCTCCAGGGGGGACCTGGGGAACCCCTGGAATGACAGCTCGTCTCCAGGATACAGCGGTCAGTTCCCCAGGGAGAAACTGGATTCTTTAGGGGGTGGACCTTGTGGCCTTGTACCCCACTGAGGTCCCTGACCCCCCCCCCCAGGCTCCATCCCCAAATCTGCAGATGTTTTTTAACCTGGATCTGGCAACCCTGCCCCCCCCCATCCCCTATCGGTGACCAGGGAACGCCTGATGACCCTACCTGAACTGGAGAGTAGACCAAAGAACCCTGTGTGAACTGAGCAGCTTATCCTGGGCAAACAATAAGCCCAAGACAGGGATAACTGCTGACTCAGTCCTTCTGGGTATTAAGGGTGCAATCTCCTAGAGAAGAGAAGCCACTGCCCTCGGTTTGCAAGCCCTGAGCTCTGCTTTTCAGGGGTGCAGAGTCCTCCACAAGGTGATCGTGCATCAGGGGCCGCCGCAAATTGGAAGCAACCTGGCTTAACACACGTGTTGTAGATCGTGATTGACGCGTGGCCTGCATTGTTGAGAGGGGAGGAAATTAACTGTGCATTCCTCAGGAGTTACACACCCTGCTATGTCTGCTGAAGGGAATGAGGTTGGAGACGTGTTACGTCTGCTTAGGATTGCGTGGTGATTCACTGGAATCCCAGGTAGGATTATTCCGTCTGTTGAGCTTTTGTCCTGCTACGAAATACATTTAGGAGGAGTGGGATTTTTCTGGAATTGCTATCTTCATTTGACTGAAATATGAAGGTCCTCTTAGGGGTGGTCTATAGGTTTAGTGCAGCCTTTTTGGACGTTTTCACTTTCGGGAACATCCTGAAACGTTCTCCAGGCTTCGAGAAACCTCAGAAGGGGCGTGATCGTGAAGAATATGGTTGGGAAGCACAGCCCTGTACCTGCCCACCCAAGGCCCCTCCACTTCCCAACCCCTCCAGGCCCATCACTGGCCCATTTGGAAGGCAGAGCAGGTTGACATGACCACATAGGGTCATATCGCATGATAACTGTTTAACACACATTTAAAAGCATGTACAAATCAAATCCCACACACTTAGGAAAACTTTTGTGGGGAGAGGAAAGGGAAGGTGACTGTAAGCCGTTTTGAGCCTCCTTCGGGTAGGGAAAAGCGGCATATAAGAACCAACTCTTCCTCTTCTTCTTCTTCTTCTTCTTCTTCTTTTCCAGGGCCATCAAGTAACCTCAGGGTTTCACAAAACCTGGGTTGAGGAAGTCTCTAGTGCAGGGGTAGTCAAACTGCGGCCCTCCAGATGTCCATGGACTACAATTCCCAGGAGCCCCTGCCAGCATTCGCTGGCAGGGGCTTCTGGGAATTGTAGTCCATGGACATCTGGAGGGCCGCAGTTTGACTACCCCTGCTCTAGTGGATGAAGCTATTGGGGCAGTGGTACATATTAGGGCTGTGTGTTTCGGCTCGGTTTGGTCACCTTGACCTCCTACACGCCGCTTCGGGATTCGGTGATCGTCAAGGTGGCCGAACTGAGCCGAAGCACACAACCCTAGTATGTATTTATTTATCCCATGCTTTTCTCTCTGGGAGAACCTGATGTGGTTTGCAACATGATTCTCTTCTCCTTTGTTTTGGTCATAGGAACCCTGCCTTCTGGGATAGGTTAGGCAAAGAATAAGTAGGTAGGGTTACCAGATGTCCTCTTTTTAGAGGACACGATCTCTCTTTTTTGGATGTCCACCATCTTTTGGAAAAAAAAAGTTAAAGAAAATGCCCTCTTTTTGAGTTGGAAGGTTAGGAATATTCCTAGTTAGTAGCCCTCATCACAGCTGAAATAGTAGGCGGCGTTTAAAATGAGATTAGTCACAGCGGTCTCTTGCTCGAAGCAGTCTGGAAATACGTCCTCTTTCTTGCTTTTCGAAATACGGCAGCCCTAGAGTAGTCCGTGGGAGGGTGGGGATTCGAACCTGGGTCTCCCAGACTTAGTTTGAACCTCCAATTGTCACACCCTGCTGGTTCATTAATTGCATAGAGAGGCCACTTTAGAAGGTTAACAGAATTGCATCCCAGCATACATTTTCTGGGGCCTAAATTTAGGTCCTGGTTTGTAAAATGTAATGAGCCTCTTGTGGCACAGAGTGGTAAGCAGCAGAAATGTTGTCTGAAGCTTGTCTGCCCATGAGGTTGGGAGTTCAATCCCAGCAGCCGGCTCAAGGTTGACTCAGCCTTCCATCCTTCCGAGGTCGGTAAAATGAGTACCCAGCTTGCTGGGGGGTAAACGGTAATGGCTGGGGAAGGCACTGGCAAACCACCCCATATTGAGTCTGCCATGAAAACACTGGAGGGCATCACCCCAAGGGTCAGACATGACTTGGTGCTTACACAGGGGATACCTTGTAAAATGTACACCAGCCAGCTTAGTGTGATGGTTAGGAGCGCGGATTTCTAATCTAGTGAGCTGGGTTTGATTCCTCGCTCCTCTCCCACATGCAGCCAGCTGGGTGACTTTGGGCTAGTTACAGCACTGATAAAGCTGTTCTGAGGAAGCAGTAATATCAGGGCTCTCTCAGCCTCACCCACCTCACAGGGTGTCTGTTGTGGGGAGAGGAAAGAGAAGGGGAATGTAAGCCGCTTTGAGACTCCTTCGGGGAGAGAAAAGCAGCATCTAAGAACCAACTCTTCTTCTTCTTCAGTAATCTCAGGGCTCTCTCAGCCTCATCTCCCTCACAGGGTGTCTGTTGTGGGGAGAGGAAAGGGAAGGCTTTGAGACTCCTTTGGGTAGTGAAAAATGGCATATAAGAACCAACTCTTCTTCAATAATATCAGGGCTCTCTCAGCCTCACCTTCCTCACAGGGTGTCTGTTGTGGGGAGAGGAAAGGCAAATGTAAGCGACTTTGAGACTCCTTTGGATAGAGGAAAGTGGCATATAAGAACCAACTCTTCTTCTTCTTCAGGGCTCTCCCAGTCTCACCTCCCTCACAGGGTGTCTGTTGTGGGGAGAGGAAGGGAAGGTGAATGTAAGCTGCTTTGAGACACCTTTTGGTAGGGAAAAGTGACATATAAGAACCAACTCTTCTTCTTCAGTAATCTCAGGGCTCTCTTAGCCTCACCCACCTCACAGGGTGTCTGTTGTGGGGAGAAGAAGGGAAGGTGATTGTAAGCCGCTTTGAGCTGCTTCGGTAGAGAAAGAGGGTACGTAAGAACCAACCGTTCTTCTTCTGCTTCTAGCAGTTGAGTTTAATGTGTGGTTTTGGGTCCAGCAAGACTTTAACAGGGGTTGTTCTTGAGTGATTCGACTGTTGTCTGCACGAAAACCATCAGGAAAGAGACCAACAAAAAGTCCGAGGTACACGAGGAGGCAGAGGGTGTCCTGCGTGAAGAATATTAGCAGGTTTCCCCCCCCCACCCACCACCACCACCTTATCGATGCTTTTAAAAGTTGACCTTTCTGTGCCATGCTGTGCTGAGGGAACCCAGGCATGTGATCCCAGCTCGCTAGTAAAACTTTCCATCAGTCAGTTGAAGTCAGTTGACTCATCCTCCGTGTAGCAAGTTATCTTTGGTAATATTCTCAACCAACTCTGTTAAGGTGGGGCGGGAGTATTTGCACAGCATGGCCTCGGATAGCTCTTACCTGAGGCTATCTGGCGACACAATGATGTTTAAACAGGGGATTTTCCGGTTTATGCGGAAGGCGTTATTTTTGCACATGGGTTGGTCACCACTCGGCCTCCTTCTGTAGTTGTGTCAACATCCAGTTGTTTTTGGGGAAGGCAGCCCGGGAGAGGCCATTGTGTTGGCCGTGAGCAGCTGTCAGTTGTGGGCAAGGGGGAATTCGGTGACACCTGGTGGTGTGTGTTCGAATTCTGCGTCCGTCCTTTAGAGCAGAGGTAGTCAACCTGTGGTCCTCCAGATGTTCATGGACTACAATTCCCATGAGCCCCTGCCAGCGTTTGCAACGCTGGCAGGGGCTCATGGGAATTGTAGTCCATGAACATCTGGAGGACCACAGGCTGACTACCCCTACTTTAGAGGTTTGGCCCAGGGTCAATTTCCTGGGTCAAGCTTTTAGTTTTGCCGTGGAATCAGTCCTTGCCCAGAGAGCCAGCAGAAAGATTATAAGATCAAAGTTGTTGAAGCAAAACCTGTACTCTGGGCCTTTGAACATGTGCAGAGTGCCTTCCCAACGGTGACAACCAGCTCTCACAGAAAGCTCCTGAGTGGAAGGCAGGACTTGTTTGCAAAGCAGATCTCAGAAGGCCCAAAGAGTTATAGCTGCTAAGATATCAGTCTAGGGTCAGGGAGGCGGGGAGGGGAGTGTGGCTTGGTGGTAGAGCATCACGCAGGTAGTTGAAAGTTTGATCTCCAGCTTTCTTTCTTGACGGCCCTGGAAGGGTTTCCCGAATGGGTGGGAGTTAATTTCTGATATGTATTTAAAATTTCTTAACATTTATTGGGTGATATGACCATATATGATAATGTT
Source organism: Paroedura picta (assembly GCF_049243985.1). NCBI lineage: Eukaryota > Metazoa > Chordata > Lepidosauria > Squamata > Gekkonidae > Paroedura > Paroedura picta. The sequence continues at coordinate 7,464,726 of NC_135377.1, forward strand.
ATCCCCCCCCCCATGGCCAATGATGGGCCTGGAGGGGGTGGGAAGGGGCAGGGCCCTGGGTAGGCATGTTCCCATCTATGCTTCCCAATCATATTCTGCAAGATTGCGCCACTTCTGGTGTTTCTCGAAGCCTGAAGAAAGTTTCAACCGTTGCTCATTCTCAGTCTAACCTACCTCGTAGGGTTGTTGTGAAAATACATTGGGAAAGGAGGAACTGTCTGCAGGGCCCTGAACCTCTTGGAGTAAAGGCAGAATAAATAGACACTAAATAGATAAGATTTTGGTCCATCCTTTTCCGAATCAAACGGAAGAAGAGCTGGCTTTTTTATACCCTGCTTTTCAAAGTCTCAAAGTGGCTTACAAATGCTTTTCCCTTCCTCTCCCTGCAACAGACACCCGGTGAGATAGGTGGGGCTTGGAGAGCTGGCAGAGAACTGTGCAGACCCAAGGTCACCCAGCTGGCTACATGTGGAGGAGTGGGGAATCAAACCCAGATCTCCAGATTGCAAACCACCACATTTAAGCACTACACCAAGCTGGGACAAGCTTGTGTGGAGCAACCACAGCTCTGCAGAGGGCAAAAACAGACGGTTTTCTAGAAAATAGCCCTCTTTGCTATCAACTGGTTGGAATGGCATACTAGGTGGGCATTTCTGGGAAGCCAGGAAGTTCATTGGACATTTGTGCAGAAGAATTTTGGGGAGGAGAGCAGCAAATTAAAGGGCACAGGCCCTTGAAGTTTCCCTCCCCTTCTAATTACATTCCTCCTTGTTTCTGAAATGGCAAGTTTGAACTGCAGAGTTGAACCGAGGGCTCCGTGTTTGGAGACAGAGCAGGTGGGCATGTCTGTGCGTGTGTATTATCTACAGGCAGTTAAGTTCGGGAATTGCCGGCAGGTTGGCCTCAGCCCTCTTACCCGTCAGATATTCTCTCCAGGGCTTCTGCCTGCTGATAAATGAACCAAAGGGGCTTCTCGGGTTTCCTCTGTGGATCGGCCTTTCCCTTCCTGGATGCTGGGCTACAGGTCTCTCCCCCTCCCATCCTAGTGTTCCATCATCTGGCACTGTGATACAAGCTTGTGATTGTACGTTTGGCCGAGGTCTGCAGAAACTGCACATGATGTGCAAATGATGCACTGGTGAGGTATGAATTTGCCCTTTCCCTGCCTGGACTATGCGCCAAGCCGGTCTGTGGAGGCAGCTGGCATAACTGTAGTGTCACAGGCGATGCTAGGGTTTGGATCATGGCTGCAAATTTCCTGAATCCTCAGTTTCCCATCATGATGTAGTGGTTAAGAGCAGCAGCTTCCGATCTGGAGAACCGGGTTTGAGTTGCCAATCCTCTACATGCAGTCAGCTGAGTGGCTTTGGGCTAATCGCAGTTCTCTTAGGGCTGTTCTCACAAGGCAGTTCTTATAGAGCTCTCTCAGCCCCACCAGCCTTGCAGGGTGTCTGTTGTGGGGTGAGGAAGGGTAGGCAATTGGAAGCTGCTTGGAGATTCCTTCGGGTAGTGAAAAGTGGGATATCAAAACCAACTCTTTTTCGAAAGGGAGATATTGTGCGGAATTGCTGCAGCAGCTGAAATAGACCTCTCTGGAGGGTGTGAAATTCTGTGTAAGTGTATAGTGGGTGCCGACGCTTCCATATTCATCTTGCCACTTGCAGTTACAGGTCATTAGTACAGTTGTCGCTTGTGACGGTGGGAAAGAGCTTCAACGTTCTGCCCGGCGTATTAAGGCGCAAGGCGACTTTAATTTCAGACTTTCGAAAATTAATTGGGCGTTTGCCCTGATGCAAGTCTGTTTTGCAGGAAGAGGAAGTGGGATTTAACCCTTCAGGTCCCACTCGGTTTTGTTAATGGCAATAAAAGTCTATGCACAGATAGCACTGGGGGAGGGGTTGCTCACAACTGCACATGGAGTTCAGTGTCTTTTACTGAACGAGCAAGGGTTGAAAGTTTGGATCCCCCTGTTTCTTCTCGTGTGAGCACAATCCGAATCATAAGTGCACCAGCTCACAGGATGTTTCTCCCAGACCAGAGGTGGTCAAACTGTCGCTCTCCAGATGTCCATGGACTACAATTCCCATGAGCCCCTGCCAGCAGCAGGGGCTCATGGGAATTGTAGTCCTTGGACATCTGGCGAGCCACAGTTTGGCCACCCCTGTTCCCAGGCTGTTGAAGATCCATAACTGTCACTGCATTTTTCATGATGTTTTGCTCTTCTTCCAAGGACCAAAGAGAAGCATGCCTGGTTCTCCTTGTACCATTATATCTCACAACAACCTTTTAAGGGAGGACGTGTTGAGAAAGAGCAACTGGCCCAAAGTTACTTGGTTAGTCGGGATTTTGACAGGAGTCTCCTGATCTAACTCCTCTACTACATTGCCTCTGTGACTTCCTCTGTCCTGAATCCCTTTTGATTTTGCTTTGACTACCCCTGCTCTAAACTTTGAAGTCTGATTTGGGGAGAGCTGACTAGACCGAACTCTGTCTCCTTAACGTCCAAAGAAGTTCAAGCGTGTTTTACCTATGTGAGTGGCCAGAGCCCTGAACCTACATTAAATAAATAATAAAATATTTTATTTTTATGCAGCCTCGTCCCTCTAAATTCAGGGCAGTTAACGTTTTAAAAGAATACATATAGTAAGCAATAAAACAGTTAATTCTTCGTAAAAAAAACCTCCTCCTGTTAGAGCAGGTTCTCAGTGGAGCAGGCTTCCTTGGGAGGTGGTTTGACTACCCCTGGTAGTTTGGAAGTTTCTAAGCAGAGTCTAGATAGTCATCTGACAGAAATGCTGGTCTTGTGAATTCAGGGAGTTTGTGAGTGGGTGGGCAGAAGGGATTGGGTCAGTGTTTGGCTCTTGTGGCCCTTTATAACATGCCCAGAAAAATACCAATTGCCATGTTGGGGTCGGGAGACAAATTCCTTCCAGGCCAAACTGACCGGGGATTCTGTTTTTAGGGGCGGGGGGAGCATCATCTGGGCATGGAAATGGGGTCACTGTGGTGGGCAGTGTCTACCTTAAGTGAACTGTAAGCGTACAGGGTTGTTGACCCTGTGATTACGGGATGCGGACGGCTATCAGGTTTGATGAGTAGTGTTGCTTACGTAGGGTAAATGGGTGCGAGGAGGTGAGGCTGGATGGGATTAATTCAAGGCGAGGCTGTAGGTTCTCAGGATGCCCATTGTCCTAAATTATATGTCACCGTGGGGTGGAGAGGAAGTCATGAGCGGGTCAGCCGCTGTTCCCCACACTCCTAAACTACATGTCCAGACTCGTCTCTGGCTGACATCCACTTTAGTGTCATTTTGGGCCACACAGTGTGTTGTTTGTGACCTTTGAAATTATATTAGAGGAAGAGCATTTATGGTTTTCTGTTTATGAACTGCCCCTCAGTTAGAGGAAGGGGGTCTGACTGCTAACAATGTGTGGCTTGAAGGCTTTTGAATTTTATTTTTCTGGGGCTCTCATGTTGGTGTTTACAGACACTGTTAGCAAGATCTAACTGCTGAATTTTCTTGAGGGCTATACAGGAAGGAAGTGGCTGGCAGCTGCCTTCTACTCTTCCTGAGCTTTGGTGGTGGCGGAAAGCACCGGCAGGTTGCAGCTCAAGGCAAGAGATTAGCAGAGGTGGCTTACCCTGGCCTACCTTCCATCCAGGTGTCTATGGTGACCCTGCAGGGTTATCAAGGCAAGAGAACAAGCAGAGATGACTTCCCATGTCTAGCTTCTGTGTAGTAACCTTCTTGGTGGTCTCCCATCCCAGTATTCTATGAGCACCAACTTGTTGGTCATTCCTGGCCCCAGAGAAGCCCATCTTGCCTCAATTAGGGGCAGGGCCTTTTCAGTCCTGGCCCCCACCTGGTGGAACAAGCTCCCAGAAGAGCTGCGGACCCTGCGAGAGCTTTTTGTGTTCCGCAGGGCCTGCAAAACGGAGCTCTTCCGCCAGGTCTAGGGTTGAGGCTGGCGTGGCAAGGAAGATCTGTCTGGGTCCCCCCCCCCCTCTTCACACCCCCTCAATTAGATATTACTGGGGGATTGAAAGTTGAAGGTTGAGTTATTCCGCTGTGTTCTCTGTGACTTGGTCGGTTTTTGTGGTATGTCTTTACGTCCGTGGGTTTTAATGGCGTTTTACCAGGGTTGTATTGTGGACGAAATTAGCCTGCCACGAGCCAACGTCGGGAGTGGTGGGAAATAAATCGAAATAATGCTAATACTAATATTAATACTAATACTAGCCAGGGCCAGCTCTGTTTAGCTTCCCAGATCTGATGCGATAAGGCAAAGACAAGTCAGAGTTTCTGCACTTTGCAGTATGTATTCACACACCCCACATCCTGGCGAGGGAGGGCATCTGATTCAAGTGGGTCAGGGCGTGCCAAATGTTCTGTCAGGTGGCGCCGCTTCTCATAACAATGACAGGGCTGATTAAATTCGACAGTGAGCGATCAGGCCCACCTCCTGTAATTGCTCTCTTTTTCCAAGGAACAGTCACCCTCACGCACTCGGCTCCTCCAGAGGAGACGGGGAAGGGAGTCTGAAGTCCGCCGGTCACCAGTGAGTCAGATCTTCTGCCCGGCTAAGAGGGGCAGCTTTCCGACCCGGATCAGGGTGGCAAATTTCCAGGCGAAGACATCAGACCAGAAATCATTGTGTGAGGGAGCTCTGAATGTTCAACTCAAAAATCAACAATCAAATATCAAAGATATATATATATATGTATTTAAAATGCTATATTAAATTTCGTAGAAAGAATCTGTAAACATTTACAGCAGGGGTAGTCAAACTGTGGCCCTCCAGATGTCCATGGACTACAATTCCCAGAAGCCCCTGCCAGCATTCGCTGGCAGGGGCTTCTGGGAATTGTGGTCCATGGACATCTGGAGGGCCGCAGTTTGACTACCCCTGATTTACAGAATAACTGTTGATTTCTTATTTTGAATGTCGCACTCGGCCACAAAAAGGTCTGGGAAGTAGGGTGTGCGCTTAGGCTGCCGAAGCGGTTGTTCACAGCCAGCGCAGGGGGGGGGGTGTGGCACCGGTGCACCGATCGGTGCATGCATACAGGCGCAGATCCTGCATGTGAGCACCAGATCATGTGCCCCCCTGAACCACAGCTCTGGCTGCTTCGGGCACGAACAGCTGCTTTGGCAGCCGAAGCGCCCAACCCTACCAGGAACTCTTTGTTTCTCCAAGATCTTGCTGCTTCAGTGGAATCACAGAACGGCATAGGTATGACATAGTCTAATGCAGGCTTTCTCAACAAGGGTTTCTTGAAACATGCCGGGGCTTCTTGACGGCCCTGGAAGGGAGTGATGTAGTGGTTAAGAGTGGCAGCTTCTAATCTGGAGAGCTGGGTTTGATCTCCTGCTCCTCCTGCACATGGAGCCAGCTGGGTGACTTTGGGCTTGCCACAGCCCTGATGAAGCTGTTCTCACAGAGCAATTATGTCGGGGCTCTCTCAGCCCCACCCACTTCACAGGGTGTCTGTTGGGGGGAGAAGAAAGGGAAGGTGATCGGAAGCGGCTTTGAGACTTCTTTGGGTAGCTAAAAGCGGCATATAAGAGCCAACTCTTCTTGTTCAGTAATATTGGGGCTCTCTCAGCCTCACTCATCTCACAGGTTGTCTGTTGTGGAGAGAGGAAAGGGAAGGCGACTGTAAGCCACTTTGAGACTCCTTCAGGTAGAGAAAAGTGGCATATAAGAGCCAATTCTTCTTCAGTAATATCAGGGCTCTCTCAGCTTCACCCACCTCACAGGGTGTCTGTTGTGGGGAGAGGAAAGGGAAGGCGAATGTAAGCCGCTTTGAGCCTCCTTCGGGTAGGGAAAAGCGGTATATAAGAACCAACTCTTCTTCTTCTTCAGTAATATCAGGGCTCTCTCAGCCTCACCAATCTCACAGGTTGTCTGTTGTGGGGAGAGGAAAGGGAAGGCGAATGTAAACCGCTTTGAGAACTTCCAGTAGAGAAAAGGGGCATGTAAGAACGTCACTTGCCTTGTCAGACCCTGCAGGGTGGCCAGAAGTCGGCTGGGACTTGGTGGTACTTTCCATAATCCCGCAGAGGTCTGTTTGTAAAAAAATAAAAATAAAATAATAGACACCTATTGCCGGTTAACATCTGATGCCCCAAATATGAACGCATCCTTTTTTTTGTTCGGCGAGATCCCCCAACAACGTCTTAGAATAGACGGCCAGGATATCTGATACGGGACTCGCCTCTCGTCGGTGAAATGTTCTATTAATAACATTGGATCCAGTAAGAGATGCCTTGACTTTGCAGCCTAATCTTGGAATCCGGCCAGGAATGGAAACCTCCTGGACGAAGCACAGATGGCCCCCGCAGAAGAGCTGAGCAGCGTGTGAAAAGGGGTTGCTTTGGAGAGGAAAGCTGTAGTTGCCCACCACAGAGTTGCCAACCTCCTGGTGGGGGCTGGAGACTTCCCAGAGTTAACATCTCCAGACTAGTTTACTATTGGTTTGTTTGGTTATATACCGCCCTCCCCAAAGGCTCATTGAAAACATTTGCTTGTCTCCTGGAGAAAATGGTTCCTAACAGGGGTAGTCAAACTGCGGCCCTCCAGATGTCCATGGACTACAATTCCCAGAAGCCCCCTGCCAGCGTTCGCTGGCAATTGTAGTCCATGGACATCTGGAGGGCCGCAGTTTGACTACCCCTGATCTACAGAAACCTGCCATTACAGAAAATACAGAACACCCAGATTTGTTGTCGCGAGCTACCAGCAGTCGGTGCTCACCTTGTTCATTAAACGGAAGTTCCGATGAGCTTGTTTGATATCCAGTGAGCCTTTAATTCTGCAGGGGTCTGTTGCTTCACTGACCCCCCCGATCCACTGCACCCCTCAAGCACTTTCCTTTCCCCTGCGTGTACGATCTTCTGCAGGAATAAAAGCTGACGTTGATTGTAATCACGTTAAGTGGCTTTCCACTTGAAAAGAATCTAGCGCTCATTCAGGTTAGAGCTAATTTTTGGACGCAAACTGGAAGGAATAGAGAACCGGGCATAAAAGGGTCTTTTGTTGTCGTCGGTCTACTGAAACAGAACCTGCTGAGTTTATCCCGAACCTCCCCCTCCCTCCATCTTGAGACAGGCTTAAAAAAAAAATAACGAGATTAAATTAATCCCTTTTAAAAATTGCAGTCTTGTTTCCGAGCCTGGAAGGTTACAGCAGAATTAGGTACTTGGTCTGTTTTGATCTGCTCTTTCTCCAAGGCCGAAGAATTTCAATTTTGCTTTCTGATGTCAAAGAAGGATTCGGATTTATTTTTCTGTATGCCACCTCTTGCTTGGGAGCTCAGGGTGGGCCCCTGGTCATAACAAATCCACATATGCACAGAGTTGAGCCTGACAGCTGACAAGGGGGGTGGCATTGCCAGCATGATACTGTCACTTCTGTGAAATACTAGGGACTTATGGTAGTAGCTCTAGGAATCGCTCAAAACTCTATAGTTTATCATAGAGTTTCCAGCGATTCCTAGAGCTACTACCATCACTTCCAGGCACTCCCTGAAAGTGATGTCTCCGTGAAGGCAATGTTGATGAGTTTTAAAAAATGTTTTATTTAATTCCCCCCTTGCTGCTGGGGTGGGGGCACTGTCTCACCTTAAATCTTTAGTTAGTCCAAAGTTAAACAGAAGGCCAAAGTTATAAATCTCTCATTCCACTTTTATTGGATATATATTAATCAATCAACTTCTCGGTTGCTGAGAATGAGAGATTTATAACTTTATAGCCTTCTGACTTTGATTTTGGACTAACTATTGATACTGTGAAATCAACGGTGCGTCGTTTATTCCACCTTGAACCTTGGCATCCCTCATAGGCAGGGATTTGTTGCGCAAACTTTTAAAAGGGAACTTGAGTTTCCACTAGATATCCCTCTTGCAAGTACTTTCTCCCCATCTGCCTTTAGAAAGGAGTCCGCTTTCTTCCCTCTATCATAACCATAGTCGAATCCGGGGAAGATCTCTGTAGGAGCTAAAGCAACCTTGTGGGACACTTTGCATTCCCCTTCGTGGATCACAAGGAAATGTGGGGAAGGCAAGTGAGCAATGAGCATCTCGGAGTTCTTTCCCACGTTTCGTTCTTGCTGCAAATTCCAAGAGGTCATTTCAACAGTTGGAAAATTCCTTGAGAAGGCCCTCTCTCTAAGGCTACCTAAAAGTTACGCTCTCTGCATTTCACGTAACCCCTGATTTAATGAACAGTGTTCTGCAGATTAAAGCTGCCGAAAGTGCGTTTTTACGCAGCCGTGCGTGCCGACGAGAGAAATCTCATGCACTCTAAGGGGCGTTTGCACACCAGATGCTTTGCAAAAGCTCATGTGCTTCCAATCCCTCCTGCAAATGGCTGCAATTAGGCATTTGCCTCCTGGGTTGAAGTTTATAGGGGAAAGTACCTAATTATGGATTTCGGAAAGCGGCTGGAATGCTGACAAATTCGTCATCCATCTTTTTGGCTCATTATTTCAAAAGACCGCCTGTGAACTAATCTTCCAAAAATGGAAAGTTGGATTTCTAGTATGTAGATCAGGGTGGAGGGAGAAAGCACAAGTCAGCGTTGGCTTCGTTACGTCTTTGAATCTTAAATCTTCGAATCTTCGTTACGTCTTTGAATCTTAAAGTTAGTATAATTAACGGAATGCAGATGGGAGGTGAATGTCAGGAGTCACTTGTAGAAGAGCTTAAAAAGAGCCCATCCAGTCCAGTTTCCCATCTCACACAGTGGCCAACCACTTACTCTGGAGGGCCAACAATGGGGCAGAGAGCATGAGGCTTTCCCCTGACATTGCCCCCTAGCACTGGTATTCAGAGGTTTAGTGCCCCTGAACATGGAGGTTCTGTTTAGTGACCATGGCTCGTTGCTACTGAAGGACCTTCGGGGAGAGAAAAGTGGCATATAAGAACCAACTCTTCTTCTTTTTCAGTAATATCAGGGCTCTCTCAGCCTCACCCACCTCATAGGGTGTCTGTTGTGGGGAGAGGAAAGGGAAGATGAATGTAAGCCGCTTTGAGACTCTTTCAGGTAGAGAAAAGTGGCATATAAGAACCAACTCTTCTTCTTCTTCAATAATATCAGGGCTCTCTCAGCCTTACCTCCCCCACAGGGTGTCTGTTGTGGGGAGAGGAAAGGGAAGGCGATTGTAAGCCACTTTGAGCCTCCTTCGTGTAGAGAAAAGCGGCATATAAGAACCAACTCTTCTTCTTTTTCAGTAATATCAGGGCTCTCTCAGCCTCCCCTCCCTCACAGGGTGTCTGTTGTGAGGAGAGGAAAGGGAAGGGGATTGTAAGCCGCTTTGAGACTCCTTTGGGCAGTGAAAAGCGGGGTATAAACACAAACTTATTATTATTATATATGCTGTCTGTATTTCAAAAGATTTTTGGCTGGGTTAGAGCAGTGTTGGGAGGCACTGCTTGGAGCTTCTAGTAGCATCCTGTTTTCTTGGTTTAGACTGTGCCTCCTGTTAGTTACCAGACAGAGACGTTATTGGCTTTTTTGAAGCTTATCAATAAGGAGCGTCAAGGGCAAGATGAGAACAAAACCAAGACCGCTCTCTCTCCCCCCGCAGTGGACAAGAACGGCGTGAAGCCTGGGTCTTCCTCTTAAGCACAGATGGAATCGAAATAAAACCATGCCATTGCTAGAACAGTGATAGAGACTTGCAAACCTGAGATTAGACCAGGGGTAGTCAAACTGCGGCCCTCCAGATGTCCATGGACTACAATTCCCAGAAGCCCCCTGCCAGCATTCGCTGGCAGGGGGCTCCTGGGAATTGTAGTCCATGGACATCTGGAGGGCCGCAGTTTGACTACCCCTGGTTTAAACATTCACAGGTGCTTGGGTGCTGCATCCAGCAGCTAAAGATTTTGTTGGGGTTTGCCCAGAACTAATTCGAGCCCCTGTTTCTAGCTCCTGGTGGATATGTGGCCGCTAGTCTGATCCAAGGGACTGCTGGATCTCTGGACCCGTCGACCTGTAGAAGTCTGAAATATATTTCTTAGACTCCTAAGGCAATGGTTCTTAACCTTCCTAATGCCGCGACCCTTTAATACAGTTCCTCATGTTGTAGTGACCCCAAACCATAACATTATGCAAGTGTTCGTTCACGGAAATTAAACTGAAACTGACCAATGGTGGGGAGATCCATTTTTCGTGATTGTATAGAAATTGTTTGTTCCCCCCCCCCTGTGGTTTCTCAGTTCAGTTCTGCCTCTTGTCCCGCCATGCTGATCTCGCTGTTTTCCGCTGCTCCAGACAGACGAACGCTCTGCCTTGATCTACCATGCAAGGCTGCTGTGTAGATGGCGCCCCCCCCCCCGGCCAAGCTGCTTGCCATGCCGCGACCCCTGTGAAAGGGTCTTTCGACCCCCAAAGGGGTCCCGACTACCAGGTTGAGAACCACTGTCCTAAGAGGTACGTTATCGAAGCTGCCCTTGATTCAGTCACTTTTTGAACTCATCTCAACCAGCCATGTAATTTAACTCTGAAAAGGGAGATGGGCCTGGATCCCATGGGAGAGCTCAGAAGAGGGTGTTGCCAACCTCCTGGCAGGAGAAAGATCTCCCAGAATTACAGCTCATCTTCACATAACTGATCAGTATTTCTGGAGAAAATAGCTGCTTTGAAGGGGTGGTGGTGGATTTGATGGCATTGAACTCCGCCAAGGTCTCCCCCTTTCCCAAGCCCTGCCCTCCTCAGCCCCAAATCTTCAGGAATTCCCCAAGTTGGCTACCTTAAAGGAAAAGGGTATTTTTTTTCCTTCAGGGGAATCAGAATTCCCTAGCCTCCCTCCTTCCACTGCAGCTGGAAACACTGTTTTCAGGGGCGGGGAAAGAAGGGAATCGGCTAAAATCACCCGTCCCCTTCCATTAGCTAGGAATCTCTCATGGGATCAATCCCTTCACCACTCATTCACCTGTGTGTGAGAGTGGATGTACGTGTGCAGGTTGCCACTGTGCCCCTCCTATACCTCCGGTAACCTTTGCTCAGTGAAGTAATATGGTAGCTAAATAGCACTTCATAAGGTGAGCTGGAGAGAGAGGGTGAAGTCCATTCGGTTTGTTAGGGCGGTGTTTCTGGGTTCCAGATGTTGCCTTTTATCTGTAGGGCAGGATATTCACTCCTGGTGCTGCTCTCAGGTTCATACAGTAGAGCAGCCTTTCTCCGCTTTTTACCGTTGAGAAACTCCTGAGACATTCTCCAGGCTTTGAGAAACCCCAGAAGTGGCATCGTTGTCCAGAATATATTTGGGAAGCAGAGTTGTGGACACGCCCACCAAGGGACCCTCCCTTTTCCACTCCCTCCAGGCCCATCACTGGCCATTTTGGGAGGCAGGGCGGGTCAATGGGTCGACACGACCATATACCAGGGGTAGTCAAACTGCGGCCCTCCAGATGTCCACGGACTACAATTCCCATGAGCCCCTGCCAGCATTCGCTGGCAGGGGCTCATGGGAATTGTAGTCCATGGACATCTGGAGGGCCGCAGTTTGACTACCCCTGCCATATACGGTCATATCACCCATTAAACCTCTAACAAATTTAAACAAATCTATTAAAAATTAACTTCCACCCATTTGGGAAACCCTTCCAGGGCCATCAAGACACCCCAGGGTTTCACAGAACGCTTCTTGAGAAAGCCTGAAGAAGAGATCTGTGTACTCAAAAAAAGGTGTATTTAGACGTACCGTGCAGGGATGGGAACAACCGAGATAGGCTTCAACCAGCCTTGTGCTGGTGAACTCCAGCAACACAAAAGGCATTGCTTTATTACTTCCAGGTACAACCTAGAAGTAAGTATAGTGCATCTCTAGGAACTGCTGGAAACTCTATAGTAAAACCATAAAGTTTCTCGAGATTCCTAGAGCTGCCTTGTGTCACCTCTGGGTTGTTCCTGGAATTGACATGGTGATGTCATTTCTCTTCTCCCCTTCCAATGTCCTGGCCCCCAGTTCTCCTGCCATTACCTGAGAGTGGGTGCCGACCCCATCCCCTGGATGAGTTAAGAGCCAAAGGCCACCCTGAAAGACAAAATGTAAGGGCTCGTTTTAGGGTAGAGATTATTTCGGAATGGATTCTTAATTTAGAGGTCACAAAGAAGAGGAACACCACCAGCCTTGATCATATTTGTAATGGGAAGTTGTGATTACTCCAGGGTGTAGCAGCGTTGTGTAACTCGAAATCACAGGGCAGACAGAATGCTAATTTGTGTACCTCATTAAGAAATAACAGTCGCCTTCTTCTAATGCTGGTGCTCAGAGATGTTGACAGCATTACTTGGAGATTCTTAACTCTGATTAAAATCTTAGGCACAATCGCGTTCCCTTGTTATATAAGCCGCGTGGAAATTAATTATTCTCATGAAATGCCTTAATAGGTTCTCGTTAACCGTTTTTGGTCCCGTTCGAAGTAGTTTACGAAGCTGCTCCTGACCTATTCCGTCGGATTGTAATTGGCTATTGCGCTATAGAATTGGGTTAACACCGTTGAACGCTCAATGAATTTGCAGAAGCTTAACTGCGAGTCCTTGACGAGATGCTATTTCTCCATTTGGACAGGTGGGCTCCATGAGATCTATTTAAAAATATGTCAAAAATGACCAAAGGATGTAATAGAATCATAGAGTTGGAAGGGGCCACACAGGCCATCTAGTCCAACTCCCTGCTCAACGCAGGATCAGCCCAAAGCATCCTAAAGCATCCAAGAAAAGTGTGTATCCAACCTTTGCTTGAAGACTTCCAGTGAGGGGGAAGTTCACCACCTCCTTGGGCAGCCTATTCCACTGCTAATAGCACTGTGCTGAATCAAGGCCACCTGTCAATTTGTTCAACAGCAACGTGGACAACTAGAAGATGGAGCAGAGTTGTTTACTATTGCCCCAGAGGGTTGGACCAGAACAAATGGATTGAAAGTAGTTCAAAATAATTTTCGGCTAAACATCTGGAAGAAGTTCCCAACGGTTAGAGCAGTTCCTCAGTGGAACAGGCTTCCTCGGGAGGTGGTGGCTGTGAGTAAGTGGGCAGGGAGTTGTGAGTTCCTGCATTGCGCAAGGGGTTGGAGTAGATGACCCTGGAGGTGCCTTCCAACTCTATGATTCTACCCCAGAAAGGCCCATAAGACTCCCTTGTGGCATTTGAAGGAGGTTGACTACCGCAGGTTGACTACCCCTGATCTAGTCCAACCCTCTGTAGAATGAACAAAATTCACAACTACCTGCCCACCCACAGTGACCCCAATTCCACTTGAACCTCACAACAACCCTGCAAGGTGGGTTAGGCTGAGCTTGGGTGACTGGTAGTAGGTCACCCTGCAGACATCTCTGGCAGAGGAGGAACTCAAACCTGGGTCTTCCGGATCCCAGTCCGACACTTTGACCACAGCGACTTTGAAACAGAACATCCCGGATCCAATTTTTTGAATATAAACTTCAGAGACCTAATCCTTGAAAAGAACCATTCTTATAAACCCCTTTGGCCCTCTAGGTCAGGGGTAGTCAAACTGCGGCCCTCCAGATGTCCATGGGCTACAATTCCCAGGAGCCCCTGCCAGCGTTCGCTGGCAGGGGCTCGTGGGAATTGTAGTCCATGGACATCTGGAGGGCCGCAGTTTGACTACCCCTGCTCTAGGTTTTCAGTGTGGGAGTGGGATTGAACTGGGGGTGATTGTAAAGAAAATACAGGTCTATCTGGAGTGAGGGGAACAGCCCTACAGATATGAGTGGCATGCTTCCTTTGAATTAAGGTCACCCAGGGGTTGCAGCTGAAGGTATTGTGGCCTGCCAGATGGCTGACAGACCTCTGCGAGTATCAGAAACATATCTCGAACATCTGGTAGATTGCCGCGCATGGCCGTGTTTGGCTTGGCAGTCTGGCAAGACGGCGGGTTGGTCAAGTGCCAGTCTCCTGGGAGAACTAGCTCACACGCTGGTGGCAAGATGAGAGATTGGCTCCCCCAGAGTCCTTTTCTTCTGTTCTCTGCTCTCTTTCCCATCATGCTTTGCAGTCAGCTGATCTCCCATGGATGCTGGTCAACACAAAAGGCTTTGAGTCCGGTGGTAAGAGAGCTGAGGGCCAGGCTGCTTAAAAGCATAACATAGTTTTATTTAGGAGGGAAACAACTTTGTGAGTAAGAGAGGAGAGAGAGAGAGAGCGTCTTAACTGTCTAACTGTTCTCAGTTCATTCATAGAATCATAGAGCAACCTTGAAGAGCAACAAACTTTTATTCCGGGTTTGAACTTTTCATGTGCACATAAACACCAAGGCTGATACACAGAATAAAATTTGGTTGGTCTTCGAGGTGCCACGGATCTCGATCTGTTTTCTGCTGCTTAAGAACGTAAGAGAAGCCATGTTGGGTCAGGCCAGTGGCCCACATAGGCCCAACACTCTGTGGCACACAGTGGCCAAAACCCAGGTGCCACCAGGAGGAACACCAGCAGGGCCAGAACTCCAGAAGCCCACCCGCTCTTGCTTGTTAATGATTTGGAGTTGGAATTGATCAGTGAAGCGGCCAAGTTTTTGGATGACGCTAAGGTGTTCAGGGTGCTGAGAACCAGGGAAGACCTGTGGCCCTCGAGAGGGATCTGATGACCCTGGACAAGTGGGGGTCAACGTAGCAAATGCAGTTCAACGTGGGCAAACACAGAGCAGTGTCTATTGGAGAGGCACAAATTTGGAGAGCCACAAACTACATGCTGATGGGGCCCGAATGGGCAGGAACTGACCAGAAAAGAGATCTCGGGAGTCATAGAGATAAGGCCCCGAAAATGTGAACTCAAAAGAAGAGTTTTTTTAATATCCTGCTTTTCACTGCCTTGAAGGAGTCTCAAAGCGGCTTATAATCTCCTTCCCTTCCTCTCCCCACAACGGACACCCTGTGAGGGAGGTGAGGCTGAGAGAGCCCTGATATTACTGAAGAAGAAGAAGAAGGGTTGGTTCTTATATGCCTCTTTTTTCTACCCAAAGGAGTCTCAAAGTGGCTTACAGTCACCTTCTCTTTCCTCTCCCCACAACAGACACCCTGTGAGGGAGGGGAGGCTGAGAGGGCTGTGATATTACTGAAGGAGAAGAGTTGGCTCTTATATGCCGCTTTTAGCTATCCAAAGGAGGCTCAAAGCGGCTTACATTCGCCTTCCCTTTCCTCTCCCCACAACAGACACCCTGTGAGGGAGGTGAGGCTGAGAGGGCTGTGATATTACTGAAGGAGAAGAGTTGGCTCTTATATGCCGCTTTTAGCTATCCAAAGGAGGCTCAAAGCGGCTTACATTCGCCTTCCCTTTCCTCTCCCCACAACAGACACCCTGTGAGGGAGGTGAGGCTGAGAGGGCTGTGATATTACTGAAGGAGAAGAGTTGGCTCTTATATGCCGCTTTTAGCTATCCAAAGGAGGCTCAAAGCGGTTTCCAATTACTGAAGGAGAAGAGAGCCCTGATATGACTGCTTTGTGAGAGCAGCACTTATCAGGACTGTGACGAGGCCAGGGTCATCCAGCAAGCTGCCTGGGGAGGAGCAGGGAATCCAACCCAGCTTTCTAGATTAGACGCCGCTGCTCTTAACCACCACGCCATGCCGGCTCTCTCGGGGTGTGGCTGCAATGAATTAGGCCAATGGTATGCTGAGGATTATTAGGACGGGCACCGAAAACAAACCAGCCAGTATCATAATGTCCCTGGATACATTAATGAGACGGCCTCATTTGGAATGCTGCATGCAGTTCTGGTGACCACACCTCAAAAAGACATATAATTGGAAAATGTTTTGTTTTTTTTAAACGGCAACTAAAACGATTAAAGGGATGGGATGCATTCCCTATGGAGGATGGGTAAAGAGGTTAGGGCTTTTCAGCTTGAAGGGAACGATGACTGGAGGGTGATGTAGCAGAGGCTTACAAAATTAGGCAGGGGATAGAGCCTCATGCTGGGAGCGACTGAGGGCAAAAGAAGAAGGGGACGACAGAGAATGAGGTGGCTGGATGGAGTCACTGAAGCAGTAGGTGCAAACTTAAATGGACTCCGGGGAATGGTAGAGGACAGGAAGGCCTGGAGGATCATTGTCCATGGGGTCGCGATGGGTCAGACATGACTTTGCACCTAACAACAATAGATGGTAATTGAGGGCAAAAGAAGAAGGGGACGACAGAGAATGAGGTGGCTGGATGGAGTCACTGAAATGGTGCAAACTTAAATGGACTCCGGGGAATGGTAGAGGACAGGAAGGCCTGGAGGATCGTTGTCCATGGGGTCGCGATGGATTGGACATGACTTCGCACCTAACAACAACAATAGAGAAAGTAGAGAGAGGAGGACTTTCCACTCTCTCTCCCAATGCAAGGACACTTGGGTACTCCATGAAATCGATGGGCAGGAAGCTTTGAGCAGACAAAAGGATGCCCTTCTTCACCCAAGGCTGCCTTTCTCCACTTTTTAACAGTTCAGAACCCCCTGAGCGATCTTGTTTTCACAAACTGCTACCCGGAAGTGTATCTTCCCCATACAGTATGGGTGCTTCTCATTTCTGTTTACCAAAGAGCCTTCTCTCTGAAAGACCTGGCGGAGAGGGGTTGTCTGAAAGCAAGTTTCTACAAACATTTGGCAGGAGAGATGGGGCTCTGACTTGTCAATGTGTTTGGGGAGCTTTGGGTTTCTTTATCGCCAAAAAGATTCCCAAATGAGATGCTCTTTGACTGACAGCTTTAGTTTCCCCTTCTGGGTTCCGTGGCTCCCGGATACTACACACAGAGTTTTAATAGGCAAGAGAGCTGAGGGCCAGGCTGCTTAAAAGCATAACATAGTTTTATTTAGGAGGGAAACAACTTTGTGAGTAAGAGAGGAGAGAGAGAGAGTGTCTTAACTGTCTGACTGTTCTCAGTTCATTCATAGAATCATAGAATCATAGAGTTGGAAGGGGCCATACAGGCCATCTAGTCCAACCCCCTGCTCAATGCAGGATCAGCCCTAAGCATCCTAAAGCATCCAAGAAAAGTGTGTATCCAACCTTTGCTTGAAGACTGCCAGTGTGGGGGAACTCAGCACCTCCTTAGGCAGCCTATTCCACTGCTGAACTACTCTGACTGTGAAAATTTTTTTCCTGATATCTAGCCTATATCGTTGTATTTGAAGTTTAAACCCATTACTGTGTGTCCTTCCCTCTGCGGCCAACAGAAACAGCATCCTGCCCTCCTCCAAGTGACAACCTTTCAAATACTTAAAGAGGGCTATCATGTCCCCTCTCAACCTCCTTTTCTCCAGGCTGAACATTCCCAAGTCCCTTAACTTATCTCCATAGGGCTTGGTCCCATTCACGTCATTCTGGTGGCAACCAGGGAGGACGTGTGCTTGGAGGAGCAGGAAGTTTCCCACTGAACCAATCAGGAGGAGATTATTTGAAAAAAGACCAGGAAGTTCCTAGCCAGTTTGGTGTAGCCAGTTTGGTGTAGTGGTTAGGAGTGCGGACTTCTAATCTGGCATGCCGGGTTCGATTCTGCACTCCCCCACATGCAGCCAGCTGGGTGACCTTGGGCTCGCCATGGCTCTGATAAAAACTGTTCAGACCAAGCAGTGACATCAGGGCTCTCTCAGCCTCACCCACCTCACAGGGTGTCTGTTGTGGGGAGAGGAATGGGAAGGCGACTGTAAGCCGCTTTGAGCCTCCTTCGGGTAGGGAAAAGCGGCATATAAGAACCAACTCTTCTTCTTCTTCTAATCTAAATATACTGACTATGTAACTCCTCTGATGGCCCCTGTAAGATATTCTTCTCCTGCTGTTGATTCGTGCTCACTCCAGATCTTACATATATTCCAACAGATATTGGGCAAGTCGGTTCTTGTGCTCGGGCACATTTGGTTCACTCAGAGGAACAGAAGCTTGGCAGAGGTTCAGAACAAGTCTGGTGTGTCGGTTCAAAAGCTGCCTAGAACAAGTGCTGGCTACTGTTTGGCCCATGTCTCAAAAGACCTGCCTGTGAAGACGGTGCCAAGAAGCCATGGGATGGGTAGAGACGCGCATCGTGTGTTGGAGAGTCAGCTTGGTGCCGTGGTTAAGAGCGGCAGCTTCTAATCTGGAGAGCTGGGTTTTGATTCCCCACTCCTCCTCCACATGCAGCGAGCTGTGGGTGACCTTGGGCCAGTCACGGTTCTCTCAGAGCTCTCAGCTCCACCTACCTCGCAGGGGGGGTCTTCTTGTGGGGAGAGGAAGGGAAAGGTATTTGCAAGCCGCTTTAAGGCTCATTTGGGTAGTGGGAAATAAGGGCACAGAAACCAGCTCTTCTTCTGTACTGGGCCAGACACCAGCAATGGTGTCCTGTCAGGGCTTCATGGGTTCACCTCATAGGTAAAGAGCCGGCTGCATGCACCAGGCCAGTTGGTGTGCCTGTGTGTGATGTCAGGTGACAACACTCTGGTTTTTGGGCAAAACTCTATGGTGGAAGCTTAATTCTACCACAGAGATTTGCCCTAAAGCCAGAATGTCACCCTCTGAGATCCCTGTGTCACTTGTGAGTCACATAGACAGGTCACATTAATTTCCAGTGTTTCTCTGCGCTCTTGATAAGTGTAACCCCCCCTCCCCTTGCTGGCTGCTACAAGGGAAATGACCGCTTTAGCCTGGCATACTTACTCCAAAAGAAATGCAATAGAAATTCCGTCTAAATCTCCGGAAGAAGTTCCTGACAGTGAGAGTGGTTTCTCAGTGGAACAGGTGGGTTCTCCATCTTTGGAGATTTTTAAACAAAGGCTGGATACCATCTGATGGAGAGGCTGATTCTGTGAAGGTTCAAGGGTGGCAGGTGACAGTAGATGAGCGAGATGGTTGTGAGTTTCCTGCAGAGTGCAGGGGGTTGGACTAGATGACCCAGGATGTCCCTTCCAGCTCTATTATTCTATGATTCTATGGTCTCAGCAAGGCAAATACATATCAAAGAGCTTTTAATTATTAGCTTAGTGTGCTTTTCTAAGAGACACCACCTGTGCTTACGCACAAGTGCACCCAGCTGTTTATTTAGAGTGCCTTCTCTAAAGTTTCTGGAGGAAATCCTAGATCTTTATAAGACCTTTTCTTCACTCCAGGGTGGCAGGCTAACCTTGTGTGAGCTTTAGATTAGAAGGGCCAAAAGTTCAAGGCGTGTTCACCCAGGGACATCAAGTCCATAGTCTTGGCACAAAAATGCTTCTATTAGATACAGCAATATAGAACAAAAGAGTAACTGCACCAGTTCTTTCTTTCTTTCTTTCTTTCTTTCTTTCTTTCTTTCTTTCTTTCTTTCTTTCTTTCTCTCTCTCTCTCTCTCTCTCTTTCTCTCTCTCTCTCTTTCTTTCTCTCTCTCTCTCTTTCTTTCTCTCTTTCTTTCTCTCTTTCTCTCTTTCTCTCTCTCTTTCTCTCTTTCTCTCTTTCTCTGCCTCCTGTCAAAGCCTACCTAGGTTTTGCTTTTGGGGAAAGGCATATAATCCACTTTGGTGGAAGGCCCATCTAAAGATCAGAACAAACTTTAGCAGGGAATATTAGATCTTGATATCGGCCTTGAGGCCCTAGCCGGCTGGGCCCTGTGTTATCTGAGGAATTGCCTCTCCCGATATACCCCCCAGAGAGCACTGCGCACCACCAATGCCAATTTGATGGTAATCCCTGGGTCTAAGGATGTTTGCATGCTCTCAGCCCCCGAGGTTTGCATGGTCTCAGACCCCGGCCACCAACCTGGTGGAACGAGTTGAAATCTGGGCCCTGACAGAGCTGTCAAAGTTCTACAGAGCCTCTCCTCACAACAGACACCCTGTGATGTCGGTGAACCCGAGAGAGCTCAAGGAGAACTGTGACTGGCCTGAGGTCATCCAGCTGGCTGCACGTAGAGGAGCGGGGAATCAAACCTAGCTCTCTGGATGAGAGGCCGCCACTGTTAACCACAACACCATGGGGGCTAGCCCACTGCTTCGAAAACGTCATCGGCAGCCATGGGGTGGACCCATGGCCTCCGCCACGTTTAATCGGGCCGACAGGTGCACATACACCTCCATGTGCCCGTGTGGTTCTCTCTCTCTCTCTCTTCAGCCCCAGTGCTTTCCCCGTTCCTGACCCTAAATAAAAAAGAGGAAAGGACGCACCCTCTGATTGGGGTTTTAAACATTTCCCGGCTGCAATAAAGTTTCTTCTAGTCTTGAACCGGTCTGCTCCCATCTCCGCTTTGACGGTGGGTGCGGGGACCCTTCCTTGAAATCCCTCACCCGGAGTGAACTCTGTGGAATCGGAGCAGCGGGAAAGATGAAGCTTGTCTTTCTAAAAGCTCTGCCTCCGGCATTCCTCTGCAGCACGTTGAAAAGTCACGTCTGCCAAGGATTAAGAGACCAAGTGCCTGGGCAGAGCCCTTGAATAATCATCTTAGCTCTCTTAGCACGACCGGGGAGGAGGGCCGGATTGGATAACTCTCTTTGCTTGCGGCCGGAGAAACAATCGGCCCTTCAGGCAAGAGTTGGACGCCTCTGGGGGATGTCTCCCCCTCCCCTGCTACCTCTGGGCAGAACAAACAGGTTATTAATTCCCCACCGACTGAACAGAGCTCATGAAATAATGCACAGTCTGCTCCGGATTACAATTCTCTGGGCGAAACTGGCACATCGAAAATGCATTATCCAATATATGCCAGAAGTGTAGTATTTCTATAAAACTCTTCATGGAAGAAAGCTAGTAGAAGATACACTAGCACGTTGTTTAAATGGATACAAAACACCAGGTGCTGAACGTGAGTGTGATGCAGGCTCTTTTCCATCTCTGGAAGGTGAGCGTCGTGCTTTCCAGGGAGATGTGACAGAGCTCGCCGTACTCTCCCCAGCTGCGACTGAGTGAATTGAAAGCTTAGATGTTAGGATTTTTGGGATTGCCCAATCGATCTGCATAACCTTTGTACCGCCTTGGCTACATGTTTGATATTATGAGGTGCTCCCTGTGTGTGTAACTCTGCTGTATGATGAATAATAATTATGTGTTCACACACCATTGGGTGGTAGCCCTCACAGGTGCTTGGATTACCTTATCCACACAGATTTCACCTGCCAATGACTGTCACAACCCAAGGACTGCCAGCCATTTTCTCTGCGGGATCTGATAGCTGGAACGAGGATCCCAGTTGTAATTCCTGGGAAAGTCCATCTCTCACCCGAAGACTGGCCATCCTAGAGATTCAAGGAGGGCTGCTAGCCCTTGACTGGTACTGCCCAGGAGACTTGGGGTTGGGGTGGGGGGGGGAGATGCTTTCTGCAAACAATGGCACGCAATCTCACAACCTCACTGCTGGCTCTAGAACTGGTTGTGACATCATCAAGTTGGGGGGGGGGCGCACTCAGATTTCCCCAAAAGTCTCTGGTGCAAACCGTAGAGTTTGAAGGGGATTCTATGGCATTCCATGATGCAGTGATGTCACTTCCTGGATTGGGACTATAGTGGGGGGGAGAGGAAGCGTAGACAATTGTCAGTCACTTTCAGACTTTCCTGAGTAGTAGGAAGCAGGGTATGAAAAATCTTCTTCTTCTTCCTCTTCTTCCTCTTCTTCTTCCTCTTCCTCTTCTTCTCCTCCTCTTCCTCTTCCTCTTCCTCCTCCAATTTCATGTATTTCATGTGGCCTCTGTTGAAACAAATTGTGAGATCTTTCCCTAGTGGCTCAAAACGAACTCAGGGTTCCGGATTGGTGGAGTGGAACCCCGGCGCGTATATGGAGGCAGGGGCAAAATGCCCTTTTAGCCTGAAAACCTTAACTGGAAGACAGAAAGCTCAACTGTCACCTCGCCGGCTCCTTTGCCTCCCTTCCTGACTTGTTTCCTGCATGATGTCCAGCTGACAATCTGTACAATATATTAAAATTGCGACATGTCAGGTTTGCAGTCGCTAACCAGGGTGGAAGACGGGGGGTGGGAAGGAGGGAGAGAAACAAGCTTCTATTCTCGAAAAGGCTGTGTTTCCATTTCATCCTCTGCCAGATTCTGGAGAGTGACATCGATCCGGGTGTCTGGGCATACCTGCGGAAAATACAATTGCTTTAAAAAAAACAAAAAAACCCACACGCCAGTGCAAGAGAGAAACAGGAATAAGACTGCAGGCCACCCAGACGGTTATTAAACATCCCTGGCTCGGTGAGATGTAGGTAGTAAGGAAAGAAGGCAGGGCGCTTGTCCTGTTCAAGGCACTGAGTCTTGTAGTCAAGAGCAAAAACGAGGTTTGTCCCGCAGGGTTATGAGTGTGTTTGCATGTGTGACGTAATATACTTTCAATCCACTTCTGGTCCAGTTTGCAACTGAATTTGACTGGGTGAACAGGCAGCGTCCGCTTGCAAACCGTCACTGGAGTGGATTGAAGCAGCATTATTTAGCAGAGGGTGAAAGTGTCCTTTCCTGGAGATTTTCTCCGTCTTGATCTTCTTAAAGCCACACGGAACAGGCAGAGAAGCTATCGGAAGAGAAGGGAGCATGGAATATGAGTCGGACGCATCTCCTAGCAGGGTGGCCAAACTGTGGCTCTCCAGATGGACTACAGTTGCCATAATGCATAATGCTGGCAAGGGCTCATGGTATTTGCCACAGTTTGGCCAAACCACCTCTGTTCTCCTCTTGCATTGACCTGCATATCCCAGACTAGCCGGATCTCATGAGATCTCAGAAGCTAACCCTGGTTAATACCTGTTTGGGAGGCCACCTAGGGTGCATTGAGTTCCAGTGACAGCATTGTGCCTGGCCTGATGCCCACACTAATCCTCAGAGGATGCTGGCATTCCGTTTCTCATGTCTTTTCTTGTAAACATGCCTTATTCTTCTGTCCTGAAAATGCAACATGGTCTTTTTTGGGCTGCCCCCTTCTGCTCCCCTGCTTTGTTTCTGTCAGGAGTGGTTTTTACTCAAGGATTTGTAAAATTGTGGCTGGGTAAGATTTGCATCTGGGGCTGGGCAGGATTTCACCTGGGCCTTCCATGCAGAGGTGGGGAATGGCAAAGTACCTCTGAATGTCTCTTGCACTGAAAACTCCATCAGTTTGCTGTGACTTGACAGCATGCTCCATCACCATGATTTTGACCAGGCCTGGGTTGTTCCATTCTCTCTCCCCCCCCCCCCCAATACAAATGAATCAGCAATGCTCTTTTCGTGGTCCTGTTGGTTTCCTTGTGAAGTGGAAGTTTCCAGAGAATTCCTGGAGTATGGTGAGACTCGTTCATGTGTCCACAATGTTCGGATTTTGGGGTTCTGATCATTGGCCAGTCGATTACTCTGCCGAGGAAGCTTTATTTACCAGGCAGTCTCCCAAGCTGTCTTGGATCCGTGGCTCGCCTCTGTGATTTCCGTGTCTCCCTTGGTCTGTTTCATCTTACCCCTGTTGACAGTCGTTTCCACCCCCGGGTTGATTCTGCTTAGCACCCTTTGGAACCAGCTGCTCAACAGTTTGAAAAGTCATCTGGGAAGTCATGTGCGGCTTGCAATGGAAAGGATAAGATGCATTTCTTTTGAATTGATCCTTTAAGGGCCCTGCTGCCAATGTTCCAAGTCTGCAGTTTTCTGCCAGCAATGCTAAGTGGCTGAATTGCTTTCCAATCATTGCATGCATTGAGTTCCAGTGACAGCATTGTGCCTGGCCTGATGCCCACACTAATCCTGAGAGGACGCTGGCATTCCGTTTCTCATGTCTTTTCTTGTAAACATGCCTTATTCTTCTGTCCTGAAAATGCAACATGGTCATTTTTGGGCTGCCCCCTTCTGCTCCCCTGCTTTGTTTCTGTCAGGAGTGGTTTTTGCTCAAGGATTTGTAAAATTGTGGCTGGGTAAGATTTGCATCTGGGCCTGGGCAGGATTTCACCTGGGCCTTCCAGGCACAGACCTGAAATGCCTCTACAGAAAACTTCACCGGACTTTTAAAACCAGCCCAAACTTCCAGCTGGGCCAGTTCTCCCAAGGGAGGTTGTTTCCTCCACAACAAAGCGTAGGCTCCCTGCTTCTCTCCTGTTTTGTGTTTAAACACTGCTTTGTCAACGGGGCTTCCGCCCAGATGGAAATTCTCTCTTTATTAGCCGGCTGTCACATCCATTTGTGAACAGTCGAACCCAGCCTGCGACACAGCCGTCAAAATCAATTTACTGATCTCCCCTCCTCGCTGCCATCAGCGCCCGTCACCGATTTTTCTTCTCGCTCCTGGCCCACCCCCACGCTCTTCCTGCCTGATTGCCGCTTGCAGCGGGCTGCAGACTAACATTCGGGGAAGGCGCAGTGACAATTTGGTCGTCTCGAGACACCTGGAGCTAAAGCATCTGCTTTCCCTGTGCCCTTTTGTATGGCTGGATCTTTGCTTCTTTGCTGTGGATGGATCATCTTCTTCATGTTATATGCGCTTCCGCTTGTTATATGTCAACTGCCCTGAGCCAAAAGGGAGGGTGGTATGGAAATATAATCGATAAACAAACAAATGAATGAATATTGGTTGCCAATTGCGGCCCAGATTAGGTTCAAGGTCTTGGTGTTGACCTTTAAGGCCCTTCACGGCCTGGGACCCACATACCTGAGGGACCGTCCTCTACCCTATGTCCCCTGCAGGGCCTTGTGCTCTACAGGCAACAACTTATTGATTGTTCCCGGCCCCAGGGATGCTCGTCTTGCCTAGACCAGGGCCAGGGACTTTCTGGTCCTGGCCCCTACGGGGTGGAATGAGCTCCCGGAGGAGCTGTGGGCCCTTGGAGAGCTCACCATGTTCTGTAGGGCATGCAAAACAGAGCTCTTCTGCCAGGTTTATGGTTAGGGCCAGTATTAGAGCATGTGGCATGCCCCCCCCCCTTTACTGTACCTTTATTCTTCTACTAGGCTTCAAAACCCGCACCTAAGAGTGGGCTTTGAAAGGGGGGGGGCGCGGAGGCCTCTCTGTTGTTAGGCCCTAATCCAGGGATGCCCAACCATGGCTCAATGGATCCCTTTCCCCTCTATCCTGCCTGAATGGACCCGGACATAAGCTATTCCCGGCACTGCCCCATATGCAGGGAAACAGCTGCTTCCCTTCACCTGGGAGGCCGTGCTCTTGTGCGGTTACCATGCCAGGGAAACGGGGCAGAGTCTGGATGTCTACTCCTGCCTTAAACCAGCTCCTTCATGTTCCCTCACGGTGCTCCTCAGGTGTAGCAGGGAGGCGTGGCCAACTGACATCACGTCTGGCCCAGTTTCCGGACTGCTCAAATCCGAAAACATATTTCAGGAGCTCCTCCATGGTCAATATGTTGAAAAAGGCTGCCCCAAACAATGGTTTACCAAAATCCAGCCTGAGTTTCACCACTTTTGTCCATCGGTTGGTATAGAAATGGTGTTGAGAGGCAACTAGGTGTGGCGGTTAAGAGGGGAAGCCTGTAATCTGGGGAACTGAGGTCCCCCCTCGGCCTCCACAGGCAGCCGGTTGGTGACTTTGGACCAGTCACAGTTCTCTCAGAGCTCTCTCGGCCCCACCCACTTCATAGGGTGTCTGTTGTGGGGAGAGGAAGAGAAGGCCATTGGAAGCTACCTTGAGATTCCTTCAGGTAGCAAAAAGCAGGGTGCAAAAAGCCAGCTCTTCTTATGTGAACTTAGGCAGATTGTCAGTGGGTAGGCAGGAAGGGTTGTGTCCGTGCTTGGTTCTTGTGGCCCTTTCTTGCATGGCCTGAGAAATTCCTCCAAGCCAGCCTGGCCAGGGATTCTGTGTATGTGTGTGTGTGTGTGTGGGGGGGGGGGTCATCTGGGCATGAAATTGGGGTCACTGTAGAGAGGTAGGTAATTAAGAGTTTCCTGCATTCTGCAGGGCGTTGAACTAGATTACCCTAGAGGTCCATTCCGGCTCTATGATTCTGTGATTCTCGTCTTCCTCTTCACCTGTTCTGAAGTTCCCTGGAAAATGGGCCCCTGTTGCAATGAACTGTGTTTCCTTTTGCTGTTTGCTCTTGAAGCTCTGTACCCACGCAAGAGATCATTGGCAGGTGTATGTAAGGAATTATTGGCAGAAAGCCTGGCCAAAAAGTTTTCGCATTCCAACAGGGCCTAAATCCATGGCAGCTGACATTAAATATTTGATGTGTGAGCTCCAGGCCAGAGTTGAGCAAAAAGTCAAAAGTCTTACCAAGGTAAAATATTTAGTGAGCTGGACAACCTGGTTTACAGCTAATGGCTTCTTTTCCCTTCTCCTAGGCCTGCCCAGAAACTTAATAGGTAGCCTTGACTACCAGGTAGATGCTCTACATTCTCTGGACAGATTCTTGGGTTTGACTTTAGGCCAGTCACAGTTCTCTCAGAGCTAGGCTGACCATGTGTCCCCTTTTGAAGGGGACAAAACCCCTTTCCCCACATTTCCTGGCTGTCCCCTCATTATAACAAAAACGTCAGTTTTATCTCCTTCTTAATAAATGGCATATACTAGCTGTGGTGTTAGGTTTTGGGTTTTGTTTTGCCTTCTGGATGAAATCTTGAGACAATGAGGGCTGTGTTAGTTATAAGACCAAGCAGTGTCACAGAGACATTTTATGATAAGGTGTCGAAAGACCGAAATCTGCGGTGTAAGATGATTTCATCGGAGAAATATTCGTGGTATGATCCTGGCAAAAACCAGCCCCCCTCTACTACATCCCCCTAAATATTTGTATGGGTTCTGTCACTGAGGAATAATGGTAAGCTTGGGATCTCGCACCCCTACCCCCCCCCCATTCTCCCCCAGTGGGCACCTGGGAAGGCTACTTGAAAGCCACAGGGGGCACTGGGGCACGTGGAGTTCCAAGAATGATCTTTCCGCTGCATTGTTCGAAAAGGAAATATCACGTTGCCACTGTGGCCGTGAGGGGAGAGGCCGAAAACTCTGCCCCCTGTGGTGTTTCGCCAACGAAAAGAGGGGTGTTTCCATGTGGAAAACCCTCCATAATTCCTGCTTCAGTAGACAAGGGCCCATTCCGCACACATAGGATAATGCACTTTCAATGTGCTTTGGCAGCTGGACTTTCCTGTGCAGAACAGGAAAATCTACTTCTAAAGTGCATTGAAAGTGCATTATCTATTGTGTGCAGAATAGGCCAAGGTAGATTGCCTCTCATGCAAGGGAAATCTTGGCCCTGTGGAAGCTTTGAAAACATTTGACTGCTGCCATGTAATGGCCGAACCAAAGAGTCTAGCGCTAGATTAAGAACAGGCCAAAAGTCTGGCTCGCTTCCCATAGAAGCGTTTAGTTATAAGTAACGGGGAGATACCTTCTGAGGGAGACATAGTTAGGCTAACCTCTGTAGAGGGTCAACTAGGAATTGGGTGACATCGAGCTGCTGGTTGCCTGCTTGTCTACAGTTTATTAGTCTCCCTGCAGTTTCTCCCAGTTGCTTTTCTTCAACCTCGCAAAGACGAGACTTTCAAACGCTTGCCTAGAGTTCCCTACAGAAGCTGTGCTGCGGGATCACGAGGGATCACTTCGACGGCCACGATATCCTTTTGATTCTCCCAATTAATATGGAAGAACTCTTGCACATTTTCCGTCTGAAGAAGCGAGCCGGGACTCACAAAAGCTCATCTCCTGCTGGAATTTTTTGTGAGCCTTTAAGGTTCTACGGATCTCTTGCTCGTTTCTGTCTGATGAAGTGAACGGTGATTTACACTGCCAAAAATTTTGGGAGTCCAGTAAGGCAGTTTTTCTCAATTTGGGGGAGGGGGGATTTAATTTTTTAAAATTATTTTTATTTTATGTATTTGGTTTTTAGGCCACCCCTCTCCACAATGGTCTAGGGGTGGCTTAGAACAGTTCCATTAAAATCCCAACTACATATAAAACTTAACGAGTCATTTGTTAAAACAACCATAAGTCTTTGAAAGGACCTGGGCTAGCTTTGGGCAGGTTGACCCATCCCCTCCTAGAACGGCCAATGGTGGCCCAAGATGGGGTGGGATGGGGCAGGATCTTGGCCATACAAACTTTTGAAGGCTGAGGCTCCCCTGACCTATTGGTGGCAGCTGGAGTCCAGGGTGGTAGATCCTCTTGGGGCTGGTTGGGTACAGGAGAGAGTTGTTTCTCTTTTTTTACTCTGGGAGAAAGGGATGATGTCACTTCCAGGGATGTGGCAGGGGTGTGACATCACTTCCTGCTTACCTCGAATCCTGCACAAATTTTCAGGGATTTTCAGGGCAGTCAGAAACTTAGATTAGGGCAGATTAGATTTATGGTAATACGGCTTCAAACCACCTACAAAACCCACGCCACTTACAAAACCATAATCGTGCAAATCATGGCAATGTACATATGTCCAACAATCAAAACTCATATAAAACATTTAAAACATAGTCAAAAGCTTGACAGAAGGCTGCTGTAACGGGCTGGTCTTTTCTACTGAGGTGAAGGGAGCATCTTGGATTCTCTCCCCTCCCCCAGGTCTCCTTGGAACTCTGTCTTTCTGTTCTAAATAATCCCCCCCCCTCCGAATATCTGAGCAACTTATTTTAATTCGCCACCTGATGAACCTGCCTGGATTTGAAGTTACCTCGGACTTTGCAGGTGTGAACACGTACTGTCTCCCATGAGCTGGGATGCACGTAACTCCCTGTCACTTGAATGAAGAGCTCTGCGGGGGTCCGGGAGAAGAAAATGGGACCCCCTTGACATACGTTGCGAAACTGAGGGCTATAATTTGAGTCAGCCAGCAGGCTCCTCTGGCAAGAGCCCGTAGGAGGAATTAATTATCATATTGTGGCAGAGCGGAGAGTCCGCTGACATGAGCTGAAATAGCTCTCGTGAAGCAAGCTGAAAGGAGGTTTTTTAGCAACGCTGTCCCTTTTGGGTGGCATGCCTCAAATTGGGTCGTCCTGGAGGCATGGTGAGGCTCAGACAAGGGCCTGTGGTTGCCAGTCTCCAGCGGGGAGCTGGAGATCTGCCAGGGTGTCTGTTGTGGGGAGAGGAATGGGAAGGTGAGTGTAAGCCGCTTTGAGCCTCCTTCGGGTAGGGAAAAGCGGCATATAAGAACCAACTCTTCTTCTTCTTCAATTCCAGCGAATTGCCTGACAACAAAGATCCGTTCCCCTGGAAAAAATGGCTGCTTTGGAGGGTGGGCTGCATAACATTCTACCCCATGGAATTTCCTCCCCATGCTCTCCCTTCAAATCTCCAGTAATCTGCCAACTACAAGGTGGCAACTCTGCCCACTGCCACCCAAACAGGAGATCCCTGTAGGCCAGGGGTGGCCAAGCAGTGCCTCTCCAGACGTCCGTGGACAGGGGCTCATGGGAATTGTAGTTCTTGGACATTCTGAAGAGCCACAGTTTGGCCACCTGTGCAGTAGGCTTACCAGCTATGGATTTGGAAGTCCCCAGAGCTTTGAGGGTAGAGTTTGGTTGATGGGGTTTTGGGAGGGGGAGGAACCTTAGCGGGGTATCAGGCCATTTTCTCCAGAATGGAAGGAATGTTTTCAATTAATGCCTAATGCATAAATAAGCCATGCATGGTATTTGAAGATCATTTGTACTTGCAGGGTTACCAGGTGGTGGTGGTGGGGGAGTAGGTTTGCCAGATTAAGGCTGGGAAACTCCTGGAGACTTGGGGGTGGGGTATGGGAAGGACAGGGATCCCAGCAGGTTACAATGCCATGGCATCCACCCTCTAAGGCAGTGGTCCCCAACCCCCGGTCCGGGGATCGGTGCCGGTCCGTAGATCAGTGGGTACCAGGCCGCGGCTTCTCCTCGTTGGCCTCCCTCGCTGCTGCCTCGGGGGGCTGCCCTGCCACTCTGCCACTGGCTCACCTTTGGTGCTCTCCAGCAGCCTCCATGGCTGGGGCTCCCCCTCGGCGTGGCACTGTGCAACTGCTGCTGGCAGCGCCCCCCAGCGGGCGGCGGGAAGTCAGGGGCACTGGCAGGAAGGTTGGGAACCACTGCTCTAAGGCATCCAAATTTTCCTGGGGAACTGCTCTCTGTAGTCTGGAGATGAGTTGTACTTCCAGGGTAATGAAAGAAAACTTAATGTAATAATAACAACAACTTGTACTAATTTATTAGTATCCACCTGCCCCATTCGGTTGGTTCCAGGGGGTAACAACAGGCCTATACGAGAGATTAGTTTACGTTGATAAGCAGTTTTCAAATGCACTAAGCAGATGGGGCCTGTGACTCCAGGGGTTTTAAACTGGCCGGTTTTCTGCATTCTGTCATGATAAACACCATTTGCCAGCTGGGTTTGGGTCTGAGTGTAGCAAAGCGGCCGCCCAAACAATCCGACACGGGGGCACAGGACGAGTCAGCTTGCCTCTCCGAGTGAGTCCAAAGCGTAGGGATGCCAGCAGCGGCTGAAGGGATATTTTTCATGGTTTCTTTAGGCTGATCCTGCATTGAGCAGTGAGTTGGACTGGGTGGCCCGGATGGCCTTGTCCAGCTCTGTGACTTTATGATTCTGTGATTAATTCAACCCACCGTTTCGTCTCGTCAAGATCTTTAATTAGACATGGCTGTATCTGGTATGCTGGAAACCGCCTCAAGCCGGTTTGCAGTATCAAATTATATTATTGTTTGGAAATTTTAATAACAGTTTTTTAAAACCGAGTTTTAAGGTTTGTTGGTTTCGCGTACATCTTACGCAACGATCTGATTCTTGCAACCTTTAAGAAAGATTCCCAGATATTCTAAAACTCCCAATATTATTTATTTGCTTCATTTATATGCCACTTTTCTTCCTCATGGGAACCCACACCAGCGTATCTGTTGTCTTAGAATCATAGAATTGGAAGGGACCTCCTGGGTCATCTAGTCCAACCCCCTGCATTATGCAGGACACTCACATCCCAATCGCTCATCCACTGTCACCTGCCACCCTCTTGAGCCTTCACAGAATCAGCCTCTCCGTCAGATGGCTCTCCAGCCTCTGTTTAAAAACCTCCAAAGATGGAGAACCCACCACCTCCCGAGGAAGCCTGTTCCACTGAGAAACTGCTCTAACTGTCAGGAACTACTTCCAGATGTTGAGACCGAATTTCTTTCGAATTAATTTCATCTCATTGCTTCTGGTCCGTCCCTCCAGGGCAAGAGAGAACAACTTTGCTCCATCCTCTAAATACTTGAAGATGGTTATCAGATCCCCTCTCAGTTGTCTCCTCTCTAGGCCAGGGGTAGTCAAATTGCGGCCCTCCAGATGTCCATGGACTACAATTCCCAGAAGCCCCTGCCAGCATTCGCTGGCAGGGGCTTCTGGGAATTGTAGTCCATGGACATCTGGAGGGCCGCAGTTTGACTACCCCTGCTCTAGGCTAAACAGACCAAGCTCCCCCAACCTTTCTTCATATGTCTTGGTCTCCAAACCCCTCACCATCTTTGTTGCCCTCCTCTGGACACGCTCCAGTTTCTCTACATCCCTCTTCAACTGCGGTGCCCAAAACTTATTCCCTGTCTTATTCTCACAACAACCCTGTGAGGTACTCAGCTGAGAATCTGTGACTGGCTCAAGGTCACCCAGTAGGCTTCTGAGGCAGAGGTCCAGTTTGAGCCCAGGGCCTCACCGATCCTGCACTCTAACCACTAACAGAACATTGGCTCATTCAACAAAGATTCTCTGCGTAAACGGCTACTGAGATGGCTGCCTAAAACCGAATTAGTCTCTCCTTTTCCCCTCCCCACAGTCCCGGGGGAGAGAGAACCTCCCATGCTTGACTACTACATCTGCCGCTGAGAGGCCAACCTCAGTTGCCCAACTGGGTGAGCCTGTCAGCTGGAACAACAGCGACAAACCCTCAGGTAGCTTTTCCAGGTCATCGATCTAAAGAAGATCCCTCTGCCTGCCTCTCTCTTTCCGCCACTTTTATGGGGAAAGCAAAAGGGTCGCCGTGCTGCTCACTTGTCGCAAAATGAAACAAAAGTCTAGGGGCCGCTCGAAGGCTAACACAATTATTTCAGTGTGAGTTTCCGTGAGTCAGAGATCACCCGCTTGCTCTCTGTGTTCCGCTCCTCGCCTAGTATTTCAGCTTCTGCAGTCCCCTTTTAAAAAGGAAATCGGCTTCGAATTCAAAGCTTGTCGGTCAGGTCCTGTTGAGCACTTTTTTAAAACCCTGACCTCGTTTCCAGATGCTCAAGTGGCATTCGTGATCCTCCCTGCCTCTGTTTTATCCTCACGCCAGCCCTGCGAGGTGGGTTAGGCAGAGAGAGCAGGACTGGCCCTAGATTTGCCAGAGATCTCCCAAAATAACTGATATTGAGACTATGCAAATCACCTGTATATTTATTATTTAAAACCTTTATTCCCGGAGAAAAGGGCAGCTTTGGAAGGTGGACTGCATGGCGTTACACCCTACCAAGGTTTCTCCTCTCTCTTAACGCAGCTCTCCCAGGCTCCGCCCTCAAATTTCCTGGTATTTCCAAACTTGGAGTTAGCATCTCTATTCAAAGCAGAGGCTCGTAACTTGCTTGACAGGCCTAGTCTCTTTCTCCACAATGGAAACCGTAAAGCAGGGGTAATTAACTTGTGGTCCTCCAGATGTCCATGAACTACAATTCCCATGAGCACCTGCCAGCATTTGTAGTCCATGGACATCAGGAGGACCACAGGTTGACTACCCCTGTCGTAAAGGATCAATTAGTTGATTGGCTCCCGCATCTTGCTTCCACGGTCAGTTCTCTGAAGTGGCATGTCACCACTTCTGGGATTCCTCGAAGCCTGAAAAATATCTCCTGGAGGAAATGGCTGGAGGGCCAATTCTGTAACATTATACTCTCAGGAGGCTCCTCCCCTTCCCGAACTCCGCCTGTCATAGGCTCCACCCCCAAATCCCCAGCAATTCCACAAACACATGGGCCATGCAAAGAGGGAATACTTGTCCCTCTTCTATAAGCTTCTAGAGCAGGGGTAGTCAAACTGCGGCCCTCCAGATGTCCATGGACTACAATTCCCAGGAGCCCCCTGCCAGCAAATGCTGGCAGGGGGCTCCTGGGAATTGTAGTTCATGGACATCTGGAGGGCTGCAGTTTGACTTACCCCTGTTCTAGAGGAAATTGCCGTCCCAAGCCAGAGACTGCCTGACTTTTTCAGCTCTTCTTTCCTCCCTCTGTCCAGGGGCGAGGCTCTAAAGCAGAAACAGATAAGGGAGCAATCCTGCTCAAATTTATCAGCTTATCTAAGGGGGGAAATGTACAAGAGAAATATATCGTGTATATTCACAAGATATACAAACTGTGGTGCATCTGGCGTCAGGCGTTAAATATTTGAAGTTTGGCGTTAAAACGTTTAAAGTGTTGCTAAGACACACAAAAAAACAATTCTCCACAAAGTTCGGCATTGGGTAACCATGATAAGGTTCTGGCAAGAAATACTGAATTTAATTAAGGCTGTAACAGGATGTGATCTGAAAGTTTTCTCTGGGAACCTGTCAAGAAGAGAGAAAACAGATGAGGAAATTGTTGCGGACTGAACATTTACCGAAATCTGTATCTTATCGGGGAGGTGGAAGGACTTTCATTTAATGAAGCAGCAAACAAAATGTAAAATGCCACACAATGGGAAAGATGAATATTACCCCTGAAGGTTAGGTTATAAATTCGCAAATCAATAAATAGATTGAGAATATAGGTCCTTTTTTGTCAAGTATTGGTCCAATAAATTTCAGAATGATGTACACATTATGCATTTTCAGTGTTCTCGATAAACTATTGGAGATATTTCATATTCGCAGCTCAGTTAATTAACAAAATAACACCAACAACAGATACATGGGAGGAATATTTAGGGTTGCCAATCTGCAGGTGGTACCTGGAAACTTCCTGCTATGACGATTGATTTCCAGGCAACCAAGTTCAAGCTCATTGAGAGGCCGGGCTCTATGACATTATACTCTGCTGAAGAATTGTCCAGCCCCCATAATTCATCTGGAGAAAGTGGCCATTTTGGAAGCTGGTCTCTGTGACATCATGCCCCAAACTCCGCCCTCTTCAGGCTCCACTGCCAAAATCTCTGTGGATTTCCTAATCTACAGCTGGCAACTTTAGTGAAGTTAGAATGTCCACTTTTAAAAATATCTGTTTCTCTTGAGAGGGAAGGTTGTGTGAACATTGCTGTCAGCATAAACACAGTCCACAAGGCAAGAATTGCTAAATGAGGGCATAGCACTTTAAATTCCCACACAGGATAAATAACACTGGTTTGAATCTCAACCTCAGACTCCCTGCCCACACAATTTTGTGTGTGTGTGTGGTACAGTTGGGTCACAGCCAACTTAGGACAACCTAAGCATGGGGCTATCAAGGCTAGTTGTAGGGGTGTGCATTTGACTGATTCGAGCAGAAAAATACCTTATTGGTGTTTTACAGGTATTAATTCAGTGGTATTTTTTTTTTATTTTTCGCTAATTTTTCCAGCTATCGAAATGGCCTAGTCCAAAAAAATCCTGAAAATATTTGCGATTTTTCAGGGCTGCTGAATACGGTGTTTAAACGGAATGAGATCCTTTTAAATGTCTCGGAGTTTACTCCAAGTTGCCACTTCAGCCTAAATCACGTTGAAATGAAATTCAATTTTGTTTGTCTTAAAGATTACACTGGATTTAGGCTTTAAACGCCTTGGATCCATGGAGCCCAAAAATTCGGCATTCCCGAATTTTTCCCGAATTTGCATACCATGCTAGTATTGGGGTTCAGGAATATCGGGAAATACCAATATTTTAGGTTCAGTATGCCCCAATCTGAACAATACCTGAACACTATTGAGAAGCAGAGTCTTGCCTTCCTCTGCAGAGTCTTCTTCAAGGTCTCTCTTGCTAATATTGACTCCATTCGGACACCTTGCGCATGCCATAGTCTCGTATGTGCAAAAGATTACAGTAACAACAAAACAAAGATGCTATTAGCCCCTCCCTCCAAAAGCCTCTAAATCCTATTTCATATCATCCTTACCTGAAGCATATTTTTACATTTTTTTCTTTGCTTTTGGGATCTATACCAAACCGAGTACTGAAATATCAGGCTTAAGAGAGCCAGTTTGGTGTAGTGGTTAGGAGTGCGGACTTCTAATCTGGCATGCCAGGTTCGATTCTGCGCTCCCCCACATGCAGCCAGCTGGGTGACCTTGGGCTCCCCACGGCACTGATAAAACTGTTCTGACCGGGCAGTGATATCAGGGCTCTCTCAGCCTCACCCACCCCACAGGGTGTCTGTTGTGGGGAGAGGAATGGGAAGGCGACTGTAAGCCGCTTTGAGCCTCCTTCGGGTAGGGAAAAGTGGCATATAAGAACCAACTCTTCTTCTTCTTCTTAATTTTATTTGTGTTTTTCCTGTCTTTCAGAACAGGCCACAATCCAGCAGCGATGCACGGAGAAGGAGGGAAAGCCTGAATCTACACCTTCTGGATGCTGCAATTTATGCTCGTGGTATGTGCCTGGAATGAAAGAAATGTGCTCTACCTTCCATGTGCAAACACATGGGCACTGAAGCATGTGCAAGACGTTTGCTTATTTATTAGAGTTTGCTTGCTTTCCTGGCATTTTCGAAGTGGCTTATGATAAACACACAAAAGGGAGAGAGAGCAGGGCAGAAACACGTTAAAGACTGTCTAAAGCTGCTATAATAAACCACGGCAACCGCAGTTTCACAAAACGGAGTTCATATATATAAACTGAGGATGCATCTTTGAAACTAGACGAACGGCACTTGCTCTAAATCAGACTGAGGGAACAAATTCAAGCTTGTTAAATACATAAAAAGTGACTCGGCTAGATTAAGTAATAAAATGCAGTGTGGCAGGTAGAATAGTCTAGCACAGCCTTTTAAAACCTTTTGGCCATGGAGGAGACCCTGAAATAATTTTTCTGGCTTCCAGGAGGCCTGGAAGTGATGTCATCTGGTCATGCCGCCCAGGAATTACTTGTCACTGGAAATGACATCACTACCCACGTTAATAGGCAGGCAACTTGCCCTGCCTCAAACTCCTGCCTGCAGCCTGGCTTGAAGCCTCCAGTGCAGAAACGGTCTGGGTGACCTAGGGCCAGTCATTTTCTCACTCGAATGTCCCTCAGAGAGTTGTTGTGAGGACAAAATCAATACTACGTACTCAATATGGCATATTTCTTCTTTTCTACAAATTTGTCACAGAGTGTATCATATTCTTGGGGGTTTCCCTTTTCGATACTTCTCAGCTGTACTTTGTATGTTTGATGGAAGAGCTCCAAGATCTTCCCACAGTATTCTACCACCGATGGACTTGTGAGCATTACGGTTTTATCCCTCTAGTCATTGATGCATCTGTTTCGATGGGTGCTTCCACACATGCTAAATAATGCACTTTGCAACTAGATCTTGCCATGCGATATGGCAAAATCTTCTTGCAAATGGTGGCTGAAGTGGATTGAACGTGCTTGATTAAGATGTATGGAAACAACTGGTATGTTTGCGTATTTCATTAATTGTTGCAGGAGGGGTGTGTGTGTGTGTATCTTTGTGTGTTTTAAAACTTACACAGCCAGGTGTTAACACTGAAGCTTCTGTCTCGAGACCCGGCTGCGTAGTTTTCAGGAAAGTGGGATATAAAACCCAATGCTTTGTCTTCTTTTTCCTTCCCCTAAAACCTGCTGGGTGACGTTGGGCCAGTCCCAGTTCTCTCAGAACTCTCTCAACCCCACTTATCTCACGAGGTGTGGGAAGAGGAGGGGAAGATGATTGTGAGCTGCTCGGAGACTCTTTAGGGATATAAAAAACAACCCTTCACCAGTTTGGTGTAGTGGTTAGGAGTGTGGACTTCTAATCTGGCGAGTCAGGTTCGATTCCACCCTCTCCCACATGCAGCCAGCTGGGTGACCTTGGGCTAGTCACAGCACTGATAAAGCTGTTCTGACCAAGCAGTGATATCAGGGCTCTCTCAGCTTCACCCACCACTGTTGTGGGGAGAGGAAAGGGAAGGCGACTGTAAGCCACTTTGAGACGGGTAGAGAAAAGTGGCATATAAGAACCAATTCTTCTTCTTCTTCTTCTTCTTCTTCTTCTTCTTCTTCTTCTTCTTCTTCTTCTTCGGGAAATTTTGCTCTGCACCTTCCCACCCCGCCCTCTCAAAAACTTCATTCATGGTCCATTTTTGTCATACCAAAAACGCCACTGTGGCATTCTGATTCTACCCTCCTGTGCGGTAAATCATCACTATTGTCACTTCAGAGACTGGAACGGCCTTGATCCGCCGCTTATCATGTGCTGAGGAGGAAATCAGCTCACAGACTTCACGGCCCTCTTGATGCAGCAGCCACAGCCGAACGGTCGATTTTCTCCCTTCCTTCTACCGGAGTCTGGCTTTGTGAGAAGCCACCCTGCAACATTGGCCAGTGCTTTTTGAAACGGAGCCCTGCGTTTCAGATTTGCCCGCAGAGAGTGTGGGCTGCCGCCGGGAAGAAAATGGTCCCGGAGGCCTTTGCGTAGATCCACTGAAGATTTCTGCCCTTGGAAGATGACTTGGCCTCTTGCCCTCTTTCGCTCCAGCCCAAGATGCCTTTTTAAGTGCTCCTTCTGGGAGAAGGCCTCGGGAACAGCGTGGAGGAGCCGGAGGTCTGAAGCAGAAAGGGGGAATCGGCACTAACCCCTCCCATCCATCTGCAGAAAGCCTTTCTAAAATCTAAGCCAACGTGTCCCTTGAAGAAAAAAAAGAGTCCTTTTTTATACTCAGTTTCTTATAACCTGAAAGAGCCTCAAAGCGGCTGACGATGGCCTTCCTTCCTTCTCCCCACCGCAGACACCCTGCGAGGTAGGTGGGGCTGAGAGAGCTCTGAGAGAACTGTGACTGGCCCAGAATCACCCGGCTGGCTGCATGTGGAGGAATGGGGAATCAAACCCGGTTCTCCAGATTAGAGGCCGCCCCTCTTAACCCCACACAGTTTCCTCAGGCTGTAATAGTTAGATATGGTCCAACATTACAGATCCCACCACCACCTTGATTTTTAAGGAAGATTCAAGGACATTGTGGTATAGTGGTTAATCTTGAGAGCCAAGTTTATTCCCCACTTCCCCACATGCAGCCTGTTCTCGGTGTCCTCGGGCCAGTCACTGTTCTCTCAGAGCTCTCTCAGCCCCACCTGACTTACAAGGTGTCTGTTGTGGGGAGAGGACGGGATCATAATCCCCTAGGGGAGTCAGTGTAGTGTAGTGGTTAAGTGTGGTGAACTCTGTTCTGGAGAACTGAGTTTGATTCCCCACTCCTTCACATGCAGCCAGCTGGGTGACCTTGGGCCAGTCACAGTTCTCTCAGAGCTCTCTCAGCCTCACCTTCCTCACAGGATGTCCATTGTGGGGAGAGGAAGGGAATATGATTGTAAGCTCTTTGAGACTCCTCTGTGTACTTAAAATGAGGTACAAAGAAACAACTCCTCTACCTTTTCCTCTTCTTTTTCTTCCTGTTTCTTCTCTCTCTCTCTCTCTCTCTCTCTCTGTTTTTCTTCGTCTTGTTCTGCTTGCCTGTCTAGAACAGGGGTAGTCAAACTGCGGCCCTCCAGATGTCCATAGACTGCAATTCCCAAGAGCCCCCTGCCAGCAGGGGGCTCTTGGGAATTGTAGTCCATGGACATCTGGAGGGCCGCAGTTTGACTACCCCTGGTCTAGAAGGACAGAGGCCGCAGCCCTGATCTCTGGCCAGTTTGGGAAGCCCTAGCGAGGCCCTGGTCTTTTCTACTTCACCCTTTTATATTATTCATTCACTAAATGTCTTCGTTTTCTCCTGAGAATAGGGGGAGAGTCGAAAATTGCAGCTGCTTAAATTATGCAATGGAAAGATTGCATATTTCAAAACATCTGGCTCCCGCCGATGGGCTCCTAGCTTTCAAGCGCCAGGTCGCAATTGCGTTACGAAACTGTTCTGTGTGCACGAGTGTCTTCAAAGGCACCGATAGTCTTGTTAATGTTTGATTTAATCTTGAAATAGGGCTACCAGGAACCCTCGGCCCCCAATGAGAGTTTTATTTGGGGGGGGAGGAGGAAGAGTTGCCAGATCCAGTTTAGGAAACTCTTAGAGATTTGAGGATGGAGGCTGAGGAGGACAGGGACCTTCCTGCATTACGCACGGGGTTGGACTAGATGACCCTGGAGGCCCCTTCAAACTCTAATGCAATGATTCAGTGGGGTGCAATGCCCTAGAGTCCACCCTCCAAAGCATCTATGTCCTCCAGGGGAACTGATCTCTGTAGTCTGGAGAGACAGCATGGTGTAGTGCAGGGGTAGTCAACCTGTGGTCCTCCAGATGTCCATGGACTACAATTCCCATGAGCCCCTGCCAGCATTTGCTGGCAGGGGCTCATGCGAATTGTAGACCATGGACATCTGGAGGACCACAGGTTGACTACCCCTGTGGTTAGGAGTGCGGACTTCTAATCTGGCGAGCTGGATATGATTCCCTGTTTCTCCTCCACACGTAGCCAGCTGGGTGACCTTGGGCTCACTACAGCACTGATAAAGAAGTAATCTCAGGGCTCTCTCAGCCTCCCCTTCCTCACAGGGTGTCTGTTGTGGGGAGAGGAAAGGGAAAGCAAATGTAAGCCACTTTGAGGCTCCTTCGGGTAGAGAAAAGCGGCATCTAGGAACCAATTCTTCTTCTTCTTCAGTAATCTCAGGGCTCTCTCAGCCTCACCTCCCTCACAGGGTGTCTGTTGTGGGGAGAGGAAAGGGAAGGCGACTGTGAGCCGCTTTGAGACTCCTTCAGGTAGAGAGAGTGGCATATAAGAACCAGCTCTTCTTCTTCTAATTCTAATTCTAGGGGATCCCCTGGCCCCACCTGGAGGCTGGCATCCCTATCTGTAAAACTGACTAAGGTGGGCACTTTTAATTCATGGAGGATTCCCCCTCCCCCTTCTACTAGCAGAGAGAAGAGGGTATCGAAATGTTTCATAGTCTATGTGGAAAGTCACCGTAAGCTCTGTGGCCCGTGATTCATAAATGTGTTTGTTTGCTTTAAATCAAATTGGATTTTGGGAGCTCAATTTCGTTCAGGAGTAACTGCTGGTCTTGGGCGGTGAGGACAGCAAAACCTTTAAATGGTCCCGCCCATCCCCTTTGTGCTTCAGTTCTCGTCCAGCTGGAACGTTTTAAAGTGATGTGTGTACGAGTGTCGGAATGGAAATGGGGCTCAAGTTGTGACACAGCTTTCTGAAAAAGTAGCAGAACAGTTTTTATGGCCCCCCATGTTTACTACTCAAAGGAGTCTCAAAGTGGCCTGCAATCGCCCACCCTTCCTTTCCCCACCACAGACACCCTGTGAGGTGGGTGAGGCTGAGAGAGCCCTGATACTACTGAAGGAGAAGAAGAAGAGTTGGTTCTAATATGCCGTTTTTCTCTCCCAGAAGGAGTCTCAAACCAGTTTAGATTCACCTACCCTTTCCTCTCCCCACAACAGACACCCTGTGAGGTGGATGAGGCTAAGAGAGCTCTGAGATGACTGAAGAAGAAGAGCTGGTTCTTATATGCCGCTTTTCTCTCCAGAAGGAGTCTCAAAGTGTCTTCCAGTCACCTTCCCTTTCCTCTCCCCACAACAGACCCCGCCTATTAGGACGTGCAAGGTGGTGAAAAATCTAGAAAGTGAAGCTCTAACCCACACGTATTGCATATAAGAATGTCTAATGTGGCGCGCACATGGTGAAATATTGTTTCAAAGCCTTCACCCTCAGTGCTGCCCGACTCTCTTCTTCTGCTTAGCGGATGAGGTTGGTGATTAATCTAGTGTGCTGTGGAAACCAGTTCTTTGTATCTTTCAGTAATCCACTTTCCTGGCCTTTGTCAGATCCACCCTCCTTTCTGGTAGATGCAGATTTGTGCAGATGCAAATTAGTTGTAGAGCTGGCAGCATTTTAGTGGTGTTTGTTCTGAGAAACATCTGCCTTTTGAAGATGTTTCGCGGAACGCTAGTTGTGCTCTCCCCTGTAAAGCCGTCTGGGGAAGCAAGAAGTTGGCAGAAGGATTTGGTTCCACATGCCCAGGCTGTCCTGCATCAAGGGAAACACAGATGTGCTTGCAGAGATCTATCGATAATTTGACCTCGGGACCATCTGCACGCAAGGTATGTGGTCTGCCGCTGAGCTAGAACCATGCATTTTTTGAAAAAGAGGCTGGTTGTAGGTAGGCCTGGGTATCTCCCGGAATAACAACTAACCTCTAGACCAGGGGTAGTCAAACTGCGGCCCTCTAGATGTCCATGGACTACAATTCCCAGGAGCCCCTGCCAGCAAAAGCTGGCAGGGACTCCTGGGAATTGTAGTCCATGGACATCTGGAGGGCCACAGTTTGACTACCCCTGCTCTAGACAGAAGAGATCAGTTCTTCTGGAGAAAGGGGCTGCATTGAAGGGTGGACTGTGTGACTTTGTGCCCCACAGAGGTCCCTCCCCTCCTCTCCCCAGATTGCACCCTCCCCAGGCTCTATCTCCAAGATCTTCCAGGTATGCCCCAACCCAGAGCAGGCAAACCTAGCTGGTTCCACGGGGATGTTTTTCTCCATTCTGGCAACTTTTCCGCTGCACCTTTGTACTTTGTTTTCACATGACCTTGTCCTCCATTCCGGCACAAATGGTGAACAGCCTGTTTCCCCCCCCCCCCACTTAAAATTCAGCTTTAGAAAAGAAAGAACAAAAACTAAATTCCCCTCCCCCACAGGTATTTGGTACTGTTATGACAAACTTTTTTTCCCCTGCGTCTGGAAGGGAGGGATGCCTTGTCTCTGAATGGAAGGAAATGCTCCTTTGGCAGACTTCTGCATTTTCACAGTGTTGACACAATTAGGGCTGGGCGTGGGGGTGGGGAAATTAGTACAGATCGGGGGCTTCCTGGTTCGGGATGTCGATTTAGGAACAGCTGCCGGATTGCTGATCTTTGGGGATCAGCTGTTTGGCGGCGATGGAGATGGCAGGAACCATCTGCTCCCCTCGGCACAAGGCCACCAAACAGCTGATTGTGGTGGGGTCTTGAAATGTCTCCCTGCCAACCCCTTCAAAACTGCATAGACCAGGCTCTGCAAAGCGAGGGGGGCTGGGGGAAATCAGCATTGATCTGAGTACTTTTGAGCTTATCTGTGTCAAATCATCCAACAGTATGAAATACACACGCACGCAAATAATGAAATTGAATAACAAATAAAAAAAGATAGAATTGTTTTTTTTTTCCAGGCCAATGCAGCTACCCGCTTGAATCTATACTATTCCTTGAATGAAAGGAAATGGTCCGTTTTTGCTGATTTCCTCTGCATCTCCACAGTGCTCTCTCTCATGCACACAAATAATGAAAAATGTTGGGAGAGGTTTTTAATGGGGGGAGGAGTCAGAGCGACATCTTAGCACTGTGAATCAGAACAATACAATCCCCTGCCCTCTCATTTAGCATTTGAAAAGTTCCTGGAAGGTTCGTTCTAAAGTTGCCAGGTTCTTTCTTGGTGTAGTGGTTAAGAGTGGCAGGTTGTAATCTGGTGAGTCGGGTTTTGCTTCCCTGCTCCTCCACATGCAGCCAGCTGGGTGACCTTGGGCTAGTCACAGTCCTGATAGTGCTGTTCTCACAGTACAGTTCTATCAGGTTCTCTTTCTCACCTGCCTCACAGGGTGTCTGTTTCGCAGACAGGGAGCTGCTTTGAGACTCCTTCAGGCAATGAAAAGCAGGGTATAAAAACCACCCACCTTCTTCTTTTGGTTAACCTACGGGGGATTGGTGTGTGTGTGTGTGCGGGGGGGGGGGAGCTTTACCAGTAGAAAAAATTGAAAGAGGAAAGCCTAGGCTTTGTTGTCAGTGTGAAACTGGAAGTCACTTATTGACCTTAGAGGTTGAAAAGCAGAATATGCTAAATGTTAAAATACAAATATTCATCACTATTCATGTGCACATATAAGATTTTAAAAACATCAGCATTAATCAAATGAGAACAAGATGCAATTTAATAAAGATAAGTGTAAAGTTCTACATCTGGGTCAGAAAAATGAAAAGCATGCCTACTGGATGGGGGATACGCTTCTAGGTAAATACAACGATATAGGCTAGATATCAGGAAAAAGTTTTTCACAGTCAGAGTAGTCCAGCAGTGGAATAGGCTGCCTAAGGAGGTGGTGAGCTCCCCCTCACTGGCAGTCTCCAAGCAAAGGTTGGATATACACTTTTCTTGGATGCTTTAGGATGCTTAGGGCTGATCCTGCATTGAGCAGGGGGTTGGACTAGCAAATAATAGATCTTCTCGCCAGTGGTCAGTTTAGATTTAAACTGAGCCGCATCCGGCAGACGGGATCCAGCCATGCGTAAACTATGATCCTGCCTAAGACCTCAAGCTCGGTTCTCATCAGGTCTACAGACACAACTGTTCCTAGCTGGTATGCACAAGTTGAGTTGTTTTGTTCCCTCTTTCGTTGTGCTCATCATCACTCTAGAGACTTTGGGGTGACTTCTTGTAATGGTGGAGGACTCTATGGTAAAACCAACTTCTGCCGTAGAGTTTTTTGCCCACATACCAGAGTGCCACCTGGAAGTTGCTGGCATGATGATGTCACTTCCCGTATGACACCATCTTCTTTCTACTGGTAAGTCCCGCACCAGCGGGGCAGGGCAAAACCAGAAGAGGCTGGCAAACTTTCCCCTTACTTCAAGCACCTGGAAGCCACTGATATTTTCCGTGTTCCATGACAGGACAGCCGTTTTTTTGTTTGTTTGTTTGATTTTTTGCCATCAAGTCACAGCCAGATTAGGGTGACCCCCGAGGGCTTCCAAGGCAAGGGACCTCCAGAGCTGGTTTGCCCTTGCCTCTCTTTGCACAGTGACCCTGGACTTCCATGGTGGCCTCCCATCCGAAGACTAACCAGGACCAATCCTTCTTAGCTTCCAAGATCTGATGAGGCTCGCCCGGGCCATCTGGGTCAGAGGGGAACAGCCGGTACCTTGCAGCAGTTAATGTTACCAAAGAGTGTAAATATTGCTCCATTCTTGAGCAAAAAGTGGGCGGAGATTCATGACAATCTGTTCCCCAGAGAGCTCTTTGATTGAGCAATTCCAGCCAGCGAAAGATCCCTGGCCCCACGGAAATTCACCTGCCTGATGGAATGAGCTCCCGAGCAAGATCAGGGCCTTGTTGGAACTACCTGAGTTCTGCAGGGCTTGCAAGATGGAGCGCTTCTGCCGGGCCTGCAGTTGAGACCAACTAAATAGATAAAGAGCTAGTTAACAACTATAGCAATATCAGTCCTCCCTCCTGCCATCGTGGGGTGGTCACCGGTTTGTGTGAAATGCTCCTCCAACGCTGCATTTTGAAGGGGAGCCAGCGTGGAGTTAAGAGCAGTTAAGAGTGGCGGCTTCGAATCTGGCGAGCCGGGTTGGATTCCACGTCCCTCCACATGCAGCCAGCTGGGTGACCTTGGGCCAGTCACAGTCCTGATAGTGCTGTTCTCACAGAGTCGTCCTGTCAGAGTTGTCCCAGCCTTATCTAACTTACAGGGTGTCTGTTGGTGGGGAGAGGAAGGGAAGGCAACTGTAAGCTGCTTTGAGATTCATTCAGGCAGTGAAGAGTGGCGGTATAAAACCCTTCTTCTTTCTTCCTGCCCTGTTTCCACCATCCAGCTCCTACCCCCATATGTCATAAAGGGCAATACTATGGCATGGATTACTGGGCAGAGCAGTAGGGTATCAATGATGGAATTAATAATATCAAAAAGGAAGGCATTTGCCCAGACAAAACCATTGGCGTGTCCCAGCCCAGCCCAAATTCCAATTGGTCTTTACTCTGCTGACCAAACTAATTACAGAACGGTGCAAATTTCCCCCTTGTTTCTAATCCCCACGTCTCCTCTCATGGAACACTCAAGACCAAAGTCCAGCAGCTTGGCCCCTTCTCCCAAAGCCGATTTATTTCCATCCGAAACGGCTCGAGTTATTTAACCAACCTGACCCAGCTTAGTCC
This sequence comes from Paroedura picta, assembly GCF_049243985.1. Classification (NCBI taxonomy): domain Eukaryota; kingdom Metazoa; phylum Chordata; class Lepidosauria; order Squamata; family Gekkonidae; genus Paroedura; species Paroedura picta. Next base: position 7,509,572 of record NC_135377.1, read on the forward strand.
GGATCAATTCCTTTCCTTTTTTTTTTTTTAATCAGGTGCCTCTGAAATCTTCAAGGTGTTTCGGAGCCATGGCTCTTATTAAAAAGTTTATTTCTGGACTCTCTCCCTTTCTGGCTCTGCGCTTGACGGGCTCGACCGGCTCCAGCTGGCTTGCTCCACGGCTGCTCTCTTTTTTTCCGAAAGAGGAGAAAGCTGGGGAAGGAGAATTTGAGCCGCTAGCCGGATGAGCTAATTTATGGAGTCGCCAAACAAGTCCCGGAGCCGTAAGGTGTCCTGGAACACCTCAGAGATCAGTCCCACAAGAAACATTCTGGAGAGGTTATATCTTCGTGCAGCTTGTGTCCCGCTGACAAGGTTCTCTGCTGCGCCGTTCATCCAGCTCCTCTTTCGTTTCCTTCCCCCCGTTGGCGTAAGTTGCAAAGGATTCTG